>NC_133405.1:24634007-24937038 GCF_047511655.1 Castor canadensis
GCCATACTCAAATCTGGGGCCAATCCTGAGTGTCATAATTGCTGAGAATGACGAGAAGTCAAGCCTAGGAATGACCAAAGCTCCAGAGAATAACTCTTTGAGACTGTAGAGAACAGAGATGACTGGGTCCAGTGGCACAATGGTGGTACTCCATCCCTTGGGGGTTTCTAGATATTTCTAGCACTCAGTGTCCAACAAAGGACAGAGGCCTAAGATAGCGTTCCCCTTTTGTCTTGGTAGTTCACAACTCTCTTTCAATGTGGAAGCATTCTCAGAGGTGCGCATTCTTTGGATGACGACATCGCAGGTACAAATATCTAATTTTCTAATATAGCTCTCAGTTATGTCATTTTGCCTACAGACACTTTTCTTTTTCACCCCCTGGAGTAAGCAGCTCATGTCTGGTAGTGCTCCACCCACCACCAATGTGGGGTTGAAATAATATTACTTACTATGAATATAGATTGTGATTTGCAGGTTGTTATGCAATTCTCTGATTTGAACTTCACAGCAGAGGGGTGACGGGGACTGGACATACATTTTTGAAGTGCTGGCTATGAAACAGGTATTCTGCTAAGTGCTTTGCTCACATCTCCCCTGTGAAGCATTATATCCGTTGTATTGATGAGGAAACAGTCTCAGCAGTGTACTAGCTAACCATTCTGTGTTCCCTCTACAAGTCATGTCCCATTTTACAGAAGAAAAAATGGAGGGAAATGACCTGCCTGAGGTTGCATAGTGAGCAAATGGCAGAGCCAAGCCTCAAACCCCATGGGGCTTGTGACTATCATCCCACACACTTCCTTCCTGCCAGCCTGTGGCTACATCTAGTCACCCCAGAATGCATCCCAGATTCAGTGGCAAGAAGAAACAATCCTATCTAGGTTTCACTGCACCACCAATCAAGTAATCATGCCCCATGCTTCTGTACCTTTCTTTGACAGACACCTCCTCCACAGCCCAGTGTTCTGCACAGTACAGGAATTCAGTGGGCAGAAGATATAAAGTCAAATTTTTCCTCTGGTAAGGGCTGTTGGAGGAAGAAATACACAAATGACCAACTTTGTGTTAAGATGCTCAAAATAGCAAAACTGCCCACAGAGGAGAATTTAGTCAAAATTTCGATGATACCTGTTTATGAAAACCTACAAGAGTCCTTCTGGACTATACATTCCCATTACAGCTGATAGTACATTTTTACAAATATAGTTTTATTGGGAATCTAAATCAGTTTGTGTCTCTTGTCACAGTGACCAGGGCCAACCAGGTGAACCACCACTACCCTGCCCATGAGCAGATCAAAGCAGCATCAGGGTATCTGTGTCAAAAAGAGCTGGACTCACCAAACTGGCTTCATTTGAACATGATACCCAACTCTCCTACTACCCATACATTGTGAGTGACACGCCCACTGCTTGATTTCTGTTCAGCAGTTATGCTTTGAAAGGAGTATGAATTGGTAGACAAAGCACACACTGTGCTGCTCAGGACGAGCAGCCCTATAGTCTGTAAAAGCAAGATGAAGACTTTTACAGGATTGAGACATCTGCTGCAAGGCCCATATTCTGAAAATCTCACTGGAGTAGAAAATGAAGCTTGTTTTTGAAATTTGGTGATTTTGTTTAAAATGCAAGTGCCTAGACACCATTTCCCAGAGATGGTGAGTGGGCAGGTCAGAGGAGGGGCTGGGACTTTGCATTATTAATAAACCTCCTGGATGACTATAGGGCTCCCCATTCAAGCTTTTGTTTTCTCCCCTGTAGGCTTTGGCTTTTCCCTCACTAATTTCTAGACCATTCTTCTTCTTTTTTTGAAGCTACCAACACATTCCAATACTGTATTACTATCTTGAAAGCTAAACTTTTCCCCTTTATTCAGGGAGTAAATTGCTATCAAAAATCTTAGCTTGAACCGTAAATTCTTGAGATTCTCAAGATTATGTTGCTGAAGAAGATAAAAACCAGGTAAACATAAGAGATATAAGAGAATTGTGTGGTTTGCTGGAAATAAGAAAGTTTGTGCTTTATCATCCTGTGCCTTTTCATGTGGTATCACATCCTGTAACGATGCATCAGCAATGTGGATAAATGCTCATTTCTGCCCTTGCAGATATGATAATCATTCTGTTAATGTGAACTAGGATACGCTTTAAGAGCCTTATGCACAAAACAAGTGGTGCAGAAAAATGGTTCTAAATGGAGACTTACTGCCTTTATAGCTCACACAACAAACAGATCACTTGGGGGCCAGTCAACTGAAAATGTACCCAAAGTGGCTGAGAAATGATGGCCCTTTTTAAGATACTGCTGCTTTCACCCATTCTAAAAGGGACACCTGCACTGAAGAGTTGAAAGTTACATTTTCATGTAGAATTAATTCAGGAGCCTTCTTTGACAGCTGTCTCCTAAGACGTGGGAGGCAGGCTTTGCAGAGTTGGTTCAAGAAACATCAGGGTGCAGAGAATTCAAAGCTGACCCTAAATGAGGCATCTGAACTCACTTCTTGCTTCCTTTACAGGGATGTTGAATGGAACAAATAAAGACTCTTTGTGAAAGCACTTTAAAAAACAAAAGTTGGGCTGGAGGTATGGCTCAAATGGTAGAGCAACTGCTTAACAATCACAAGGCTGAGTTTAAGCCCCAGTACCACCAACAAAAACAAAAAAAAAATCCATAAATCATTCTGTAAATATGACTGACTCCTAAATTATTAGTTCCCAAGCATGATAGCCTCAATTGAAAAGTCTAATAAATAACTGCATGTCTCTTTTGGTTTGTCCACAGACCAGAAACCTGGCACTTCCAAAGACAGTTCAGAGATAACAAAGAAGGCATCGTCAACTATGTCTAAGGTGTTTTCAAGATCTGATGCCAATATTTCCAAGTCTTCCCACTCACACATACCTTCTGACCAAAACAGAAATTGAAGCTGCTTCATCTGACATAAAGAGGCATACTGATATTTCTCCAAAAATAAATGGGTGTTGAAGCATGACATAGTGTGTGTGAGTCCTACATGCTGAGTCTTATGAATACTGAAGACAAGGAAAGTTTGAGCCATGCTTTTGCTAAGCATTCTGGCATACACATACAGATGCATATCCCAGGCAGTATGGGTTTTAAGCTCTGCTTTTAAGGCCTGCACCCTTGCTAGGCAGATAAGACTAACAAGCAAAAGTGTCATATTGAAAAGACATTGTGGCATGAAGTGTTTTGGGAGACTAGGGAAGTGGGTCCCAAGAAGGTAGTCATTGCCAAGAGCTGGAGTGGTCAGGAAAAACTTTATGGAAGAACTAGAATTGAGCTAAACCTCAACGAATACGCAGGTCTAGGTGGACATGGAAAACACCAAAAAGGCTTGCACCATGGATCACACCACTACATGCAATTCCACCATGCCTGAAATGGTCTGGTTCAGTGCTATCCAATAGAACATTCTGTGATGATGGGATTGGTCTACATACACACAGTCCAGTCCAGTAGTCATGAGCTTCATGTGGTTATTGAGTCATTAGTATGACTAAGGAACTGCAATTTTCATTTCAATTTATTTCAATTTAAATAGCCAAATGTAGCTAGTGGCACCCTTATTGGACAGTAAAGGTCTAGTCAGTATGTAACCTTATGGATATGAGACAATTCAAGTAAGTTCAAGGTTTCACTGAAAGCTCATTTCCAAAGTCTATTTCCAAACATCTAAGGCACTCCAGTGATGTCTTGACCCCTTTAAGACACATGCACTACCAATGTGGCTAGGAGTGAGCTCATACTTTCCAGTCATACCTCTTCCCTTATATTTGCCAAAACTGAATTGAGAAAGGATAGGCCCCATCTAGAACACCTAAGTGAAGTAATCACAGAAAGCAAATCAGAACTTGTGCTTCCCCACCACCACCACCAGGGGCTCAAACACGGTGCTTGTCAGGAAACAGTTTCCATAGCCAGAACCACCCTGGTACTGAAACCACCATTGTGGCCTCCCTCTAACCAGTCAGTACACAGGAGAATGATCACTCAACTAGCTATTCTTGTGCCCTGACTTTATCCAAGAAGCTAGGTCAGAGGAAGGTCCTAGTCTCATCCAAAACTTGCTCGGCAAATTATTTTTAGGCAAGTAAGTTTCCTTTATGCTGTACTCACATTCCATAAATGTTAGGTGAGCGAGCTTTTGTAAACAGAATGGCAGGAAGTTCTGCCCAAATATCACCTGTACCTAAATTTGGCTGCTTTCATCTGTTCACTCATTCATGCCTTTCCTCACATACTAAAGTTCATCTCATGCAATAGCCTAAGTTTTAAAGTCATTTCTTAAAAGTCCACAATAATGACAAATTGTGGTCCTATATATGGCTTTAATTACTTTTCATTAAGAACATTTTATATCCAGTTCAGAATTCCAAAGTACAAAAGACAGTGAAAAGCCTTCCTCTGGGAGCTACTCAGGAGGCAGAAGATGGTGAGGATCATGGTTCAAGGCCAGTCTGGGGAAAAAAGTTAGCAAGAATCCTCATCTCAATCAATAAGCCAGGCAGTGGTGGTGCACACTTGTCATCCCAGCTATGCAGGAGACATAAATAAAAGGATTACTGTCCAGGCCAGTCTGGGACAAAAAAAAAAAGAGACCCTATTCAAAAAACAAACTAAAAAGGGCTGGAAGTATGACTCATGTGGTAGAGTGCCTAGCTAACAAGAATGAAACACTGGGCTCAAACTCCAGTGCCACCAGAAAAGAAAAAAGTCCCCTTCCCCTCAGCTGCTACCTGGCTCTCCAGAAGCAATCTCAGTCTGTGGAATTATAAATATATTAACATCTATCTTTAGAAAGAAGTCCACATATCCTCCATTCTAAAGAGCAGAAAACAGACATGGAGGGGAGAATGGAGAGATAGGGAACAACAGCCATTGTTTCTAGGTGGCACTGCTCAGATCTTGGCTCTATGCTAGCAAGTGTAGCTTCAAGTAATCTGTCAGCCCTCCTATACAAAATGGTTTTTGTCTAATAAATATCCAAATGTGAGCACCAGAATAGGAGGAAAAGTGCCTAGCATAACTGTGGCTAAAATATATTAAAAATGTATGAGCTAGCATCCACAGTTCTTGGAGATGAACCATTTAAAGAACTAAACTAAAGCCATATGAGTAACAATGCACAAAGGGCCTCACCTGCAATGAAAGAAAATGCAAATTAGAATAACTTAAAGGTACCAAGGTATAACTTTCAGAGAAAGATAAAAGGAATCAAACAATCAAAACCAAGGTTGTCCAGAATAGAAGGAAGAATTAACACTTGAAGTCTACAGTGCTGATGGGTCTACAAATTTAACTTTTCTGTAAAGCAATCTCACAATAAGACAAGCTATGGTTCCATCTGTACTTTGGAGCTGGTAACTCCACTTTGGGGAATATGGGCCAAGGAGACGTTAAAGGAAAAAAAATTAAAGAGAACGCCACAGATATGTTCATAGTAACACTGCTATTATAATGAAAAATTAAAATAATCCAAGTAGAAGACTAATATGGTGTATTAATAAGAAAGAATATGACATAGTCACTGAAAATGACATGGTTAGTGACAATATAAACATAGAAATGCACACAAAGATGTATGTGCAGATAATCACATGATATGCTTTATTATTTATCATGTAGTATACTAAAGAAAAGCCAAAGAACACAGGGATTTAAATAAAATGAAAGGGGTTTTATTACTGTTGTTGCTAGTTAATAAATACCTTCCTCTTGAAGAAGTGTATCATGATCAGCAACATCACCTCTTAAGCAAATTCTAATAATAACCTAAAGTGAATGGGGTAACAAAAGCTTCAGCTGTTCCTGAGGCATGAGGCAAAAGGAAGCATTCATTTCATTCTTTGAAAGGTTTCTTTTTTATTTTTACAGTCATTTTATTATTGAATGGCTTCTTTAAGGAGGCTAAATTATCTTTGATCATTCTCAAATTACCCTTCTAAATTCTAAGCTGGAGAAAAGTAACCAAAATTGAACACCAATAGTAACCTGGTATTCATTATAGGGTATATAAGATTGAGATTAAATATACAATTACAACAGCTCTGTGTGACAAATGTATAGAGTAAGACAATTAACATGCATCATATGGTTTTGCCCTTTTATAGGACCTGACACATAATTTCAGTATTTGTAATGACTCATCTTGGATATCATAACTTACTGAATGTCAAATGCTTATCACAAACGTAATTCTTGATTATTTCCTACTGAAAAGAATATTATCTGCTCTTATCTAGTTTATGATGCATTTTCCAGTAACACTTGCAGAAATCAGGAGTCACTTATTTAGTAAAGGAAGAGTTCCAGGTTAAATCCTACATAGTGCAAATAATCACACCCAAAATTATGTCTTCTAAGTTTACATTTTCAGATAAAATTTTTAAAAAACAGGAAATGTTTGGCTTTATTCCTTGGTCATAACAGCACAGTACAGAGCACTTTACACTTCACTAGAATGCCATTTAGATGATGACCAGGTTATTCCTTTCAAAGAGCTTCAAAACATGTTTACAGAAGGGATGGCTTGCATAGATATGGATTATTTCCAATTTAAGATTCAATGAATCCATAAACTGCCAAGACAGGCACTTACTAGGTACATGTCCCAATAGTTTAAAGGAAACACAACAGAGACAGACAGACTCAGGCGTTAATTGGGCCACATCAAATAAAACAGATATGAGCATTTCATTCACTGTGGCTGTTTAGCGAGGAGATTCCTAGGAAACTGTCCAACGATGAACTGGGACTGTACTCTGAAGTGAACCATGAAAGGAACAGGAAACATTTACTGTTCTCAATGACTAGTGGGCTGTTTCAGGCTGGGCCTGGTGCAAGGTGGATCTGTATCTCTAGGTCCTCTTGACTTCAAGGAGCACAACCAACTGCTTGCCACAGCTGCTGAGCTCAAATCCAGAACAGAGATAAGAATTGCACTTGAAGTCTACAGTGCTGATGGTTCTACAAATGCTGTTCAGCTGCAGCTGAAATCCAGCATTCCCGAAACCCACCATCCATCACTGCATCTTCACCAAACCCAAACTTTCCACAGGGACCTCTCAGTGTGGCAGAGACCCTCAGGCAGACCATTCTGGCAAGACGTGAGACTCCCCTAACAGGCATCTCTGGGCTAAGGAGTAAACCTGCGATTTACTTTGCAGGTGTAGAAATCAACTAGTGAGACTTCATGAGTTACAGTAACAGTTTATTACAACACAACACACACCACAGCATCCACATAGTTTCCCCGGCTTCCCCACTCCCAAGACCCAGAAGACAATGGAATAGATGGATGCTACACGTTGGGGCGGGGCTTACAGCTGAGGAACCTGGGATCAAGGGCTTTGAGATTAACAGCAGCCACACCGTGGTCACCTTGGCCTACCTAGCTGCCTATGTGATTCTCTGCAGCAATTACTGAGTATTAGAAAATGATGATCCTTTCAGTCTAAGACACCAAGAATGTGAAGGGTTGCTCAGGGCTCAGGCTGTACAGCTTCTCCCAACAGATATACCTGCTTTCTGGAACTGCCCTAGAACTGTATCATATAATCCAAGACTTTTCCTATCTAACCTTCCTGCTTTCTCTTTCCTCCCCAGGGGTTAGACCTGTATGTAGGCTCCCCTGGCTTTCCCATCCCCCATTTCTCTCATGGGCATTTTCCCTAATTAGTCTCTTGTTTGTCTAATTCAATCTTCATACCAGTGGTGAGTGGTTCGGGAAAACAGGCCACAGTGAGATGGGGTTCTAAATACTCTTGTAAGGAGAATGTGGGGCACGGATAGTTCCAGGCAGAGGGTAGCAATCCAACTGCTAAGGATTTCTGTGGCAGTGACCTGGAAGAATAGCATTGCAAGGTATAATGAATTCAACTTGTGAAAAAAAATCTGGGTGGAATAGACCTACAAAGAGTTTGGTGATGCCTGGAAAACTTCAGTGTGAAGTGGTTCTGATGCCTTGTCATAGCATACTGAGAAATGGGTGGCAGTTATTAAGTGCCAAAAGACTGTGAGAACATCCATGCTCACAGAGGCCCTTCCCACCTCCAGTGGAGAAGCTAACAGAGCTGAGCAAGAGAAGCTATGACAGAATTGCAGAACTCCAGAGAGATTAAACGCTCAATATTTATTATCTAACCCATCTGTTTGCCAAAGTCAGGGCCACACGACTTCCTGTGATTGGAAAGGCCTGATACCCTGAAACATGGGACAGAATTTCTGGCCAGATATCCATGAGGATGACAGCACTGCAGCTACTCTGCTCATCCCTAGTAAGAGTTGGCACTTCCTCTGAGCTGGAAGATGCTGCGGAGGCTGCTCCCCACGAGGTAACTGGCGTCTCCCTCACAAGAGCTGTTTGCAGCGTCTCCTGGTTAAGCTGATAAGTAGGATTCAATCCCAACATAATCCAGCTGGGGAAGTACTCAGCTTAATGCAGAAGAGCATACACCAAAGAGCTGCTAGAATCAGCAGGCACGCACCAGCAGGAGCCAAGGAAGCGCTGGGTTTGGAGCATGCACTACCAAGAGGACCAGAAATGCAAGATTTCATACTTGCAAGCAGTTTCTCAAGATACAGGATCTAATGCCATGGCAAGGACCACAGGGAAGGAGCAGACCCTACTAAGGTAGCTCTCAGAAGCCTGGTGAAACAATAGCCAATGCTAAACAAAGGAGAGAGACCTGAGCTGCCCTGGCAAATAGCACAGAAAAGAGTGACAAAACCAATGCTGGTGTGGACGGATTATATGAGGTCAAACATCCCTCAAGAAGATAGTGTTCCAAGGGAGGTATGAGGATAGGCAAGAAACCCAAAAACAACAAGATAGCATTTGATGTCCTCAATGCAAAGGAACTAATGCAGAAACTTTAAGGTGACAGAGGCCAATAGAAGGGGACCAGGAACTAGAGAAAAGGTTAGATCAAGAAGAATTAACCTAGAAAGTAACACACATGCACAGGAAATCAATGAGAGTCAACTCCCTGTATAGCTATCCTTATCTCAACTAGCAAAAACCTTTGGTCCTTCCTATTATTGCTTATACTCTCTCTTCAACAAAATTAGAGATAAGGGCAAAATAGTTTCTGCCTGGTAGCAAGGGGTTGGTGGGGTAAGGGAAGGGGCAGGGGAGGGGGATAAGGGAAGGGGCAGCGGGGGGAAGAGGGGAGAAATGACCCAAACACTGTATGCACATACGAATAAAAGAAATTTTTTAAAAACTACCTAATTTAAAAAAAAAGAATAGTGTTCCTCAGGGGGGCCAAAAGATACCACATGCAGAGGCCATGGGCACTAATGACAGGGGCATCAGCACCCCTAAGGCCAGTGGTGGCCTCCTCCATAGGCCAGAGAATGGTAAGAGAGACTCTTAGAGATGGATTCATTAAGGACAAGGGGACTATGAATAACAAGAGACCAGGTAGAGGTGCTTAACCACCAGATGCCAGGTGGCCTCAAATACTACGGCAAACCACCACAGTGTGAAGGACAAGAGAAGGGCCGTTATTTTGAGGGGGTCTGGTGATGACTATGGGACACGGTGCCCTAGCAGTAATACAGTCAACAAAAGTGTTGCTTGGAGGGTATTTTGTTGATGTGGATAATATCTACCTACCATCAGTTGATTTTAAGTAAAATTTATCCCTGATAACTTGGGTGGGCCTTATCCAATCAGCTGAAGGCCGTAGAGAAAAACTCGTTCTCCTGATACCTGTGAACTAGTTTTAGCTCACAGGTATCTACACTACAGACTACGAAAGAGTGGAACGGGAGGCCGAAGAAGGTCCCCCAGTAAAAACCCTTAATTACTTGCCCAGCTACTAGACTTCATCCCATTTTCAGATCTGAAGAGATGTCTGGGTTCCTGGGAAGGACAATGGTGAGTATAGGATGACTTGCCCAGTACTTCCCCAAAGGCAGCCATTTACTTGGGAATATTATACTAGAGAGAGAATACCCAGACATTTCAAGGTATACTGACTCAGGATCTAAACTGACTGAAGCCTAAGGACCGGAAGCATCATCATAGTCCTAGTAGACTGGGGGCTTACAGAAGCCAAGTAATAACTCCAGTGCTGGCTCAAATAGGGCTCACATGAGTCTCCTGACCTACCCAGTAGTCATTTCCCAGCCCCAAATGTGTAACTAGAATCAACCTGATAGTTGAGTAACCCCAGCATGGGCTCCTTGGCCTGAGGGTAAGAGCTTCCAGTCAGGAAAGTCAATTGGAAACCTATGAAACTTTCCCCACACCTTGGACAAGATGGTTTAAGTTGTGATAGTTTTCTGTCAACTCAGCTTAGACTAAATAGCCAGTTGTTCAAACACTAAGTGTTGCTTGGAGGGTATTTTGTTGATGTGGATAATATCTACCATCAGTTGATTTTAAGTAAAATTTATCCCTGATAACCTGGGTGGGCCTTATCCAATCAGCTGAAGGCCGTAGAGAAAAACTCGTTCTCCTGATACCTGTGAACTAGTTTTAGCTCCTGCTCTGAGAATTTCAGACTTGCCAAACCAGTCCTTACCTATGTGTGATCCAATTCTGTCATATTGTTCTAAACAAAACAGTATGATCCAGCCAACTGCATGGACTTTTGTCACTGGTTACCACAGACTGGGAACAATGGCTGAAATGGAGGCCAAGATCAAGGACTCCCACTTACTAAGGCTGATCCTGCAAGACCCTCTGACAGGTGACTTTGGCTCAATAACTCACCATTTGTCTTGCCGGAACCTTTTTAGATCTGCACTGTGAGATTTTTCCTACCCATTCTTCTTTGCTTCCCTGTCTTCTCCAGACTGCTCCAGCTCCCTCTCCATTCTCCTTTATAAAAGAAGAATGTTGGCTCCACCAATATATCCTGGACATCTAATCTAGGAGCAAGCTAACAGACAAAGGCACTCTAACTTAGAGCATTCACTTTTCATGTTCTGGTCCTCCCCTAAGCAGGGTTGGAAACTCAACTTTAAAAATTTGGCAGGGGTAGTAAAGGTCCTGTGAGCTAGTTCCTACCAAATCACAAGACTGACAGAAGAAAGCTAAGGCTTATAAAGAGAAGACTGCTAAGCAGACCAGAGTATTCAATGGAGCTGACAAGTGTTCTCATCCTAGCAAGTGTGGTAACTTGAAAAGTGAACTAAACCCAAGGGCTGCGAATGGTTGTACACACCTGTGGTCCTAGCTACTTGGGAGGCAGAGGAAGGTGAATCATGGTCAAAGGCCAGCCTGGGAAAAAGCATGAGCCCCTATCTGAAAAACAAATTAAAGCAAAACAGGATGAGGACATGGCACAAGCTAAGCACCTGCTTAGCAAGCATGAGGCACTGAGTCTGAACCCCAGAACTGCCCCTTCCCCAAAAAAGTGGACTAAGCCCAGAAGGAAATGTAGAATGTCTGCAACACAAAAAGGAAGCTGACTAGCTTAAAAGATACAAGCAAGCCAAATGTTCATCCATAAACAAGAAGCTATATATCTGTACAATGGAATATTATACAGCCGTAAGAAAGTACTGACACATTTCAATGTGGATGAACCCTGAAAACACATTATATGAAAGATACAAAAGACCACTACTACATGATTTCACTTATATGAAACACCCAGGATAGGTAAACCCACAGAAATAGAAAGCAGATTGATGGTTGCAAGGGACAATGAGGAAGAGGGAATGGAGAGTTGATGCTTAATGGATACATAGTTTCAATTAGAAGATACAAATGTTTTGGAACTAGATAAAGGTGGTGGTTGCCCAACACTGTGAATATACCAAGTGCCACCAAACTGTTTAAAATAGCTAATTTGATGTTATATGAATTTCACCTCAACATAAATAAAAAATAAATGAATAAATAAATTGCAAGGAAAAAATGCAGAAAGCAATGTATGTATCAAGAAAGTGAAAAAGACATTTATAAATTGTTTTACAGGAGTTTGGGGAGGGAAGTGGCGATCTTAAGAATCTCATCCCATCCACATGAAGCTGTCAGAACCTAAAGAGTCACACTTCTCTACAGTTCTACCCACCAACAGGAAAGGTCCTACAATACTGGGTTCTCAACATCTAGTACAAAAACTAGAATTGTAAAATTACCTGGAATTTCTTCTTTGCTGGCAATTTCATCTCAAATTAGGGTCTATGGCCTCAAGGGCCTACTTATAAACCAAAACTTCATACTCTGGTAAGTACAAGACAATGGACATATTCCCAGGGGCAATGGATCCTGGGCAACTACCCTCCTGAATAAATCTACTATGCAAGGGATTAAAAGAACTCATCACCAGAAATTTTATGTACAGAAATATTAACAGCAGAACTGAATTTGACTTAAAAAACATAGTTCATTTTCAAGTCAACTGGGCAGCTGGAATAGGCTTCAGTGATGTCTGCGGTCACTGGGATTGGAGGATTCCCGCTCACGGGAGCGCCTGGACTTTTTATGCCTATAGGATTTATCTCTGCTCCTACTTCTACTTCTGTGACTCCACCCTTCAGAACGCCCACTGTGCCGGCCAGAATATGTGTCTGAACTTCGTCCTCTGTCCCTATCCCTCTTGTCTTCTCTTGCCTCTCTACTGCTTGAGGACATGTGCTCATGCTTGGGTTTGTCCTTCTTCAGCTCCCTCTCTGGGTCCTCTGCTCTGCCGCGGCAGGAAGTCCTGACCTCAGGGGAGCCTGGGTGGTGCTTCCTCCCCTCTCTGGACTCAGACTTCTGAACTCGCTCTGAGTTCTTGCTGCTGTGCCTCTTTGGGCCAGGCTCATCCTTAACTGTTATTATCTTGCTTCTGGGAGATGAAAAAGAGGATGGCTGCTCTGCCTGCTCTGCCTGCACCTCCTGGCCAGTCTTCTCTTTGTCTTTCTTTCTTTTCTTTTTTTCCTTTTTATCTGAAAGAAAAAAGATCGGTAAGTTAAAATAAAAACTTAACTCTCTTTTTCAAAAGTGCCGCTCTTCTCTAAGTACATCACATCAACCAAAGTGTTGGCGTCATGCTAACAGATGGAAAATGTGCATAAGAAAAACATTCCTGGCAGCAGCATGAAACTTTCACAGGCTATACCTCCAGGAGAGTGCCTCCAAGAAACCAATGTGGATGTCTGTCACTCTTGATATGTCAAGCTGTTGTGTAAGGTAATTCCCACCCAGAATTACCTCTTTATTTTATTTATTTATTTTTTGGAAATACTGGGATTTGAACTCAAGGCCTCACGCTTGCTAGGCAGGTGATCTACCACTTGAGCCACTTCACCAGCCCCCGTGAATTACCTCTTTAAAGACTCTATCTCCAAATACAGTCACATTCTGAGGTACTAGGGTTTGGGACCTCAAAATATATATGGGGGACACAATTCTGCCTAACCAGCTTTTCTCTGACACTTCCCCTTTCCCAATTAAAATAAAGATCCCCATACCTTTCCTTTTCACACAACTATCCATGAATGCTAAGAAGAGTAGACACTAAGACTATCCAGAATCTTCTCTTGACTCTTAACACTTTACCTTTTTTGGGCTTTTTCATGGGTTTGTCATCTTCAGAGTCCTCAGATGAACTTGGTGAGGGAGTATTAGCTCCACAGCCCTTCTCCTGGAGCTCTCTGGTCACATCATCCATATCTTCTGAGTCCTTAGGAGCCCGATAGTTAGATACATGATCCACACGGATAGTTCTTCCCTTGATCTAAACAAGACAAGCAATGCTTCAGCAAAGATAGTCCTCATATCAAACTGTTTAATTATTTGAACCCAAACTAAAGAGAACCATGGTTTGAAGCACACCCATGACCTTCTTACTGATTCTGTTTCTGGAGAAACCATTAAAGATCTGTTCAACTCATGTGTCACAGCACATGTATCTAGATAATACACAGAACTTGAGCCGTTAGGTGGGGTCTGGGGCAGCTGCACCAGGTTTACCTCAGGGTGCCATGCAAATACTTTCCTGTGTTATGTCGTGAAGTAGAAAAAAAGAAAAGGCCAGGAAGTACTGTCCCAAAGCGCAAGCATCAAGGAAAAAGTATGAGAATTTAAAGCACAATCATCCACAATTTTTAACATTAGTTTATAGCAAAGCTTGCCCTGGGAAAGCTTTCTAGACAGAATTTCTGAGATCAAGCGTAATGCTACACAGGTACTTTCTCAACAAAGTAATTAGAAGGAGGCAAATTCAGATCACAGTTGGGATCACAGTTGGGAGGGGGATCAAAAAAAGATTACTTTCGTTTTTATAATTAAGCCTCATAACTTGCTCTACCCCCACCATACATATTAGACCATTTGGCTTACAATGATTTTCTTTTTTTTTTTGGTGGTACTGGGGTTTGAACTCAGGGATTCACACTTGCTAGACAGGCACTCTACCACCCAAGCCATGCCTCCAGCTCCCCCTGCCCCCGACCTTTATTTCCTCTGGTCATTTTTGAGATAGGGTCTTGCTTTTTGCCCAGGCTGGCCTGGCCCACAATCCTATTTTAGGCTTCCTGCTGTAGCTGGGATGACAGGTGCATACACCATGCCCAGATGTGGAGCTCATGAACTTTTTTCCAGGACTGGCCTGGGACCATGAACCTGCTGATCTCAGTATCCCAAATAGCTAGGATCGATGGTATGAGCCACCAGCACCTGGTTCACACTGATTCTTGTGGTGTGAGCCACAGCTCTCAGGGTAAACAAAATTAGTCCTTCACTTAAAAACATTCTCTTTTCAAGCAGATACACAAACGTCATCAACAAAACCATCTGAAATTTGAAAGGTTTGGTTTGTATTGTTTCATTACAAGAACAGAGTTGTATTCTTCCTTTAAGCCTGAGAAGATTCTTCCATCTATCCTACTCCTCATTTTGAAACAAATTTTTTTTCCCTTTATGGTGGCTCCAGTTGTTGACTCCTTTAAAATTTCAGAATGACTTACTTTTGTAGAACTGGTCATAAGATTTTAACTGGAGAATTTCCAGGACCCAATATACTAGGTAACCAGAGTCATATGACAGACATATGTGGCTATATCCTAGGTCATGAAGCCATTTTGAAGTCCCAAGTTCTCTGGCAATGGACAATATGGAAGAGTGGTGTTTGCTAGTCTCTTCATTCTCTAGTACACTAGAGATGAGGTGAAAGGGTAAGAGGGAAAGGTGAAAAACAGAGGACTGGATTGGGAAGCATTATACCCACACTCCTGGGAAGATGGTTTGTTAACAGATGGGGAAAAGGAACAAGTCCTGGCAGGACCAAAAGTCATGGACCAAAAGAATGATTTCCTAGAATCACTTCCTGTTCAGTGTTGTCTTGGCACCTCTGCAGCCCTCACAACACATCTAACTGACCAGCACTGTCCCTGTTCCTATGCAAACCAGGTAAATATATTCATTACATAGAAAAAGTACAGCCAAATCCTGCTCAACAAGCACTTACCTTGATCCCATTAAAATTGTCAACAGCCAGAATTGTGCTCCTCTGGTCTTCATAGCAGAGGAAACAAAATCCTTTTGATTTTCCAGTCTTCTTGTCTCGCACAAGATTAATGTTAACAATCTCCCCATATCTATTTGTTTTATAAAAGAGTAAGACATTACTTATTTACAATGCAACAACTTTTAGACTGGATGATAAAACAAAATTCAAGAAAAGTCTGTACATGACACATCTAGAACAATACGATACAGAAAGGTTGAAAATTAAGTTAGAGAAAGATACAACAAGAACATCCAATTAAAAACAGATGTCAATATAAGACTAAAGACAAACTGAAGACCAAATTAAAAAATTAAATGGAACTAAGAGAGTTACTTTATACATTGAAAAAAGTATAACTCATGAAACCTTCTTCATGCATCAAAATTTTTAATAAAAAAAACTATTAGGGCTGGGTAAATGGCTCAAGTGGTAGAGTATCTGCCTAGCAAGCATGAGGCCCTGAGTTCAAAACCCAGTACTACCCAAAAAATAAAACTATTAGAAATAAAGAGAAAGAGAAAATTATGAGAGATTTTAACACATCACTGTAAGTTTTTAACAAAGCTCACAACTAAAATCAGAGGAATAAAAATTAAATACAAGTAATCATTATCAACATAACAATAATTCTATTAATAAATATTGTCAGACCAGTAGATAGATAAATATCCTTAAATCGTTCAAGGAGATAGCAATTTCAAGAATTTGTGAAACATACTGACTATAGATTAGATCTCAAAGTAAATCTCAATAAACTGCAAAAATCAGAAATAGTTTATGTTCTCTAATCACAATGTTATAAAGCTGGAAATAATATTTTAAACAAAAACACCCTACTAACTATAACTTGACACCTACTCTTCCAACTAATGATGAAAGAAAAAATGAAAACAAAATAAAGAAAATAAAAATAAATCAACAACAGACCATTTAGAAAAAAACAAAAAGGAGAGAAATATATACTAAAATTAGTAAGATGTTCAGGAAAACTTGTAACTTAAAGAATTGTATTGTTTAAAAAAGAATGAATATAAAAGAAGAAAGCAAATCGAATGAAAGCAGATGTGCTTTAATATTAATAAAGATCAAAGCAGAAATTAATTAAATATTCCTTATAAAAGATAAATTCCAGGCAAGTTAAAGCTCTATAAGTTAAAAAAGAAAGCCATAAAAATAAAACAGAAATTGATAGATACATTACACAATCATATACCTACACCTCACCCCAAATCTACATCTTAATATAAAATAGTAAAGATGATTCAACTAAAGCCTGGGAGCTATGCAGCAAAATATTGGTGGTATAGAACAATTAAATAAAACAGAAACGAGATATGGTAAGAAGTAAAACTATCTGTCTGCAGATTACATATGATTGTGTACACAGAAAACCAAACAGAATCAATGATAAACAATGACAAAAACAAACAGTATAACAATTCAGTAAAATAACAGAATACAGGTAAAAATTCATTACCCTCTTATATACTAACAATAATCAGAAGACACAATTGAAGGGGAGTCCCATTTATAATAGCAACAAAAAGATAAAATACTTAGAAATACACCTAACAACAAGCAATGTAAAAAGCCTATATAAAGAAAACTTATTTTAAAAAACTCATGAGAGACACAAATATAAATTTGAACAAATATAAAGGCATCCTTTGTTCTTGAATAGGATGACTCAGTAATAAAAAGACATCAAAATCTTCCCCCAAGTTACTACATAAATTTAATATAGTCCCAATAAAAATACAAGGTTTTTCCCCCCCGGAGCTGGATAACATTGATCAGGATTCAGAAAAATGGGAATTCTAATGAGTGAAAGGTGGTACAACCTTTTCAGAAATCAATTTGGTAATGTTTATAAAACATCTTTTAAAAGGCTAACATATTAATCTATATCCATTCTTCACTAAGGAAGCCACAGGGGATACATGCAAAGATTTATGCAAGTGCAAAATAACTCATAATAGCAAACCATTGGAAATAATGCCCAATATTAATTTTAAAAAGATGACAGGCCATAATTTTAAGTTTTTACTTGAAAATATATCCTGCATTCTTCTTTGTACTTTTTTTGCCAAAATTTTTCCTGGGCTGCTGAAGATACCACCAAGCCATACCCCCAACTCCAAATGTTCTTAATGACTGATACATTACCTTTATAATAAAAAAATGTATTTCTGAAAGCCATCGTTACAGGTGGCAATCTTCATCATGTGTAGCCAGAACGCAGAAGCAGAACACACGCACACTAATCACCAGTTAATGCAAGTAATTAAAATAAAAGCAGCTCTATGGAAGGCTGGATCCAGCAGAGGTACCACAAAGGTGTACCCCACCAACAAGATACTGCTAGTACTGTAAGCTGCCAAGACCCTCTCCTATCAGGTGCTGCTGCTTGGTGTCATCTCACAGCAGAACGAGGAACATACTGGCCTCCTATTTACTCCTGTTCCTCATCAGCCCTGAGGAACAAGCTCTGGGTAAAAAAATGGCTGTTCACCAACCTCATACCCATCTAGAAATGAAGAGAGCAAACTACCAACTAACCCTTCAGAGGTTTGGGGATTTTTTTATGCCCCAATTCCTTTGTGCTTTCCCATAATCCTGCAATACAACATAGGTGAGGCTCCAGGGAGCCCTGCAATCCTGGGCTTCCTCTAGTTTTCAGGATCCCAAGGAGATGGGCCAATACATTAACTTCCTGAGGGCTCCACTCTGTTCCAGTATAGGCCAAGGCTGAACAAGGGTCAGTGAAAAGGTCATAGAAACAGAACAGAATCCCCAAGACAGTCTCCCAAATTATCCAACTTCTGGGATCTTCCACATGGTCATGTACTACAGCCATATCCTGGGACTGCTCAAGACTAGAACAGAAGCTCTTGCCTTCCTCATGCAGGGGTATCATTCAGCCTAGAATTAAAATGGCTTTGTTATGCCACAAAATGCACTATGGACGCAAACTACTCTATCCATTCAAGAGTCAGGAAATGAAAGGGGACTTACTGTGAAAACACACAGATGATGTCCCCTTCAGTCAATTCATAAGGAAGCCCTCCTAGAAAAAAATCACAAACATTAACCAAGTGTTTACTACATACTATGCACTTAGCGAGGCACTGGGGGTGTAAGCCAAAGGTCTTGCCCTCACAGAAATCAGTCTGATGCAATGACAGAAGTACATGTAAGGTGTCATTAGTACAGAAAAAAATGTGATTAACTCTGGAAAGGTTGCAGTCACTACTAACCGAACTAATCCGATTCTTCAATTCTCCTCACATCCAAAACTCTATAGTCAAAGCAGATGGTTTCCATAACAGGTTAAATATGTCATTATTAACCTCATGTATATGTAAACTAAGAATTAAAGACAACTGTTAAGCATTTCATGGAAGTAATTTCTCCTCCAAATGTTTCTTTCCTCATCTGTAAAATGGGGATATTAGTATACTTGCCTCACAGGATTGTTATGTGAATAAAACAATATATATAAAGTGCTTAACATGCTGTCTAGTATAATAATCTCTTTGAAGAAGCAAAGTATAGAATTATCACTTGGGACACAAAGTGGATATAGAAATGGCAATACAGCAAGGACAGAAGCAGGAGCTAATTAAAGGAGGACAATTAATTCTGAGGGAAGAATGGGGGAAGGCAGTTAATACGGGACAGTGGATAAAACCATGAGTTTTAGAATCTCATAGTTCTGGCTGTTTCATTTACTAGTTATGTGACATTAAGGAAGTTTGTTATTTTTTTCTGCACCTCAGTTTCCTTAGCTGTAGAGTGGATGTGTGGGTGGGAGAGAGAGACAGTGATCTCTGAGAACCCAAGTGACAAGACTCTTAGCACGGCGAATGGCCAATACTCTAAGGAGCACTGACTGGCAGGGAAAGCTAACGAAAACGAATGAGAAAAGTTATGGAAAACGGATTCATGGGCAGACAGGATATGAAAGTGGGAATTGAGTGTGGAGAGAAGTGATGGGCGCGAGGGCTGAAATGATCAGAACGACTCTAAGGGACACTGCTGAAGAAAGATGTGGATCTCACCCAGAAAGATCCAGGCGCTGTCCTTGTATTCCGAGTGCCAGGACACCTTATCAGCCACCCCAAGTTGGACCTCTCGTTCATTCAGCTCATTGATCAGCTTCACCTTAGTTAGAGGGCTGCACGGTGGGGTGGGAGGGGGACAGGGGCGGAAAAGTGGACAAGTGAGTTTGGCCGGGCCAGAGTTAAGGGAGAACAAAACGAAGGGACTAGATTTCTCGTCGCCGGTCCTCTCCCGCTCCTCGGCCCTGAAGACCCTCTACCACCCCAGCCCGGGCGGGCTGCCCCTAGGAGCCCGCTCCCCCTTCAGCAGACGGGAGCTGAAGCCTTACTTCATCTTCGCGGGTTCGCGCTCGGAACTCAGGGATCAGCTTCCGGGCGAGGCTGCGCAGCGCATGCGCAACACCGGGACCGCGCGCCCATAGGAGTCTGAAGCAATCGAACCGGAAGAGCTCGGCCGCGCCAGGAGAGGGCGTCTGCGCAGTAGTGCGGAAGCGGCATTTACTACCTGGTGGCGTTTGCTCCTCTGAGGAGAGCTGTTTTATAGTTCTTGCTTCTTTCTTCTGTCAAGTACGAACCTGGGCCTTGCAGGAACCTCAGCTCTTGGATAACTGGTACTAATTGGTTTAGCTCTAAATGTGTGCTGAATGAAGACTGAACAAAGTGCCTGATGTGGCGACTTTAGTCCCAGACGTCGCTCTCGGTGGAAAGCCCCACTCCTTCACTGTCAGTTGCTTAAACCCAGTCCCATCAAAGCCTCCCTGCCCAGGAGTTACCATAGAAAAGTGAAGAGAGGTGAAAAGGTAAATCTGTTGTTGTCCCTCAAATCCTAATATATAGAGTGTGCCTCTGTAGGCTGAATAGAATCCCAAAACTTATTATCAGTTATGACACCTTTTTCCAGTCTCTCCTAATTGAGTGGAAAGCAGAAATTAATATTGTCAAATACATAGCTATCGGTTGAGCAGACAATGAATTAAAAGATGCTAGATGATGAGCTCAGCTATTTTTATATATTCTCTCCACTCTCACCACAACCCAGTGAAATACATACAATTGCCATCCCCATTTTATAGATGAAGAAACAAGGTTCAAAAAATTAATTAGCTTGAATATATGACAAACCTACAGCCAGCATTATACTTAACAGAGAAAAACTGAAACCATTCCCTCTAAAATCAGGAACCAGACAAGGATGCCCACTATCTCCACTCCTATTCAACATAGTACTGGAATTCCTAGCCAGAGCAATTAGGCAAGAAGAAGGAATAAAAGGAATACAAATAGGTAAAGAAACTGTCAAAATATCCCTATTTGCAGACGACATGATCCTATACCTTAAAGACCCAAAAAACTCTACTCAGAAGCTTCTAGACATCATCAATAGCTATAGCAAGGTAGCAGGATATAAAATCAACAGAAAAATCATTAGCATTTCTATACACTAACAATGAGCAAACGGAAAAAGAATGTATGAAAACAATTCCATTTACAATAGCCTCAAAAAAATCAAATACCTAGGTGTAAACCTAACAAAAGATGTGAAAGACCTCTACAAGGAAAACTATACACTTCTGAAGAAAGAGATTGAGGAAGACTATAGAAAGTGGAGAGATCTCCCATGCTCCTGGATTGGTAGAATCAACATAGTAAAAATGTCTACACTCCCCAAAGTAATCTACATGTTTAATGCAATTCCCATCAAAATTCCAATGACATTCATTAAAGAGATTGAAAAATCTGTTAAATTTATATGGAAACACAAGAGGCCACAAATAGCCAAGGCAATACTCAGTCAAAAGAACAATGCAGGAGGTATCACAATACCTGACTTCAAACTATATTACAAAGCAATAACAATAAAAGCAGCATGGTACTGGCACAAAAACAGACATGAAGACCAGTGGAACAGAATAGAGGATCCAGATATGAAGCCACACAACTATAACCAACTTATCTTTGACAAAGGAGCTAAAAATATACAATGGAGAAATAGCAGCCTCTACAACAAAAACTGCTGGGAAAACTGGTTAGCAGTCTGCAAAAAACTGAAACTAGATCCATGTATATCACCCTATACCAACATTAACTCAAAATGGATCAAGGATCTTAATATCAGACCCCAAACTCTTAAGTTGATACAAGAAAGAGTAGGAAATACTCTGGAGTTAGTAGGTATAGGTAAGAACTTTCTCAATGAAACCCCAGCAGCACAGCAACTAAGAGATAGCATAGATAAATGGGACCTCATAAAGCTAAAAAGCTTCTGTTCATCAAAAGAAATGGTCTCTAAACTGAAGAGAACACCCACAGAGTGGGAGAAAATATTTGCCAACTATACATCAGACAAAGGACTGATAACCAGAATATACAGGGAACTTAAAAAACTAAATTCTCCCAAAACTAATGAACCAATAAAGAAATGGGCACGTGAACTAAACAGAACTTTCTCAAAAGAAGAAATTCAAATGGCCAAAAAACACATGAAAAAATGCTCACCATCTCTAGCAATAAAGGAAATGCAAATTAAAACCACACTAAGATTCCACCTCACCCCTGTTAGAATAGCCATCATCAGCAACACCACCAACAACAGGTGTTGGTGAGGATGCGGGGAAAAAGGAACCCTCTTACACTGTTGGTGGGAATGTAGACTAGTACAACCACTCTGGAAAAAAATTTGGAGGCTACTTAAAAAGCTAGACATCGATCTACCATTTGATCCAGTAATACCACTCTTGGGGATATACCCAAAAGACTGTGACACAGGTTACTCCAGAGGCACCTGCACACCCATGTTTATTGCGGCACTATTCACAATAGCCAAGTTATGGAAACAGCCAAGATGCCCCACCACTGACGAATGGATTAAGAAAATGTGGTATCTATACACAATGGAATTCTATGCAGCCATGAAGAAGAACGAAATGTTATCATTTGCTGGTAAATGGATGGAATTGGAGAACATCATTCTGAGTGAGGTTAGCCTGACCCAAAAGACCAAAAATCGTATGTTCTCCCTCATATGCAGACATTAGATCAAGGGCAAACACAACAAGGGGATTGGACTATGAGCACATGATAAAAGTGAGAGCACACAAGGGAGGGGTGAGGATAGGTAAGACACCTAAAAAATTAGCCAGCATTTGTTGCCCTCAACGCAGAGAAACTAAAGCAGATACCTTAAAAGCAACTGAGGCCAATAGGAAAAGGGGAACAGGTACTAGAGAAAAGGTTAGTTCAAGAAGAATTAACCTAGAAGGTAACACCCACGCACAGGAAATCAATGTGAGTCAATGCCCTGTATAGCTATCCTTATCTCAACCAGGAAAAACCCTTGTTCCTTCCTATTATTGCTTATACTCTCTCTACAACAAAATTAGAAATAAGGGCAAAATAGTTTCTGCTGGATATTGGGGGGGGAGGGAGGGGGCGGAGTGGGTGGTAAGGGAGGGGGTGGGGGCAGGGGGAAGAAATGAACCAAGCCTTGTATGCACATATGAATAATAAAAGAAAAAGGAAAAAAAATAAAGAATAATGCAAGTAAAAAAAATTAATTAGCTTGAAAAGTACTTTGCCTTTACCTGATTCTTTTAATCAGTCCTTACTAAGCATCTCTATTTGTTCTGTACAGCTAAGGTCTAGAGAAGGGAGTCTAAGGGTGGGTCCTATGCACTGCAAGGAGCTAATAATAATATGAGAGTGAGGCGGGATACATCAGGGAAAATGAGGCATGGTAAACAGTAGACAAGAATTCAGAGATGAATACTGCGTTAATGAATAGCTCGGTTAAAGCCCACAGGCACTGTTTTCTTTGATTTAAGCCTTACAATCCCTCAATAAGATGCAACATTTAGTAAAAAGGAAAAGAGCAGTTCTCTCTCTCGCTCTCTCTCTCTCTCTGACCTTACCCGCTTGCCCAAATAATTAGTGTGCTCTAGGAATTGAGCAAGGATATCTTTTTAAAAGATACTTACAGAAAGAGTAATAGAAGGGGGATAATCTGATTAAAGTATAATATATACGGGTGTGAAATATGGTAAAACCCCACTTAACTAACAGTCAATATACACTTTAAAAAATGAAAGACAGGAAGGCAAAACAGGTCCTGTCTGAGTGTATGTACAGGTGGGAGAGAGATAAGGAAAGGGTGAATATAGTGTATGTACTTTGTACAAAAATAGAACAATGAAACCTGTTGAAATTGTTCTAAGACAAGGAGAAAGGGATGAGGGAGAATGATGGAGGGGATGAATCTAATTAAGATACATTGTAAGCACATATGTAAATATCACAATGTATACCCCTGTACAACTATTATATGCTAATAAAAAATGTAAAAGAGAGAAAGAGAAAGACATCCCTTTGGAGGGGGGAGCAGTTTGGAAAATGACTCCTCCGGGCACAAAAAGTGTTTCGAAAGAAAAATACTTATCTCAAGGATGCACACCTGTCTTAAAGGGAGCATCTGGCAGAACTCATCCTCTGTTAAAGGCTTTTCAAACATCTATGACACAATGACCCAAATTTAATAAGCAGATCAGCCTTGAAATCTCTGGGTACAACTGCTAAAACAGTGTAACACCAAGAATGACTAAATATACCAGGTTTCAGAACAAAGGGAGCACTTATCCTAAGGTGCATTTGAACCAAACTCCCAACCTACCTTTTCACCATAAATACCCCTGATAATAGCACACCCCTACTTGTTATCAGATATGCCCACCCCCATGCCTGGGTTGTGTACTATCCGTCTTTTCTTTGCTTTGGTTTACTAATAAACTTTCTTGGTCTCTACCTCGATGTGTCCTAAAATTCTTTTTTATGACATCATGAAGTTGGTACCCAAAGGCCAGGAAGAGAGGCCTCCTCCTTTTTGGAGAATCATCAGTTCTGGTAACAAGAGGACAAGATATATTTTCTTAATACATGTCACCCCAGAAATATCCAGGAATCCATAGAAGAGATGGTGACATATAATGTGTGATTTAAGCTATATCAACTATTTGAATCCATCTTGTATATGTCCACATCAATATCTGATCTTGAGGGCTATAGGAGTGGCTCAAATGGTAGAGCTCCTGCTCTCAGCATGGCACCCTGATTTCAAACCCCAGCACTACCAAAAAAAGTCACAATAAACACAAGTTTAAAACAGGGGGACTGTTTGGGGGGAAGGAAGGGGAAGGCTGAAAGGAGAAGGTGAAGGGGGAATGAACATGACCAGTGTAATTTATATACATGTATGAACAAATTAAAATTATTTTTTAAAGGAGGGAGGGAGACAAGAAAGAGCAACTGAGGGGGTGAATTTGACCAAAGTACATTATATGCATGATTGGAAATATCACAATGAAACCCTTTAGACAATAAACACTAATTTTTAAAAGAGAAAAAATATGGTCTTGGACCATCATGTTCTAAAAGTAAAGGTCCAGAGCTAAGCAGTTCTCTGTGTAGACTTAGCTCAGAATGCCAGACATAAACTTATTCTGATGATGATAACTGTACCATCTATTAGTTTGCCCTATAAACAGTGTCCTGCCAAGAAGTAGAACAGAGCCTGGCCACCAATGACAGTTTCTCCTCATTCATTCTATGTCTATGAATACGGGAACTGCCTTTGACTTCCCCGCTCCAAACCAGCTGTACTGTCCCCCACTCAAACCCAGCTATTCATTAACTTTGTAGAATTATCTTAGCGCTGAAAACTAAACAGTGACAGATTGCATATAGGTTTTATCTGCTCCTAGGAATCTCAGGTTGCTTAGTTGGTAGGGCCGAAGGAGCCACTGCAAAGTGGTAAGCTAGCATGCTGCATTATCATGCTGGTTTCTTCAGATGACTGTGAGATAAAGATAGTTAGGAATACATTTGGAGCTGAGTTGTCAGCATTCAGAAGGGATCTGAAGCAAAAAAGGAGAGCAAGCGTAACCAAAGGAAAGGACAAATTAAATTGAGAACACGAGGAAAGTGTTAATAGCCAAGTGATGGGTTCCACAGAGGTATTCTGAAGCTGGGAGTGCTGAAAACAGTCTCAGTTTGCCTGGAACTGAGGGCTTTCTAGGATTCCTGACACTCGGTGCTAAAATTGGCAAGCCCATAGCAAGTTTAAATAGTTGAATACCCTTTTAAATGAGCTGAAATAAAGAAAGAAGAAAGGAAGTCATTATTCTTCATGGAAATGCTTGCGATTGGTAGGAATTGGTAGATCAAAGGATACATAGAAATATCTGTAAGTCTGAACTGAAAAGGGATAAAGATCCAGAGGACCCTCTGAACTTAACATCTAATGCAAGGAACACAGTTCACCATCCAAGGTAGCTGTTAGTGATCTCCATCAATAACATTCATTTATCACCTACTGTACACAGCATTACATTTTAAATTTTGTAGGTAATGCTAAGGAAGTCAAAGGCAGTCCCAACATTCAAGAGAAGACTGAACAATTTGTCTAGCCAATGACATCTCCCCACTTTCCACCACCACAGCACACCCCAAAACAGCTTTCCTTCTGAATTTCCCGATATCAGGAAATGTCATCACCACTTTCTTGATTTCCTGGCTTTGAGCCAGGGTTGCTGGCGGAGTGGCTCAAGTGGTATGGTGCCTGCCTAGAAAGCCCGGCAAGCAGACCCCAGTATCGCCAAAAAAAAATTGTAGATTAATATAAATAAAAGAGAATGATGAAGGGGGTGAATAGTATGATATATTTGATATATTGTAAGAGCTTTTGTAAATGCCACAATGTACCCCCACCCAGCACAATAATAAAAAAATTAAAATTAAAAAGAAAATAGAGAAAAAAATGTGTGTCATATTTCAGTCTTGCTATTCCTCACCTCAAAATATCCACCCAATTCCTAATAATGGCATCACTTCAATATCAATAAAATGCATGTCTTCCAGTGACAGTCCTATTACAGCTCATTATCACGTACCTGCTGGCTCTTTCTGTACACTTAAAACTTCTAGCACCTCTTCTCCTTTCTCTCACTGCTTCCCCACACAAAGCCTCACCTTCAGCCAGGGTCTACTTCCATATGTTCTCTCAAGGGCCCCTGTCATCACTCAACCTAGATATATCTGCTGAGTAAGCCACAACCTGGACCACCTCCTCTCTCCTCTGACTGAAATCAGAGCTCCAAATCCCTATCCAGTTATCTCTTATCCAGGAAACCTTTCCTGACTTTGCCAGTGCCCAGTGATGGCTTCTACTTCTAAATTCTGCAGCACTGAAAAACTCCTTTATGTTCTCCCCAAGAAAGACTGGTATCCTGGAAGGTAAAAGTTGTACGTTTATATGCCCTCAGCACCTCACTTTCCCGCACACATAGAATGCACCCAATATACTTATTAGTTAATGAAATTGAAAGTGCACACAAGTATGGCTACCCTTGGGCAACAGATGAGAGAGTAGGAGATGATTTTATTTTCCCATTTATACTATTAGAATATTCTTACTTTTATCCAGATGTCACGTATTTTTATTGCCACGTTATCTTGGCAGAGCTTTCATCTTTTATTTTCTTGTTTTTGTCTTTCATTCAACAAATATCAATGAGCAGCTATTAAGTGACAGATTTATTGTAGGTGCTGGGATTATTAACAGTGAACAAATCAAGCAAAGTTCCTGTCCTGATGCAGCTTACATTCTTATTGGGGAAGAAGAAGAAGAAATATATAAATATACATCCAATGTCGATAAGTGCTATGAAGGAAAAAATGAAGCAGACTAAGCGGTCAAAAAGTGGCAGGGTGTTGCTATTTTATAAAGGGAGGGTAGCCAGTCAAAGGTGGCCTTCCTGACAAGGTGGCATTGCAGAGACTGCAAGAAAATGGGGAACAAGCCAAGGGGCATCTGGGAGTAGGGTGTTCCAAGAAGAGGGAAGAGTGGTTGTGACTATCTTGAGACAGGCCTCTGTTCAAGAAAAAGCAAGGAGACCAGTATGGCTGTAGAGGAATGGGCATGGAGGAGAATGCTAGGAGACTTTTGTTTATTTAACAAAATCTTAAGTACCTACCATGGACCAGAAACTGTCCTACCTAGTTTGCATACATTAACTAATGTACTTCTCAAAACAAACCTGTGAGGTATATAACATTATATCCACTTAGCAGATGAAGAAACAGAGGTACAGGGAACTTAAGCGACTTCCCCTAGGTCACGCAGTTGGTAAATAGTAGATCTAGGATTTGAATTCAAGTAGTGTGGCTCCAAAGTCTGTCTTCTTGACCACCATGCCTAAGAGAGGTAGGGGAAAGGGAAGCAGATTGGACAGGACCATTTTGAGTAATGACTTTGGTCTTTATTCCATGTGAAGTGGGAAATGAGCAAAGGACTTTGATCAGACATACATTTCAGCTAGGTCACCTTAGCTGTTGTGCATGGGGGTGCCTAGGGTAGAAGCAGGAAGACCAGTTAAGAAACTCTGCAATAATTTCAGCACAATGGATGATGGTGGTTTGCCTCAAGGTGATAGCAAAGGTGATGTTTCATGCTGGTATTTTTTCGAACTAAAATTTTTTTTATTTTTATCATATTATCATTGTACTGGTGTTACGTTATATTTATAAAAGTGCTTACAATGTATTAGTTAAATTCACCCCCTCCATCATTCTCCTTTATTTCCCCTCCCCCCATTCTTAGAATAGTTTAACAGGTCTCAATTTTCCACTTTCATGCATGAGTACATAATATTTCCAGCATATTCACCCTCCTGCACCCTTTCCTTATATCCTCCTCCCTCCACTGGTACTAACACCCAGACAGGACCTGCTTTACCTTCCTGTTCTCCATTTTGAAAAAAAAGACATTTTGTTTGTTTAAGATAGCTATACAGGGCTCGCAGAGTAGCTCAAACAGTAAGAGTGCCATCCTAGCAAGCATGAGGCCCCGAGTTCAAACCCTAGTATCACCAAAAAAAATCAATATAAAGGAATTATATCTCTATATACAAGCTCACATTGTTAAAATAAAAAAGATAGCTATACAGGGTGTTTCACTGTGACATTTCCATATACATATGTATATATGTATGTATTATAACCCAAATTGGTTTGTTCCCTCTATTTTTCTCCTTTCTACCTTAATCACCTTCTTATGGTGGTTGCAACAGGTTTAAAAATTCTCTATTCATTTTTATATAGAAAGTTCATCTTCTATAATTCTTTTACCCTCCCCCTCCTGTAGTGACCTCCCCTTAGCATGAACTGTTTTTCACTCTTGTCCTCCTTGTTTAGCTGTCTGTTCATTGTTCAGTGGGATTTTTGCCTTGGTATACTTGCACAAGCATTGTACTTAAGTCAATGTTACCCCGCTCCACTGCATTTCCTCTTCCTTTTCCCTGATCCTGTGTTGTTTAACAGTTTTCAGCATGCTTCCTTGTGTCTTGTTCCCACACAGATGTGATTACTTCATTATTATTCACCATCTTCCTTTTCTTCTTTTCCTCCTCCCTTTGTCTTCTGTACTAGTCCCACTTTTGGATACATGTTCTGTATATATTTCTTCGTATATATAATATTGCTTATATTTGTATTGGGCCTATATTCCACATAGGAGAGAAAAGTAAAATAAATAAGAACTTGTCTGAGGGTGTGGCTCAAGCATTAGAGTGCCTGTCTAAAAGCACAAATCCCTGAGTTCAAACCCCAGTACTGCCAAAAAAAAGTTTACTAAAATAAATAAGAAGACACATGACACCAACATAAATGCATTTCTCGTGTTTGTTGGTTCTCAGGTACTGGGTTAGATGGTAAAGGATGCTACAGTGAACAAGGCCACAAGTCCCAGTCCCTTCCGTTGAGCAGCACACAATGTGGTAACATAGTTGTAAATATGAATAAACCTAATATAATGTGATAAGGTAATAATGATGCTATGAGTGAGATGCCATTAGAACCAGGTGAGGAAGACTTAATTCTGGTTAGTGGGAGTCCTGAGGAGCTGGGGGTAGAAAACAGACTGTTAGGGGAAGCTACAGATAGGCAGATGACATTTGAGATAGATCTCGAAGACAGTCACCACATAGATGGAGATATTTTCAACAAAGGAACCACTAGATATAAAAGTATCTAAGTGTGAAGTGTATGTGTGATCCGGAATGGAATGAAATAGGTAGTAATGGTTGTAGAAGAGGACTGAAGAGTTAGGGCCACACAAAAAACCTTGCGGATGAAACCAACAAGGTCAGATCTTAGCCTGTGGATAATGAGAAGTGAACACATGCTTAGTCATTCATTTAACCAACTAGCCAGTCAGCCACTTTTGTTGAGGATCTGCTACATGCAGACACTACTTTAGGTGCCGAGAATACAAAGATGGTCATGCTCAGTCTACCAGGAAAACATATGTATAAAAAACAAAACAAAACAAAACCTGGGTATATGCCCCCTTGAGTCTGAGAGTGACACGGTCAATTTTATTTTTGATCACTTTGGAACCAGTATGAAGGATGGATTGAAGGCATTCATGTCTTGATGCTATCAGATCAGTTAGGAGACCAGGTGGCTGTGATGAGCAGGCCCAAAATCAACAGATTTCAGAGGCATGTTTACTACAGTTAAGTGGAAAGTGAGGAGACTTCTGAGATGAGGCTGGAGGTCTAGTTCAAGAGACTAGTTGGGGAGTGAAGACCTTTGTCAAGGTAAGAAAGGCAGGAAAACTGGTGTGGGAGAAAACTGATAAATCGAGTTGTCCAATTGATGAGTCAAAGTGCTTGAGGAGTCAAAAAGAGGACTCAGGAATAAGATGACAAAGGAAAATGAAGAAACACAGAAACATGTATTCAAAAAGAAAAGAGAGAAAAGTGGTCATATTGTCAGATGCTACAGAAGTTCTTTTGGTAGAAGCATCTTTAATTTGTCAGTGGTTTTGCCCATTTATTTCAATTGAACCATTAGGAAAGTTGACACAAGAGGACACATAAATCTCATCAGCATGCCATCTTGTACTTACCTGGTCCCATGTTGGAGATTTAAGGGTAATCCAAACACAAGTTTAAAAGGGTTAATACAAGCCCCACTTTCCTTGAGTTAAAAAAGCTGATTAAACATATTAGTTTACAAGGTCTGTTCCTTAATTGTAGATTGCCGGAAGAATAAGGAAAATAAGAAATGATGCATTGTGTAAACAGATGATCTTATCACTTCCTTCAGGGATATTAATGTGGGGTCCATGCATGGGCACCAGAGAGTCTATGATGACCCTGAATTTGTCTGTACAATGTGTATGTATATGAGCATGTACATTTTTAAAAAGTGTATAGCTTCCATCAGATTCTAAAAGGCTTCCATGGCTCAAAAACAACAACTGAGGACCACTGCTTCAGAGCATCTAAGGATTATCTATGACTGCCACCCCCAGATAACTGAGAGCCATTTCCAAAGCTTAGCAAGGAATTGTTGAAAGAGAATTAGCTTGAGTTATGAGTGTCAGCAATCGGAGCTTAGGTACAGTCTGGAGGAAATGGACAAAGAATCCCAAATTGTTTCCATGAGTGAGCATGCTTTCCAGAAGACACACAATGGATGTCTTTTTACCACCACACTGTCATTGTTCACCTTTCCATCACTACCCAGACCAAGTTTTCCATACTCAAGCAGCACAACTTTCAGAAGCTGCCATGTTTCTCTGATCAATTAAAAAGCAAAATCCACTTCTAGTGAAGAAATGGAGAGAAGTAAAATAATTGCTGGAGGAGAGAGTGAATTCAACTATGATATAAGAACTTTCGTAAATATCACAGTGTACTCCCAGTACAATAATAATATGATAATAAAATTTTTAATTGTTTGGGGAGCAGATGTCTATGTTCAAGTAGAACCTCTCTTGATCACAAATCACATTTGCTCTAAATTCAGAATGTGAAGTCACCACTGCAGTCCTAAGGAACATGCATGCCAGATTGAACTGAATGGGACAATCAGGCCAGGTAGGGTAAGAAGTAGCACTGGGCTGATCTAACTGGAGCAGAAAATAAAAGCATTTTCAAGGGATAACAGGAGCCTATTCATTGCAGGAGTTCCCAAATGGTCATCAACAATGCACATAAGCAGGTCATGTCCCAAGCCACTGACTAGTGCTTGCTTTGTATTCTTTAAAACATTCCTTGCAAGAGCAGCTTTTACTCTCCTCTCAGTCACTGCTACTGTCCTAAGCCAGACTTTTTTTTTTCGTTTATTCATATGTGCATACAATGTTTGGGTCATTTCTCCCCCCTACCCTCCACCCCCTCCCTTTCCCCCCCACTCTCTCCCTTCTCCTCCACCCCCTCTCACTCCCCTCCTACCCCCTTGCTTCCAGGCAGAATCTGTTCTGTCCTTATCTCTAATTTTGTTGAAGAGAGAGTATAAACAATAATAAGAAGGACAAAGCGTTTTTGCTAGTTGAGATAAGGATACTATACAGGGAGATTCCTCGCATTGCTTTCGTGTACAAATGTGTTACATTCTAAGTTGATTCTTCTCGAACTGACCTCTTCTCTAGTTCCTGGTTCCCTTCTCCTATTGGTCTCTGTCACTTTAAAGTTTCTGCATTAGTTCCTCTGCATTGAGGACATCGAATTCTATCATGTTTTTTGGGTTTCTTACCTATCCTCATATTTCCCTTGTGTGCTCTCGCCTTATCATATAAACCAAAGTCCAATAACCTTGCTGTATTTGCCCTTGATCTAAAGTCCACATATGAGGGAAAACATATGATTATTGGTCTTTGGGCCTGGCTAAGCCAGACTTTTTTCTGGAGTTCTGTTGCTCAGCCAGATCACAAGATGGCATATCACGCCCAAAGTGAAGAAGCCAGTTAGCAGGAGAAAGTGAAGTGAAACAAGTTAGCCAGATGAAACACTGATCCAGGGAGTAGGAGACAGTCTGGATACTAGAAAAAGGAGTTGGTGAGCCAGAGAGGAAGGAAGCCAGATAACTGAGGCATGGTGCTGGAGAGAATGCAGCAGATGGATGATCAGAGAGACAAACTGAGGAGTAATATAAAGCTTCTGAGATGAAGCAAAGGGTGGGTCTGTCTTAGCTCAAATTACCATGACCTTACATGCAAGCTGGCAGCAGTCTTCTTGAAGGGGGATGGCATCCTTTATGAAGCTGGGACAGGTTGGCAGCGCCATGGGATTACACCATACAGCTTTCAATCTCTCTCTGGATAGCATCTTACTTTCTGGAGAAACTTGGTGGAGTAGTTAGAACATAGACTCTGAGGCTTGGCAGACCTGGTTCAAATCCCATTCCACCACTTGCTAGTTATGGAGCCTTGGGAAATTTAATTAGCCTCAACTAACTTCTTTGTGTCAGGACTGCTAAGTAATCAAATGGTGAAAATATCACCTCTCAAGAATACTGTGCCCCAGTACCACCAAAAGAAAAAAAAAAGAATACTGTGAGGATTGTGATAAAAGGTAGGTATTACTAATATTTTTGAGACAGAGTCTCACTATGTCACTCAGACAGGCCTGGAATGCACTATATAGCATGGGCTGGCCTGGAACTCAAGATGCCTCAGCTTCCTGAGTTCTAGGATTACAGACATGTGCCACCATGCCCATCTCATATGAAATGTTTTGTTTCATTTGAAGTGATAGGGATCAAACCCAGGCATTGTGCATGCTAGGAAAGTGGTCTACCACTGAGCTATATCCCCACCCTTGGTATTACTAATATTAAGGATAATAGTCTTCTCAGCTTACAAATACTCCCAGCCATTGTTACAACCCCCATCCCTACCCCCACTGAACTAAACCAGCTCTTAGGAAAAAGTTGGAAATAGTTATCTGAGAGTTGGTGGCTTCTATATAAAATTCAGGCTACACAAGTGTTGGCGAGGATGTGGGGAAAAAGGAACCCTCTTACACTGCTGGTGGGAATGCAAACTAGTGCAACCGCTCTGGAAAAAAATTTGGAGGCATCTTAAAAATCTAAACATAGATCTGCCATATGATCCAGCAATCCCATTCCTGGGGATATACCCAAAGGAATGTGACACAAGTTAATCCAGAGGCACCTGCACACCCATGTTTATTGCAGCACTACTCACAATAGCCAAGTTATGGAAACAGCCAAGATGCCCCACTACTGACAAATGGATTAAGAAAATGTGGTATCTATACACAATGGAATTTTACTCAGCCATGAAGAAGAATGAAATCTTATCATTTGTAAGTAAATGGATGGAACTGGAGAACATCATTCCAAGTGAGGTTAGCCAGGCTCAGAACATCAAAAATCGTATGTTCTCCCTCATATACGGACTTTAGATCTAGGGCAAATACAGCAATGTGGTTGGACTTGGGTCACATGATAAGGGAAGAACACACATGGGAGGTATGGGGATAGCTAAGAAACCCAAAACATGATAGTATTTGATGTCCCCACTGCAGAGGAACTAATACAGAAACCTTAAAGCGACAGAAGTCAATATGAGAAGGTGATCAGGAACTAGTGAAAAGATCAATTAGAGATGAATCAACTTGGGATGTAACACATTTGTACATGGAAGCAATGCCAGGAATCTCTCTGTATAGCTATCCTTATCTCAACTAGATAAAACGCTTTGTCTTTCTTATTATTACTTACACTTTCTTCAACAAAATTAGAGATAAGGGCAGAACAGATTCTGCCTGGAAGCGGAAGTGAGGGGGAATGGAGGGGAGAGGGAGAAGGTGGGGAGGTGGGGGGAGAAGTGTCCCAGACAATGTATGCACATATTAATAAATGAATTTAAAAAAAAGAAAAAGCTTACAAAAAAATTTCAAGCTAGAATGGTCTCAAGCATAGCCTCTTTTGAAGAATACCCTTCAAGAAAGTTCTTCATTGAAAAAAAAGCAAGGAACATTAACTGACTTTATCTTTTCTCCTCTCACCCTACCCCATTCCACAAGCCATGAGCAATAACCAAAAATGTGTGTGCCTCGTTACCCAACTCCTACTTGGCCGGGAGGGAAGTGTTTTGACATATTGGTCGCAATATCAGTTTTAAAAAGAATAAGAAGGTTCTAAGTCCTGTGTGGCAAATGGGAAGGTATTAACTGGGGTAAGTGCCCCTAGAACTCCTCTGGCCTACATGAAGTCACCAGCTAAGTTGCAACCATCAGATCAATCCAGAAGTGCTGAACAGCATATTTCCCTTTAGAAATGTTTCCTACTTATTAATGCTCCTGCTAGACAGGAGCTTGGCCTTTCCATAAATGGCTTCCTCCCTGCATAGTGCCCTCTGCTGGGCTTCCTAGCCGCTGACATCCTGTGATGTCAGCCAGTGTAGCTCTTTCTCACAAGTAGGCTCCTTTGTAGTATGACAACCTAATGCCTGTTGGGCAGTAGCTCCACCGAGAAGCAATATAAACAGGACCCAGTTTTTAAATTTTCTCCGTATATTAACCTTTTAACCCCATGTATTATTTCCCTATTGCTGCTGAAACAAATTATCACAAACTTAGTGGCTTAAAATGACAGATTTATCTTCCAGTTCTTCAGGCCAGAAATCTGAAATCAATTTCACTGGGTTACCATTAGAGCATGATAGGCCATTTGCTTCTGGAAGCTCTAAAGCAGGATGTGTTTCCTTCACTTTTCTGGCATCTAGAGGCCACCTGCAATCCTTGGCTGGTGACCCCTTCCTTGTAATCACTCCAACCTCTGGCTCTGTTGTCATATCTCCAATACTGCTCATTGTGATCACCTAACTCCCTCTTATAAGGATCCTTGTGATTGTATTATCAGGCCCACCTGGAAAATCTACAATAATATCTATATCTCAAGATCCTTAATCACATCTGTAAAGTAGCTGTTGATATGTAAGGTAACATGGGTTCCAGGGATCAGAACATGGACACCAATGGTGGGGAGCATTATTCAACCCACCATGTGGAGAATTCTGCAACAAGGAGTAACAAAAAATCATTAGACCAGGAGCAAGGAGAACTGATTCCAATCCCAGATCTTTCATCCCTCCCTAGTTGAGTAACCTAGGGTAGGTTCCCCAAGCATTAGCTCCTTCACTTGTAAATGGGAATAATAATGACCCTCGCCCACAATGTATTAATTAAATATAGAAAAGTTCTTTCATAGCATAGTAACTAGCACAGAGTAGGAAAGTGGTAATTGCTAATATGGAAGACGTTTTTGTGGAGAGTGATGGGATAAGAAGGCTACAACAGTTAAGATGAAAAATAAAGTGCGAAATGAGAGAGAGAATAACAAAAATTGAAAACAGGACTGGAAAGATAAATGGAGAAGTATACAAATTTATATATTTTCTTGGGCTCAGGGTAAAACAATCCTCGTTTCCACGATCACTGTCCTTTTATAGACAAAGAAGAGCTTCTATTTTCTCTCAGCCAACCATCTTTGGAAAAAAAAATCTCAAAGCATAAAAGTGATCGCTTAGCTTGAAGGTCAGAGGTAGAAGAAAGTGAAAAGGCATGGAAGCACAAACTGGCAATAAAAGGGACAAAATCCAGTCTCTAGGGTTGATGTTAAACAGAGTAAGTCCTTTTTTTTTTTTCTGGGGTTTGAACTCAGGGCTTCATGTTTGCAAAGCAGGCACTCTACTGCTTGAGCCACACCTCCCAGTCCGTTTTGCTCTGGTTATTTTGGAGATGGGGTCTTGTGAACTATTTGCCCCAGCTGACCTCAAATTGCAGTGCTCCAGATCTCAGCCACCCAAGTAACTAGGATTATGGATGTGAGCCACTGGAGCTCACGAAGGACAAACCCTTCATTGCCATCCACAGGCCACACACAAGGTTCTAACCTGCCTTCAAATATCCAACATGTTCTGCTTACAAGCTGGGTAGCCTTGGGCAAATAAGTCACCCTCACTGTGTGCCTTGATTTCCTCATCTGTAAGGCCAACTTATTAATAGTGCCTACCTTACAAAATTGCTGTGAGGATTAAATGGGAGTTTTTTTAAAAATCATAAGTGGACCCAGGCTCCTCTCTATATCGATTTGTGACCTGATTTGTCAATCAGCAATATATCTTGGAAGTCTATGTCAGTACATACAAACCTATCTCATTCTTTTCACACTACTGTGTGATACTTCATAATAGTGTATTACCAGTCCAGTCATTCAGGAAGAGATATTGAATGTCACTGTCAACTGTCCTGACAGATGGGCCTTCACTGCTACTTTGGGCAAAATGTAGCTAAATCATTGTAGGCAGATGACTAGCTTAGGCACAAGAAGTCAGGTGCAGCTTTTCTTGGCTACCATCCTAGAGCTTCTCTCAGGGGCCTGGATCTGATGGAAAGCCTTGTTGAAGCCTGCATTCTCTACTTTTATTCTTGCTGAAAACTCTGCTCCTGAGTCCCATGTCATTAGGGAGGATGAAATGCCCTTCTTCATCCTTGGTGATAGCCCACAATTACCAGCTTTTTGTATACTTGTTGAATAGTTTGATCAGAGAATAATCCCTTCTTCCTTCCTTCTTTCTCAACCACAGTATGTTTGCCTTTTAGGTACTCTAGTCTGAAGACCCCAAGAGCCAATAGAGTATCCCATTGGGGCACAACTGTAAGGATCAGCCACCACTCTCCCAGGAATGAGTCACGTTCCCTGTGGCCTTGACCTCATATCATGGGCACACTCCTAGGACACACAGGGTGGTATGGAAAAAGAAGTAGAAAAAAAACAAGGAAAATACAGAGGTGAGAGTAGGTAAGAAGGAAGGGAGAAAACAGACTGCATAGGGACTGAAACCCAAGTCAACGGAAGTCATGTTTCACACTGCTGCAGGAATTCCCTCTACAACTGTCCTGACAGATGGGCCTTCAGCCTCTGCGTGTGTATATCCAATGAAAAGGAGACCACCGTCTTTCAAGACTGCCTATGTTAGTTTAAATCAGTTCCTAAGAAGACACAACAGAAAACAGGAAAAATCTAATGGCTAAAAGAACTAGAAAGACTGGACCCTGAGTTCAAACTCCAGGACTGCAAAAAAAAAAATGAATGAAAGAAAGAAAGAAAAGAAAAGAAAACTAAATATTTAATGCATGAGCAAAGGTAAATAGACTGAAAAGAACATCTGTTGAATGATGAAGGAGGAAGAGATCTGGGCAGCAGAGAATACCAGTGTGTTGGGCAGAATAATACCCCCACAAAAATGTCTACATTGTAATCCTTGGAACGTATGAATATATGACCTCAGTTGGCAAAAAAGGACTTTGTATGTGTGATTAAAGATCCTGACACAAGGATGTTTTCCTGGTTTGCCTGGGTAGACCCAATGTAATTGCAAGGATCCTTGCAAGAGGGAGGCAGAACCGTCAGAGTCAGAGAAGATGTGACTGTGGAAGTAGAGGTCTAAGTGATACGTCCAAGAGCTAAGGAATGAGGCAATTTCTAGAAGCTAAAAATGCAAGGAAAGAGATCCTCTCCTAGAATTTCCTGAAGGAACACACCATTGCTAACACCTTGATTTTGGCCCTGGGAGACCCATTTCAGACTTCTGGCCCAGAGAACTCTTAAGATAGTAGCTCTTTGTTGTTTTAAGCCACTACATTTGTGGTGGTATGTTACAGAAGCAAAAGGAAACTGATAAAACCAGGCATGTGAGAATAGGAGCGAGCAAGGACAACTTTAACATGCATACAGATCATCTGGAGATCTTGCTAAAATGTACTCTGCTTCAGGTCTTTGCAAGGCCTGAGATTCTACATTTCCACCAAGCTCTCAAGTTATGCTTCTGGTACACACTTTCACTAACAGTGTGTTAATTTGATTAACAGAGACTAGAAGACTATCATAATACCTGTATAACATCCTACAGTTTGAACCAATAAAGAAATGGGCAAGTTCAATGCAGAGAAACTAAAGCAGATACCTTAAAAGCAACTGAGGCCAATAGGAGAAGGGGACCAGGAACTAGAGAAAAGGTGAGATCAAGAAGAATTAACCTAGAAGGTAACATACATGCACAGGAAATTAATGTGAGTCAACTCCCTGTATAGCTATCCTTATCTCAACTAGCAAAAACCCTTGTTCCTTCCTATTATTGCTTATACTCTCTCTTCAACAAAATTAGAGATAAGGGCAAAATAGTTTCTGCTGGGTAGCGAGGGGGTGGGGGGGAGAGGGAGGGGGTGGGGGGAGGGGGGAGAAATAACCCAAACATTGTATGCACATATGAACAAAATAAAAATTTTTTTAAAATCCTACAGTTTATGAAGCTTTTTCACATCCATCATACTTGATTTACCATTCTCACAACCCTGTGATGTAGGTATTATTGTCCCTATAATACACATCAGAGAACCAAAGCTTTATCAGAAAGAGGAAGTCATTTGCCTAACCAAAGTCAGATATGGAACCCAAGAGTTCTGACTCCAGAGCCTGTGCTTTTGCTACTAGACTATGGTTCTCAATCCCAGCTAAGTTTCTGGATTGCCTAAGGAATTTTTTAAATTGCAGATGCACAAGTCACACCCCATTCTAATTATGTCAGAATGCTTGGTACGTGGGACCAAAGAGCAATATTTTTTGGAATCACTGCTGATTCCAATGCAGTTAAGGTTAAGAACCATTGCACTAGAGCAATGCTCCTCAAAGTGTAGTCCCTTAGCCAGCAGCAGCAGCTGGAAATTTATTACAAATGCAGATTCACAGGCCCACTCCAGACATACTGAATCTGAAACTCTAGGGTGAGGACCAGGAATCTGGGTTTTTTTCCAGGTGACTCTGATGCACTTGCAAGTTTGAACATCAGCCAGCTTGAGTCCATCCATACAGGAAATGAAAAACTGGGGAAACACAAGAACACCTTAAATTCAGGTACAAAATTAGATTCTAAAGAACTGAAATCAGCCTCTTAAACTTGACATGTACCAAAGAATAAGAACTGTTCTCAGACTGACAACTGGAATATCGAGTCCCCATGAAACAGTTTTTCTGAGCCTTTGCAGAAGACACATCTGCCATAGGCCCCCTCAGACTGTCAAAACATCCTGGAATATATTTGCCTCCAACACTACACCTTGCTCTCCACTCTCTCACTGAAAACACTAACCTTTCCCATTTGTGCTCTCAGCTGAACTGAGTAAATAAGCTCCTAACTACTCTTCTTCCCACCCCTCTCTTCTTGGTATCCAAGATGAGAGTAGCAAGCAAAAGGTTAGTGCTAATATATCTGAGCAAATGGCCATACGACCTAAATGGAGTGACTTCCACAGCTGCCGTCCCTGCACCCATTTCACCTGCCTCAGCAATACTGCCACCCTTTGGCCTAACTCCCCACCCATGAGCTCTATCTCTGGAAAATTCCACTGCTAAAGAATGAGCACATATGTTTTTGACTGAAGCCCACCTCTTCTTGTCAAAGAACCTTGGGTCTATAGGATGAAGAAAGGCAAGACTGCCAGCCGCTACTCACTGACCAGGGACACAGCCCACCACAGTATGGAAACAGTTCCCAATGACTACACCCAAGAGTCAACAGCTTAAGATAGGGAATGGGCTCTATTCTAAACCAAATGATAGCTGTTAACTGTTATTTGCCTTGTCTTTCCTGTCTGTCCCTCTGAATTCTCAATGAACTGAGATCTAAGGGTGAGAAATAGGGGAACTGTATACCCTGTTTGAGAGAATTAGCATTTGGGGTCCTAGGAAACAAAACATAAGAAACACCTTAAATATGTGGTGATGTTCCTGAAAGGGTTGTGGGCCCCTCAAATAACTAATTTATCCTCACTTCCCACTTCAAACTAATTATCATCACTTGCCTGATTAAAAGCATTCATAGTATTAACTGAAAATTATTTATTAAGCAAATGCTTAATTAATCTGAGATTAATTACTAATCTGGCACGTAAGGCTTAGGAAGAATAGTGTAAATTTAATATCAAGCTATGAAGGAAGAATGATGAGAGTCAATTATATCTTTTGCCCAACAGGAGACCTGATGAATGTCCCCGTACCTTCAAAGTCCTTGAAGCATCAATGAAGGGAGAGGTCCTGGAGAGACAGCATGTGCCAGGTACTTGGGTGTTGTCTAGTAACTTGGTTGTTGGAAGGGGAGGGACTAGCTCAGAGCTCAGGGAGAGGTCTGCCTTGGGATTTCTGCCTTCAGAAAGCTGGAGAGGCAGGAGGTAGAGGACTGAAAAAGAGGGTGAGTAATTCTTAGTGACATCAGTCACTAGAGGTGGCAAGTTGCCAACCTGGACTGCCAGTAATGGCCAGAATTACACTGTGGCTCTGAACTTACAGCTCATCTTTCCCTGGCCCATGAGAATTTGAGGTGGAGAGACAGAATGCCCTGGTAAGTGGAAGTTCTGCCACTTCAAGACATGGAGTCATCTTTCCCATTTGGAGTGATCCTTGCTGTCCTGACCTTCCTCATCATTGCTGTTAATGCAATAGTGGTTGTGGCTATCCTGTTGTCAATCCACAAGAATGATGGTGTCAGTCTCTGCTTCACCTTGAATCTGGCTGTGGCTGACACCTTGATTGGTGTGGCTATCTCGGGGCTAGTCGCAGACCAGTTCTCCAGCTCTTCTCAGTCCACACAGAAGACCCTGTGCAGCCTTCGGATGGCATTTGTCACTTCTTCTGCAGCTGCCTCTGTCCTTACAGTCATGCTGATTGCCTTTGACAGATACCTAGCCATTAAGCAGTCGCTCCGCTACTTCCAGATCATGAATGGGCCCATGGCTGGGGCCTGCATTGCTGGGCTGTGGTTGGTATCTTACCTCATTGGCTTCCTCCCACTTGGAGTCTCCATATTCCAGCAGACCACCTACAAGGTGCCCTGCACCTTCTTCTCTGTGTTTCACCCAAGGTTTGTGCTGACCCTCTCTGTCGCTGGCTTCTTCCCAGCCGTGCTCCTCTTTGTCTTCTTCTACTGCGACATGCTCAAGATTGCCTCTGTGCACAGCCAGCAGATCCGAAAGATGGAACACGCAGGAGCCATGACTGGAGCTTACCGGCCTCCACGGTCTCACAGCGACTTCAAGGCTGTCCGCACTGTATCTGTTCTCATTGGGAGCTTCACTCTGTCCTGGTCCCCCTTCTTTATCACTAGCATTGTACAGGTAGCCTGCCAAGAGTGCAACCTCTACGAAGTGCTGGAACAGTACCTATGGCTGCTCGGTGTAGGCAACTCCCTGCTCAACCCACTCATCTATGCCTATTGGCAGAAGGAAGTGCGGCAGCAGCTCTACCACATGGCCCTGGGAGTAAAGAAGGGGCTCACCTCCTTCCTCCTCCTTCTCTCAGCCAGGAACGGTGGCCCAGAAAGACCCAGGGAAAATTCCTGTCACATCGTCACTCTCTTCCACTCAGAGCTTGATGGCTAAGATGGTAAGGAAGGAGAAGTTTCAAAGTGCCTTATCCTCTCCCCACTCTGGATCCCAGCTAGGAGTTCACATGGAGCTAGGTGAATGACAGAACTTGCCTCAGGCAATTGACCACTCCACCTCCCACATCCCCTCATCCCCAGGATGAGGAAAATGAGGCATGGTCCTGACTTGCTTCTATAATCAGTATCTCCACTTGCAAATTTCCATTCTTCCTTGCACTTCTTTTTTTTGAAATGGGCCTGTTTCCTTAGAGGTGTGCTCATTAATAGCCAGAAATATACTGCTAAAAAGACGTTTGCATGTGAAATCCTATTTTTAATGTATCAGAACAACACTGTCCAATGGAAATAGAATGCAAGCCACATACATAACTTTTAGTTTTCTAGTTAGTAGCCATGTTAAAAAGGAAATAGGCAAAATTAATGCTAATACTTTTTAAAGTCACAAGCTTTAATTTTTAAATTATTATTTTAATTATATATACTTATGGAGTACAGTGTGATATTTCGATACAAGTGTACAATATATATTGATCAAATCCAAGTAATTAATATTTCCATCTCCTTAAACATTAATGTTAATGTTTTATTTAATCCAATATATCCAAAATATTATTGCTTCAACATGTAATCAATATAAAAATTACTATTTTTTTCATACTAAATCTTTGAAATCTGATGTGTATTTTATTCTTTTTTCAATTCAAACTAACCATACTTCAAATACTCAATAGCCATATGTGGCTTAGCAGCTCCCACACTGGACATCACAGCACTTGAGAAATTAGGTTTTCTTTTTAACTGTTTATTATAGTGATTAACTACAAAAATGCGCTCATAAAGTAAGGAGTTCCTGTACCTCCTGCCTTTCCTAATGTAAATCAGAGATTGCATACAGTGAGTTTGCATAAAATACCTGAGTCTGAAGCTTGTCTTTTCCTTTGGGGTTCAGAATGTTTCTTTGGGAACTAGTGTATCTTGTGATTATTTCTGCTATTACCCCTCCCAGTCCATCACCTTTTTAACTCTCTGGTGCCCCTTCGCCTTGGTTTCCTCCTGTGTCACTTGTAGCTACTTGCTGAGGACAATGATAAACCACAATCTCTGAGGTACTGGAAGGGAAGAAAAGGAAAAGAAGTATATACTAAGGCATGCACTTCCAAGCTCTCCAGACTGGACCCACTTTTCTCCTCAGAGCTAGACTTTCTTCCCATAGCAATTTTTCAATACTCCCAAATTTGTATTTTCTGAGAAACTCAGCTGCAAATGATGCCATCAAAGTGGCATAGGACAGCAGTTCATCCTCCTTTCTGTGTGGTATAGAAAATGACAATGTTGGAGCTGGGGATGTACCTCAGAGGTGGAGTGCCTGCCTAGCATGCTCAAGGCTCTGGGTTCCACCCATAGCATTGTGTGTGTGTGTGTGTGTACAGAAAGAGAGAGAGACACTTTAGGACAAAATGGGGAAGGGAGGACTCAGGAATCACACTTTGCCTTCCCGTGTTTTCTTATAACCCTTCCCTCAACCTCCTGGTCTCCACAATGGACTCAGAGAGTGTTCTCAAGGCCCTAAATTGAGTTATTTCTCCCTTAAATCTTCTGAGTTGGCAAAAAAAGGGAGGGCAAGATGAAACTAAAGTAGCATGAAGTAATTTGTCTGGGATCTGGTACTGAGGCAATCTTAGGTTAATCCCTCAATATCTCTAAAATGATGGCCTGATGTGTCCAATGTGCAAATGCCAATTCTAAAAGGCCCTTGAAATATTTCATTCAAATTTTAATATTCAGAACCTGGATGGAATCCAGCCATTCTCCCCTCAAAAGGATGTCACCACACCATGGTGCTTTGCAGTTGAATTTTCTTAATTCCCTTTTCAATTAACTCCCAACTTTCTTTCACCAATCATTTAGAGGATAATAATTACACCTTTGAAAATTCCCTACCCTTTCTTCACCCTCTATCCAACGGCCCGTTTTCTACTATCTATTCTGCTGTACATCAGCCCTTCTTTGGGAAATTGTTTTGCTGTTGCTCTGCTTACTTCTCTGGCTCAGAGGAGGAACATGCTTGTTTTCATTATAGCAAGCTTTATGTTCGTGCCACTGAAGAAGTTTTTGGCTGTGTAATGGATGATGGAACTCAGTATGCCTTGAAGTGCTGAGTATCCAGTAAGTAGCAGCTATGCTAACACACTCTTGGACTGGATTATGCATTAAGTGTGAATTAAGTTAAATACAAATAATAACCGCATTTTGGACAAAATCCCAGTTCAAACCAATTCTTTCCTTACTGGTAGTTCAAAGCTTAATTCCTTGTCTTTCTGCAAAGGATGGATCTTGCTGAGGTACCATAAGCTAAGTGGAATGGAATTTAATTAGCCTGGCGTAATCATTCCACCTTGTAAACACATATCAAAACATCACACTGTATCCAATCAATATATGCAGTTATTATTTTTTAATTAAAAATAAAAATTTAAAGATATTTTAAAGCTACAGGAGAAAAGCAGAAACAAAAGAATCTAAATGATCAGTTTGTTATCAGGTTCAGTCTAACTAAGAAACCCTGGGAATCAGGATATGCAGCAAAAAAAATCATAGGCTTTCGAGTCTAACAAATAAGTGTTCATATCATGATTTAGTTGTTTAAATTCTCAAAATGAGACACATCTGTTAATTTGGGGGGTAATGCCTATCTTACAAGGCTATAGTGAGGATGAACTTAGATAATGTATGCAAAAATGCTAAATAAACTCCGGCACATTATTAGTGCTCAGAAAATGTTAGTTTTCTTCTTCCTTAAAAATCCCCAAGAATAAAACAGTCAGTTGACCCGTTTAAGGGAGTCCATCACATTCATGTATTATGATCTACAAAAACAATTTAGCTCAGAAGCGTGCGTCCCTCAACCCCAGAACACATTTTCTTTTTACTAAAGAATAAGAAATAATTCAGGTTGAAAAAGGCAAGCAGTAAATCTAATATCTTAGCAGTATCAAGATAGAGCAGATACAAGGCTGTAGATGTGGCTCAAGTGCTATAGCATCTGCCTAAAAAGCATGAGGCCCTGACTTCAAATCCCAGTACTGCCAAAAAAAAATTACAATACTTAAAAAAAAAAAGCAGATACAAACAAAGCACTGGCACTAGTCTCATACACTTGGGTTTAAGACTAACTGCAATTAACACTGTGTTTCATAAGCTGTCAAGAGCAGAGACACAGAACGCTATACAAAAGTTTAATAGCTTTCTTTGACGCAGGCTCCTTCACAGATAAGGGAAAGCACTGGAGAGGAAACATTTAGATATCATTCATGCATCCAATACTGTCTCCCGATGGGGTTGCAAAGAAGCTACATTTTGTTCAGCAGTTGATCAAAATATCTAAAAGATATGAACACGTGGTAGGATACAATGTATATCAATCAGTTCCATTCATAGTTTCCACGAGTAGCTTATTGTGAATTCATTATAAAAACTGTGACATAACTATGTTTTATATTAAATCCTTGGCTATCTAAAGTTATACATATTGCACCTCTGTTTCAGTTTCAGGACTACTTTGAAGAACATAAGATCACAAAGCCTTCTGTACAAGGGTATTTTGAATGGTTTTTACAAGTGTTAGAGGCAGGTTGCTCTGACCTCCTGATACTCTTCTGCACAACCAATAAGCCCATCTCTGGGAGTTGGCCAGCCAAAGTTAGCCGTGGGATATCTTCTCCCTTGATTAAGAAGTATTAACTGGTTCAAATGGGAATTGAACTCATGACCTAGATTTTATGCTCACCAAGCTCAACCACTGGCCAAACTGAACCAAGACCAGTGTAAAGAGAAGGCATTAGAGATACTTCAAGGACATACATAGAATAAGAAGAAACATGCATCCAAGGAAGGGCAAAAAGAGTAGCAATGGAAACAAGAACAGATCGCAACTCCTTGGCCATCAGGCACGCAATTTTTTGACTCTTTCAGTACCGTCCACGTGATCCTTTGAAAACTGCTGACCAGCCTGGAATATCCTTCTTTTATGTGAATCCTCATTTGTTATTTCTGCAATCTTACAAACTCAGTGGTGGTGCCTACAAATGTCAATTGTCATTTGTTCATTTGTCAGTCAGTCTATCTCTTTATCTACCAACAAACTGAGAGCTAGGTACTAAAACTGCCCTATCTTTGCTGGGATTTCTTTTAAAGATACTTACTGATGTATGAATGATACTTATTATTCCTTTTTTATTATAAAAGCAACTTTTGCTAATTTTAGAAAGTTTTGAACATATGGAAAATCATTAAGGTACCCACAATTATATCATCCAGAGATGACTGCTGTTACTCTCCATCTTTTTTTTTAATTTGACTGAATATTGTGGATATTTTCCTATGCCATTAAGTCTTCTTCAAAAACATAAATAATGGTTGCGTATTTTTTCAACAAACAAGTATGTAATATTTTAACCATTTCCCTATACTTGTGCCAAAATTTAGGTTACTTCCCAATTTCTCCTTGTTATAATACTACTATAAACACCGTGTATAAATCTTTGACATCCCTCTGTTCAGTTCCTTAAGGCTAAATCCTCCAAAGCAGTATTACTAGATCAAAGAGCATTAAACATTTATATGAATTTGATTTATACTTTTACTGGCATTTCTTGAAATGTAATGTTTTCCTGGGATATCTGCTCAGAGAAGTCGAAAGTAAACCATAAATGAGCACATAACACTGATATGAATATCTCAAGCAAATAAAAGCACATGAATTCCTGAAAGCACAAACCATACTCAGGGAGTTAACTTTGTCTTGTTTTGTTGTTTTGTTTTAACAAAAGGAAACCATTTGATATGTCCTGCTGCTAGCCTTAGTCTGTCTCCTGAAAATCAGAAGTCTGGACTAACAACACAGCATTTTAGGAAAGCCCCTCACCAGGCAACTCTATCATCAGTACAGCATAGTATGATATCTAGATATCAATTTCAGCATTTTCACTCAAAATTTTCTGAGGTAGCTGCTTTATACAATATCATAAAATGCTAAGTAGACATGAGAATAAAACATTTACACACAGAGCTAGGAGACAGTTCTTGATGCAGCTGAAGCCTTCAAGCCTCACAGTTTGCTGAAAGGGAAAGATGTTTCTCCACCTAATGATGGACCATGGCAGGGTAAAATGCAGGAGAGGTTAACATGCTACTACCCAGCCATATGTTCACCGAATTTACAAGCTGTTAGTACCCTAATCAACCACTGGGCTCAAAGAGGTCTCTCATGAAGCATCCTGGAAACGACTGATGCAGCTGCTAAGGCCTTGTCTGAGTCTTTTAGTGCACAAAGCAATTCCTGTTTCTTTCAAATCCCTTCTATACAATGGGGCAGATAGGATTCATTTGCTCCTGGGCACTAGAGGAACTAAGATCATGTAGAGCCAAGAGGCAGAGGAGGTCTCTGCATCTATTTAGATTCATTGTTTTTAGTGTGTGTTGCTCAATGATCCCATGGTTTAATATTTCCCATTTACTATAACAAGTCTACATCAGTTCTAGGTCTGTCTCAATTGTACTGACATTAAGGCACTAAAACGCCGATAAACACACTGAGATAGAACAATAAAATGCCGTGCTGTCTTATAAAATTGTTCAATGTGCTTTTACCACCTGTAGTATTTTTAAAGATTTGTTCATTGAGCCATTCAACAAATAGGAAAACACTTCCTGCAGAAAAGCAAACAAATGCTCTATCTACTCAGAGGTAGGTTTAAAAAAGGTGAGATGCTGAAACCAATAAATTATAGCTGAAGGACTATGAAATTATTTCAAATGTGAAAAACAGGCTCATAATCTAAACATTTCTCTTAGGAACTCTTGGACCCTTAGACCTCAAAATTCTAACCACTACTTTAAAATTACCAGGTCTTTAATAATCTTATATAATGAGTATGTTAAATAATTTTTTATTTACTAAAAAAAACAGGAAAGATATGGATGCACGAGGAGTTCATAATGAATAAGGCACAGCTTCCAAACACTGGATTCCAACGCCGAGACACTGAATGGAGAAATGAGAAATACTGTTTAGAATAATACCTTAGAAACTGGTATCATTGGGGAATAGCCATTAAAACTGGAAAGGCACAAAGACATTAGTAAAAAAAAAGGCAATTTTATTACCTTAACCATGCAATATCCTATTGGAGTAAGTTTTAAATTCCCTTAAGTGAGGCTTTCGTGAATACAGAATTATTTATAATCAGGTTTTAGTGGTTTAATCATTACTTGTCCTATAAACTTGTTCATAAGGATAACAAAAGACTGTGTGCATCAGAGGAGAGAGGGCAAGAAGTCTAGCCCCATGTCCAAATTACTAAATTTCAAAGTAACATCCGTATCAATAATTTTAAGTTCTTCAATAAATGCAGATAATCTAACATAGAAGAGGAATAACTTCATGTTGTTCTGGTGTGCTACCTCTAATAACAAGAACTTCTTTCTGAACCCTGCTGTGCTAACCTACCCCTGGTGAACTGTGCTCACTCAGACTGGAGGAAAAGGGGGGGTAAGGTAGTGATGAAATAAGTGAGAGGGAAGAAAGGCCAACAAAGTGAAGAGAAGGAAGTAATAGAACGTGGAGAACAAGGGGGGAATGAGATATTCACAGTGACAAGTCTCCAGGAAAATAATCTAAATCCAATATTACAGTTAAGTGTCAGAGTGTGACCAGTCACAAAAACTATTGATCTTCTTTCTCATGTGCTATAAAGATAGGGAAATTAATGAAATCAATATTTTAGTGCTCACCTGCCATAAACGTTGTGAATCCAGACAAGGTAAGTCACTACATCTTCAGTATGTGTGGACTTAAGTATGGGCTCATGAACCAGTATTCTGGCTCTGCGACTTTCTAGAGCAAAGTACTTTACCTTTCTGTGCCTCAGTTTCTCATCTGAAAAATGAGTATAGTATCTACCTCATAGAGGTGGTTCTAAGGATTTAGACACTTTTGTTAACACAATAGACTTAGAACAGTATCTGCTATATAATAAAGCCATGTAAATATTAACTATTGCTTTTTTTCCCCTTGAGATAGGATCTCACTATGTTTCCCTGGGAGGGCTTGAACTCCTAAGCTCAAAGGATCCTTCTTCTGCCACCTCCCGAGTAGCTGAGACTACAGGTGCATGCCACCATGCCCAGCTTAGCTATTATTATTATTATTATTATTATTATCTAAGTTGTCACTCTCCATTATCCCAATGAAAGGGGAATCTTTTTTCAACTTATAGTCTACAGATTTTGATCTTCATCCATTGAAATATGACTTGCTGGAGCTGTGGGAAAGCAGAGTTGATTACTTCGAGTCCTAAGCCATTAAAAGTGTTTTTAGGGAACAAATCAAGGATTTTGTTGTGAGCATATTAAGTCTAAAGTGCCTATTTGACTTTAATGGAGATGTGGGCTAGGCAATTGAACATAAACATACGAAGGTCAGGGGACAGGTATGGGCTACAGATGACATTCGGAAGTCATCAGCATAGAAAATACTTAAACCCATGGGAATCCTGGGAGTCCTGCCCTTCTAGTGACTCAGGCTTGAAGTAATCCTTATCATAAACCATCTATCTTGTAATTCAAATTTTAATTGAATTCAATATAAGTCTCATGTTATTTGCTAGAACTTTTCTATGTTTTTAGGCATTTTATCTGATACTTTGGATATATTTACTTATTTAACAAATCTTTACTGAGTGCATATAACTGTGCTAGGCACTGAGAACCCAGCAATAAAAAAAAAACAGCATAATCCCTCTTTACTGAGTTTACGGACTGATGTTAGATGTAGATACTAGTCAAATAATCACAAAAACACAATTGTGCAACTATAAATTGTGACATATGGTATGAGAAATTATAATGAGGAAAGTTATTTACATTAGGACAGAGGAAATCATTGGAAGGTTTCTTCTGAGTAACATTTGAAGTCAGTGAGAGCCATTTTCTAGCATATGTGAACCCTTCAAGAAACTATTTCTCAGTCTGTACACTGTGACAGTATGGCTTCCCCTTTGCTCATCTATTTGGTTTGAGTAAGGTATCTGATGGATGTAGTAAATGTTTTAAAAAATAAAGGAGATGCTATTACATACCTATAAGAAGGGCCAAAATCCAAAATAAAGACAATACCAAAAACTAGGAGGGATGTGGAACAGCAGGAACTCTTGTTCATTGGTGCTGGGAATGCAAAATTGGAGAACCACTGTGGAAAACAGTTTATCAGTTTCATAAAACTCAATATACTCTTATCACACTATCTAGCAATTGTGTTCCTAGATATTTACATAAATGAGCTGAAAGTTATGTCCACACAAAAACCTGCACACAAACGTTCATAGTAGCTTTATTCATAATTTCAAAAACTTGGAAGCAATCAAGATGTCATTCAGTAAGTGAATGATACATTGTGGTACACAGAAAAAACAAAATATTCCTCAGCACTCTTATGGTTTGGATCTTAAATGTCCCCTAGAACTCTGTGTTGAAGGATTATTCACCAGTTGATGGGAGGTGGTAGAAACTTTAGGAAGTAAGGCATAGTTAGAGAAAGTAGGTTACTGGGGGCATGACCTAAGTTGAAGGGGTTCCCTTCAAGGGACCCTGAACCCTTCTTCTCTTTCCCTTTGCTTTCTGGCAACTTTCCTGTGCCACATGCTTCTGCCATGATATAATGCCATGCCAAAGGCCAAAAGAGCAATGGGGAAAAGTGACCATGGATGGAAACCTCTGAAACTATGAGCCAAAACAAACTTCTCCTCCTTTAAGTTGATTTTTTTCTGATATTTTGTCATAGTAACAGAATTCCAACACAAACACTAAAAAGAAATGAGCCATTGAGCCATGAAAAGACATGAAGGAATCTTAAATGCATATTACTAAGTGAAAGAAGCCAATTTGAAAAGTCATCTATATGATTCCAGTCATATGACACTCTGGAAAAGAGAAAACCAAGGAGACAAGTTATTCCCAGGGGATTAGTGGGAAAGAGAAGAATGAATAGGACAAGCATGGAGGGTTTTTAGGACAGTGAAACCATTCTGTATGGTTTTCTAATGGTAGATATATGTTGTTAAACATTTGTCAAAATGTATAATGCCTTATCTACATGGGAATATCCAATCTTCTTTTGACTCAGCTTAAATGTCACCTCCACTCAGCTTAAATGTGAACTTTGTTTGACAAATCCCTTAGGTAAAGCTGTGATGTAGGAGAAGCTCCTATATAACTTTTTTCATCTCTCACAGAGAACTTAGAATCCACTGTAATTATTTACTTACAATCTACCCTCCCACTATAATGTTAGCTTAAAAAACAGAGACTATGTCTTACTCATTTTCATATTTCTAACATCTAAGGAAAGGGCTGGCAGAGTGGCTCAAGTAGTAGAGCGCCTGCCTAGCAAGCAAAAGATCCTGAGTTCAAATTTCAGTACCACCAAAAAAGTACATATTCCCAATGTCTAGGAAATAATAGGAACATTAAAAATGTTCAAACAAATGAAGGAATGGATAAATTATTAATCCCACCAATAACTTGAGTGCCTACAATGTACTAGGCACTGTTCTAGTGTAAGAAAATGGCCACAACTTTTTTGCCTGTAACAAACAGAATCCTAAGCACTGGGTTCTATTCTAAGTTTCTTTTATACTTGTATCTATAAAAACTTCTCAGTGAGCCACTTGCCTGGTTATTCATACATAAGGACAAAACACCTGCCTAATGCTTAGAAGTGAGTGGCATTATGCCATGAATAGCACCGTGAAAACACAACACACTTATTCTATTCCCATAAATGGTGCTTTCAGAGTCCAGTCTTGATTTCATAGTCACCTTCTCTTTATCATGTTCTAGGGAATGTAACTTAGAGTTAGCAAAGGAGAAAACAGTAAATGAAGACAAAGTCAAAGTGATTCTGCCAATAAATACTTTAATGAGAACCGAGGTCTGTAACATACATGGCAATAACTGTCCTGGCCTACGCCTTCTGCTCTAGCCCAAGTTTGGGGGCAACCAATTACATTTAACCCACATTTGGAAAGAAGGCCATTTTGAATGTCACCCATCAGTATCCATCTTCATAGAAGATACCAATCTGGGGCCAGACTCTCAATGTTAACACTTTCTTTCAGGGAAAAGTTAACATGGTAACACAAACACATAAACAACTTTGAACAATCCTATTGTTCTTCCATCAGGAGGCCCTGAGAGACCACCGGTTCAGTAAACACTTACAACTTTGTCAAAATACATTAGAACATGAAGAAAGGGAAAAGAAAAATAGTAGAAAGGCTGGCAGGGTTGGGCTGACAGGTATTCAGTTCTCAGATTTGAAGCCTCTTGAGCTGCTCATATGTAATAAAAAACTGAGAAGTAAGTCATGGAAGAACTCTGGGTTGATACTGAAAGCCAAACTCAGTTCTAAAATTGTACGTTGCATTCTCTTAAATTAAGGTACTTAGTCTGCTATTTTAGTGTATTCACTTAAAAGTCTAAAAAGAAAAACCCTGTTGAATCATAAATGTACTGAGTGCCTACCATGTGCCAACTATGATGGATGGCATTTAGCAACAGAAACAGACTAAAACTATAATATACCTTTAGTCTTCAAGAGCACAGTACTAAACGCACACATACACACACACACACACACACACACACACACACACCACTCAAGACCATCAATGACAACATATAACTCAATGGTAGAGAAGTTATTATACATGTTAGATGATAAGAACAATTCTAAGGAGTGGAAGAGATACTATCACTGTCAGCCTACAGACCCCATAAAGACAAGGGATTACTTTCCAACCCTGTAGAGCTTACAACTATACACACAGTATCCAGAACATAGCACTGCACACAGGAGGTGCTCAAGCACAGCTACAGGAAGGAGGTCCACCCATGAGGAAATATTCCTATTTGGCTGTGCATTCCTTCCCTCTATGAATGTTTTCTGTCATCTTAATATTTCCCAGCTTTTTTGTCATATAGTAAGGGACAAGAAATCCATACTACCTTAGCATTGATTTTCCTCTGGGCATCCTGCATCAAATTTTCTAAAACAACTTCATAGCTCTTTTCAGAATGGTTGTGTTGTCATGTAAAACAAAAAGGAAAAGAGGAAAGTTCGGCACATCTTTTCTACCCCCTTAAGCTTGCTATGTTCGAACTAAAAGTTGTTTCTCTACTCAGTTCCATCCTTGATGGTCACCATTGAGATGCTTGAGTTTCTTACTTGCCTAAAAGTATTTAATAATCAAAATTTCCTTTCCATAGCCTAGAATTACCTTGGATCTTGAATCATTTGCTTTCATTCTCATGTTCTAAAAGGATACAATGATGTTCCAGGGTCCAAGTCGAAGCCAGTTTGGCCAAAATCCTTTATAGAGTGCAAAAAAGCCCTCATGTTTCCACATCTGAGGAAAAGACATAATCAAAAATAGAATGAATTCGCCTTTCTCATTACATTTGACAACCACCTTCCATCCCCACCCCAGCAAATATGGCCTCATGAATGGTTTTTTTCCTAAGGATACATTTTAAATTCATATGTATTATAAATCCATCCACCCACTTATTTAACAAATATTAACTGAGCATCCACCATATTCAACACATTCTTCTCAATGTTAGAATATAATTGTAAACAAAATAGAATGTCTGTGGTAACCAGTCTCCAAGATGGTCCCTAATGAAACCTACCTTCAGTTATTCATGGCCTTGTGTAGTTCTTACCCCACAACGTATCAGGATTTGCATGTGCCACCAACAATATATGGCAGTAGTGAACATACATCACTTCCATTGCTAGATTATGAAACATATTTTATAAATAATAAGGCATCTACTTCATTCTCCCTTGAATTACTCACTCTGGAGGAAACCAGTTGCCATGTCATAAAGAGAGAGGCCTATGTGGTGAGGAACTGAGACCTCCAGCCAACAATCACACGAGTGATCTTTGAAGCAGATATCCTAGCCCTAGTCAAGTCTTTAGATGACTACAATCCTAGCTGAAATATCTCATGAGAGATCCTAAGCTAGAATCAACAGCTAAGCTGCTCCTTAATTCCTGACCCACTGAGACTGCAAAATAATAATCATCTTGTTTTAAGGCGCTGAGTTTTGGGGTAATTTGTTACACGGCAATAGATAACTTATACAGTCCCTGCCCTCATAGACTGAATATTTTAGTAAGGCTAACAAGCAAGTATACAAATTGATGCATATTTCTTCACTTCTGGATATTATATACATATATATATATATACACATTAGTTTCCAGAAATGAAAATACATCTGAAGAAAGCCAAAGCAGGATAAGGGAATAGAGAGTTAAGCAAGTCATTCTCCTTCTCTGAGTTTGCTTCATTATTATAAATCCTGTGTGATGTCATGGCCTATTTGAGAATGCATTGAGGAGCACATAAGGAGCAATGTGAACTGCTTTGAGTTTTGGTTTCCTGCTTTATACAGTGGTTATAAGAACTAAATGACAAGCTATGAATACCAAAGATCATAAACTGGTGACATGTACTGAATTCAGCCAGGAGAAACCGTGTATATAACATACAGATATCTATTAAGTAACTACATTGTGTTAGGCATTGTGTTAGATATGGAAAATGTTAATTTTTGCCTTTTAACTGGTGCAAAGAAATTTACCACTATTCTGAAAAGTGGATATATTTGGATATGACAATACAACAAGAATACAGAACTGCAAATATCCCTTATCCATCCTGCAGTTTAAAAATACTAGAGATACTTATCCTTATTAGCTACTTTTCAGGTGACAAACAATAACAAATAATGATACTATTTATGGAAACAGTGGTAATATGTTTACACCAATGGATCTTTAGCAAATTCTAAAGGTCTCATAGCAAAACTCATGCTGTAAAATTTGAAAATCACTCAAAATATATATATGAATTAGATGTTATAACTAGTTGATTTCTTTCATTGTTTTAGAGGTATTTTCATTGAACAAGGTCAACTGGTTACCTCACACTCAGTATACCAGCTAATATAGTCCAAGGGATCATTTCTCCCCAAGTCCATGGTATACTTTATTGTGTGAAGCCTGCAGTTGGTGAGATGGGATGAGTGTACTTGCTTCCTGTGGCAATAAAGATTTTCTGTCACACACACACACACACACACACACACAAATATGCTCTTTCTCAGTTCTTAGGTTTGAAATCTCTTCAACTATGTTCATCTTGTTCACCATTACATACCTACCACCTCACAATGCCTGACACAATGAAGTTTCCAATAAATATTTGTGGAATATAAATGTACACACAAAAACGATAAGGAGCTGGGCATGGTAGAATACAGTTGTACTCCCAGCTACTTCGGAGGCAGAAGTCAGAAGGATCACAGTTCGATGCCAGCCCAGGCAAAAAGTTAGCAAGACCCTATCTCAACCAACAAGTAGGGTATTGATGGTTCACACTTGTCATCCCAGCTATGCAGGAGGCATAAATAGGAAGATTGTGTTCCAGGCCAGCCTGGGTAAAAATACAAGTCACTATTCAAAAAATAACTAAAGCAAAAACGCTGGAGTCATGGCTTAAGGGGTAGAGTGCCTGCCTAGCAAGTGTGAGGTCCTGAGTTCAAACTCCAGTACCACAAAAAAAAAAACAGTAAGGGTCTCTGACAGTTCCATGAGTTATTTGCATCCTTATAAATCTCCAAAAGAGTGACCAACTTCTTCAAAATATTAAATAGGGAGGAACTTTTTTTTGCTTGAGATGTTAATGTGTAAAGAAACAAGAACTTCTGTAGGCAAGCATAGACAACAGAGTCCTTCATGAGCTTATATAGGTTTATTCATTTAATAAATAAATAATTTGCTGGAGATAAAGTGATAAACAAGATACACACAGCTCTGCCTTCGTGGAATTTAGATTTTATTGAGTCAGACATTAACAGCAACTACATGGTGGGGCACGTCTGTAATTGCAGCTACTTAGGAAGTAGACAGGAGGATTGCAGTTTAAGGCCCACCAGGTATGATGGTGCATGCCTGCTTGGGAGACAAAGGTAGGAGATTTGAGGTCTGAGATCAGTTTGGGCAAAAACACAAGGCCCTAATCAGAGAAAACACTAAAAGCAAAAGGACTGTGGGAATGGCTCAAGTGGTAGAGCACCTGCCTTGTAAGCAGGAAGCTCTGAGTTTAAGTTCCAATACTGCAAAAAAAGCAATTATGATAAAATGTAGCAAGTGTAAATAAAATGTGATATAGCCATACAATGTAATCTTTTATTCAATAATAACAAGAAACAAAGTACTGACACATGCTACAACACGGATGAACCCTGAAGACATTATACTACATGAAAGAAGCCAGTCAAAAATGTTGCATGATTTCATTTATACGAAATATCTACAATAGGCAAATCTATAGCGGTATGAAGTAGGTTACTGCTTGCTTAGGACTGGATGGATGGGGAGAAGTGGTAATAACTAACAGGTATATTTGGATTCTTTTTCAGGTCATGAAAATGTTCTGAAATTGACTAGGTAATGGTTGTATATGTCTCATTATTATAATCTTAAATACTAAGTCTATTAAAAGCCTCTTTGAATGGGTTTATTTGATAACATTGTGAATTTGTTCTCAAAAAAGTTGTTTTAATGTAATAAATGCTATGGCAGAGAAGCTATAAGAAACCTTGCACACCCAAAATGCAGAGGCAGGAGGATGGTGAATTTGAGACCAACTGTATTGAGTTCTAGGCCAGTCTGGACTGTATAGCAAGACCCCATCTCAAGAAAAATAAGAAAAAGAAAAAACCCTGCCCACATGACTTAGTCCAATGTCATGAAAGACTTCTGTGAAAGACTAATGAAATCTGAAGAATGAGTAGGCGTTGGCCAAGTGCAAGATGTATTTACAGTGCTGCAAGGAGATCGCTAACAAAGTATATGGGTAAACATTTGGAGAAAAAAAGAAAGTCTAGGGCTGGAAATTATTCGGTACATCTGGAATGTAGAATAAAGTTGGCAGAAATAAGGCTGTAGGAGTGAAAAGGGGTTATATAGAGTCATTAGTCAATGAGAAGCCACTAAAGGATTTTACATGAGGGTGACAGGATGACATCTGCAGCTGTTCTTTTCTATGTCAGAGATGGATGCATGACTCATATCACCAAAATTTTTTTGGATTCTTAAAGATGAAATGCAAAATAATAAGATATAATGCTATCATTATGTAATGGTGATATATAAGAAAGTCATTTTAAAGAACTTTAATTGTAAGTAAATGAGTAAGTAAATATAAGTACTTAATAGTTACTACCAACATGAAAATATATTTCTGTAGATACAAAACAACATAGTAGTTGTAAGTAGAAACTTTGGAATCAGAATGACCTGGAATCCTCAGATCTGCCACTTATTAGCTGTGTAATCTTAGGTAAGTTACTTAGCTACTCTGATCCAAAGTTTCCTCATTTATAAAATAGGGAAGATAATATCTTCTCTATAGGATTGCTGGGAGAGTTAAAAGGTATACTGTATATAGGACATCTAGCACGTGACAAGCATTCAATAAATACTAATTATTTCTATATTATTACCTTCCATACCCTCTTAGCCAATCTTTTTAGACAGTATTGGGGTTTGAACTAGATAGGTACTCTACCACTTAAGCCATTCCCCCAGCCCTTTATAGCCTCAGTTATCTTTTAGTCAGGGTCTTGCATTTATGCCCAGGCCAGCATGGACTCGGATCCTCCTATTTACACTTCTTGCCATAGCTGGAATGACAGGTATGTGCCACTACGCCCAGCTTTTTATTGATTGAGATGGGGTCTTACAAACATTCTGCCCAGGCTAGCCTCGAATGGCAATCCTCCCAATCTGCCTCCTAAGTAGCTAGGATTACAGACTTGAGGCACCATACCAGCTTAACCTTCTTGAAAGAGCTCTTTAGAAGTTTTCTACTTACCCTCACTTCCCATGCCTTTATCTCCTTCAATTAGAATTTCTCATGAAAGCAGAAACATTTTTATTTACTAACATATCCACACCAATCCAGTGCCTACTGCATAAGGCACAAAACTCTTAACATTGAATGAATTGATGATTAAATAAACTCTTCTGTGCACTACAGACTGGCTTTTACAAACACCAATTCGCCAAACTAACCCTAGAAAATAATAAATCCAACAAACACTCTGCAATCCTTGTCATACTGGATCTATTACATATGACATTAAATAGCCATTCACTCCTTCTTGAAACTCATTATTCCCTTGACCTCCATGACATCACTCTCTCCTAAGTGTCCTCATATCTTCTGAACTATTATATTTTGGTATCTTTCTTGGGATCTTCACCTGCCAAGCCCTTAGAAAATGGTATTCCCAGTCAGGAATGGGGGCACACAACTGTATAATCCCAGCTACTCTGGGGATGACGGTAGAAGGATCATGGTCGGAGAGTGCCTGGATTTATCAGACCCTATCTGATTAATAAATTAAAAACTAAGAGACTGGGACACGGATCAAGGGGTACAGAAGCTTACCTAGCAAGCACAAGGCTGTGAGTTCAATCCCCAGTACTGCGAAAGAGAGAGAGGAAGAGAAAAGGAGAGAGGGAGGGAGGGAAGGAGGGAGAGACAGAGAGAGAGAAGAGAGAGAGAGAGAGAGAGAGAGAGAGAGAGAGAGAGAGAGAGAGAGAGAGAGGAAGGAAGGAAGGAAGGAAGGAAGGAAAAAGGAAAGGAGAGGAGAGGAAGGGAAAGGAAGGAAAAGAAAAAGAGAGGAGAGGAGAAGAGAGGAAGACAAAGGAAGAGAGGGAAGGGAAGGGAAGGGAAGGGAAGGGAAGGGAAGGGAAGGGAAGGGAAGGGAAGGGAAGGGAAGGGAAGGGAAGGGAAAAGAAAAGAAAAAAATTGGTATTCCCAGGTAGTCTTTCCTTGGTCCAGTGTTCTTTCCTTAATCCAGTGCTCTTCCCTGTTAAATTGTGGGTGGGGGCAAGAATGTCAGGAGTACCAAGGGGATCTTTTGCCAAACTATATTCCTCAAAGTCTAAGAATCACTGCCTCAGTGAATCAATATTACTGGAAAGACTTGTGTACTACTTCAGCATGCTAGGAAAGCAAAAAGGCTGTGAACTACCTGCTGTACTCTACCTAGTAGGTTGTATTCTGCATGCTCTCCTTCATTGTGTACCTACCTGTATGCTAATGCTCCCATATGCTTTTGTTTGTATTCACGAATTCCCCCAACTTAGGGATAATATATATAAATATATTCACTGTCTGTTCCTCATGCACATCAATTTAAGTGTCCAAAACTATGATGTCTCCCCAAAAACCAGTTCCTCTTCCTGTGATGTCTCTGTCAATGAATGTCACTATCTGATCACCCAATCCAAAAACACAGAAATGATCTTTGACATTTCCTTTCTCCCACACTTCTTCACATCATCTCAACCAAATCTTGTTGACTTGAACAACTAACTTATTCTGAACTCTGTCCCACCTTCTACATCCCCACTATCATACTGAAGTTCAGGCCTCTTGCTCAGATTATTACAAGAGCTTTCCAATCATCTTCTCTATCTCATGGTCAGTGGTTCTTAAAGTGATTAAAATGATTAGCAGCATCTTAACTGCCTGGGAACTTGTTAGAAATGTAAACTCTCAGGTCCCGCTCCTGACCTAAAATCCGAACCCAAAGGTGCGGCCTACCTAACTGCATTTTTAACAAGTCCTCCAGGTGATTCTGAGGCATGCTAAACCTTGGCGAACCACTGCTCTACGCTTATCCCCTTAGATTATTGGTCTTCAACCTTGAGTGAACATTGCAATCACCTGAAAGGTTTGAAAAATATTTGAGACCTGGGTCTTACACCCCAGGTTCTGAGCTGTGAAAGAACCCCAAGTGATTTCAATGTGCACCCAAAATTGAGAACCACTGTCTTAGCTTCCATCTCCACAAAGCCAAAGTGATCTATTTAAAATACAAATCTGAGGCTGGTGGGGTGGCTCTAGTGGTAAGAGTGTCTGCCTAACAAGCATGAAGCCCTGAGTTCAAACCCTGTACTGTCAAAAAATAAATAAATAAAATGCAAATCTGACCTGATTAAAAGTTTTTAAATCTTCCCATCAAGATAAAAAAAAGTCTAAGCATCTCAGGATAATATTCAATATCCGCTTTAACCTAACCAAGGAGGAAAGTACCACAGGGTTGAAGAATGGTGATTGACACCAAATAGTCTGCGTTTAATCCCAGCACTCCCATTTACTAGCTGTGAAACTTTGAGCAGTTATTTAATCCCTCAGTGCTCCAGTATCTACTTCATGAGGTAATGGTGAGAATTCAATGAATGAACACATGGTTTCTTTGTTGGAGGAACTGGGGTTTGAACTCAGGGCCTCATGCTTGCTAGGCAGGTGCTTTACTACTTGAGCCACACCTCCAACCTTTTCAATAAATACAGATAAGTCTCATTAGACAGCTCCTGACACACAGTAAAGTATTCACCAGATAGTAGTTATTACTGTTCAATTTACTGCCATAACAGGGAGTTTATTTTCAATTTCTCAATTAGGCTATAATATCCTCCCATAGAACTCTGAGTTTGTCACTTACCAGGTTGTATTGATTACCTGTTTGTACACCAACAACATTTTTGTAATAGCTATAATTTCTGTGTAGCGTACTAAAATGGTGATTGATATAAAATAGTTTTTCAATGAAACAACAGCAGAGAAACCATATGATACCACATTTTAGCACAAAATTTGTTTTTTTAACAGTAATGTCACCAATAATTATGTAATTCATTTATGATACTCAGCTTCCTCCAAACGTAACAGCAGAAGTAGTCAAAGCAAAATATGAACAATAGAATAACCCTGAACTTAAACCAAGACCATGTTTTAAGTAGCAGGCTTTCCATTACAGGTCTCTGTCTTATCTGTGGTGAGCAAATGTGGGACATATTAAATATTTCTATCAATAATTCTACAGAGCAATATTAATGAAAATATCCTATTATCTCAAGTATGCAAATTGGACTAATAATATTAAGAATCACTGCATATCAGCAGATTGCCAAAGAGACAGATTTTCTAACCGGGAATGATTCTGAGAAACTACTAAAAATATACGTAATGATTCTTTCATTATCTGAATGTGTGGCAACTAAGAAAGACCAAAAAAGGTCTGAGACATTAAAGAAATGAAAACTGTAAACCAAATCCACAGTGTGCATACCTTTAAAATACCATCCAAAGTGCCCTTGTAGAGGTCCACATGTCCCACAATTGCTCTCTGATTCATCATGCGAGTTCGCACCACATCAACTGGATTGGATGCCAGAGCCCCAGCCAAGCCGCATGTAAAGCTGGAACTAAAGATGAAAACTTTACGAGTATAAATTGCAACCATTTCCACCTCCTGCCCACTTAAACAGAAATTAGGCCAAACATAAAAGTATAATAATCTAAACCCCTCAGCTAAAACCCTTTCATTACAATCTAAAGAGAGGGAATCTTTTCTAAGAAGGCATCATTCAAAGTTTGTCCCTTCAGTTTTCAATCTGAAACTCAGTCTCTTTCTTAAAGGAGACAGTCTATAAAGCTAACAAGATCTCTAAGCAGGAAGTGGCATGCACCATCTATTAGTTACATATACTGTTCAAACCACAACATCATATGCCAGATGCATTTAAGTAGCAAAATATCATAAAGGATATAAGACAAACAAAATGTAAGATGAGATCAGGAGCAGTGTTTAGCCAAAACCTGTATTTAGTTTCAGAAACTCTACAAAATCTCACCCTTTTTCTGATTCCCAACAAGAAGAGTTTGCTTTCTGATAAAAAAAATTAACCAAAGAAAATAATATATGTGCTTATTCAATGTACAGGCTTTGTATAAATAAATGCAAATCCCACAGACATCTGGTAGGCTGCTGTATTACACACTACTCCCAAGTACCAAGTGCTGCTGGAGGTGTGGTTCAAGTTGCAGAGTGTTTACCTAGTAAGCTTGAGGCCAGGAGTTCAAACCCCAGGCCCCACAAGTACTCATAGAATCTAGGATCTCTGTAAAGTGTAAAATATTCTGTGGGAAGGGAAAAAGGGATCTTCTGAGTAACGGGGGGCTAAAAATGATAAAACTACCTTATTACATACATGAAAATGTCATAATGAAGCCCATTATTTTGTATAATTTAATCTACACTAATAAAAAGGGAATAAAATGTTCAGAAGGCTTGAAGTGCTGATAATAGAAAAGAGTATTAAGTCCATACATACCAGTTATAATTCTATCTGAGAGGATGTCAGTGAAAGAGGCTCTTTGTGTTCAAATTGCTAGAAATATAGAAAGAGGACATCTTATCCTACTTACACAAAGTGAGTTAAAATTGTGTCTCCCATCATTCCTGACAGTATCAGGTGCTTCTTGGTAATATCATAGACAGGTAGCTCTACTCCTACAACTATAGCAGCACGCTGAGCAGTTGGAACCACACCCTAAAAACACAAGTGACATTAGACACCAAGGAAATACAAAGAGAATGACATAAGTCTTCAAGTTAACAAAAACAGGTCAAGTCTTGAAAAGGATCCCAAGCACAGTGATTCATGCCTGTAATCCCAGCTACTCAATATGCAGAGATTAGAAGGACTGTGGTTCAAGGCCAGTCCAGGCAAACACTTCACAAGTCCCCACCTCAACCAATAAAAATCTGGGCATGGTGGCACATACCTGTCATCCCAGCTATGGGGGATGGATAAATAAATAATAAATAGGAGGATAAATAGGAGGATCATGGTTCAGGCCTGCGTGGGAATAAATGTGAGACCCTATCTGAAGAATAACTGAGGTGAAAAGGGCTGGGGGCATGGCTCAAGTGATAGCGCATCTGCTTAATAAGTGCTGAATTCAAAACTCAGTAGTGGACGGATGGATTAAAAAGATGTGGTATTTATACACAATGGAACTCTACTCAGCCATGAAGAAGAATGAAATCTTATCATTCTCAAGTAAACAGATGGAACTGGAGAACATCATCCTGAGCGAGGTTAGCCAGGCTCAGAAGACCAAAAATCGTATGTTCTCCCTCATATGTGGACTTTAGATCAAGGGCAAATACAGCAAGGTGATTAGACTTTGGTTTATATGATAAAGCGAGAGCACACAAGGGAAATATGAGGATAGGTAAGAAACCCAAAAAACATGACAGTATTTGATGTCCTCAATGCAAAGGAACTAATGCAGTAACTTTAAAGTGACAGAGACCAATAGGAGAAGGGAACCAGGAACTAGAGAAGAGGTCAGTTCGAGAAGAATCAACTTAGAATGTAACACATTTGTACACGAAAGCAATGCGAGGAATCTCCCTGTATAGTATCCTTATCTCAACTAGCAAAAACGCTTTGTCCTTCTTATTATTGTTTATACTCTTTCTTCAACAAAATTAGAGATAAGGGCAGAACAGTTTCTGCCTGGAAGCGAGGGGGTAAGGGGGACAGGGAGGGGGCGGCGGGGGGGGGTAGGGGGAGAAATGACCCAAACATTGTATGCACATATGAATAAAAGAAAAAAAAAAGAAAATGAATCTGGAAGTCCAGGAAATAACATTTAATAAACAAATATAATAACATATAGTTTGAGCCATATTCCCTGACCTGTGGAATTACTTGAGGAGACAGCATTACTAAATGAGTAAGTAGGACTCTTGGAAAAGTCTTAGGTGAAGGTAAATAAAAACATTTAGAATATGAGACTATTTATAAACATTCAAAGAAGTTACTTTTTTAAAAATTCCCTTTTGGACTAGATATTTCTGATCACAATGTATTACTAAATATAATAATGTTTTATATATTTCTTCAATTAAAACATATGCTCTAAGAGGAAAAAAAAGAAAGGGAGGGGTGGGGGGAAGGGGGGAGAAATGACCCAAACATTGTATGCACATATGAATAAAAGAAATAAAAAAAACTTTTGTGATTTAAAAGACCACCAAAAGTGAATCAACAACTCACACAAAAATATTTGCAAACATATATCTGATAAAGGACTAGGATTCAGAGTAAAGAGCTCTCATAACACAACAATAAAGACAAACAATCCAATCAATGATGGACAGAAGACCAGAAGACATTTCCCCAGAGGAAGATACATGAGTGGCAGTAAGCACACAAAAAGCTGCTTAACATCAGTTCTTAGAAAACTGCAAATCAAAACCACAACGACATGCCACTTCATACCTACAAGGATGACTATGATAATTTTTTTTAAGTAAAATAGTAACTGTTGGTAAAGACATGGATAAATCAGAACCCTTATTCACTGCTGGTGGGAATATAAAATGGAGCAGCAACTATGGAAAACAGTTGGCATTTCCTCAAAAAGTTAAACATAAAATTACCATATGGCCAGGTTCTGGCAGCTCATGCCTGTAATCCTAGGAGGCAGAGATCAGGAGGTTTGCAGTTGGAAGCCAACCCGGGCCCAAAAAAAAAAGCAAGACCCTATCTCAAAAAATACCCAATACACATACACCCAAAAAAAGGACTGCCAGAGTGGTTCAAGCAGTAAAGCACCTGCCTAGCAAGTGTTAGGCTCTGAGTTCAAACCCTATATCACCAAAAAATTACCATATAACCTAGCAATTCTATACTCAAGGGAACTGAAAACATATGTTCATGCAAAACTGTACATATCAGTGTTCACAACAACACTAGGCATAATAGCCAAAAAATACAAAGTTACCCTCATTCTCATTAAGTAATGAAGGGATAAAGCAAAAAATGTTGTATAGGCATACAATGGAATTATTATTAAACCATAAAAAGATATTAAGTACTAGGATTGGGGGTGTGGCTCAGTGGCAGAGCATTTGCCTAGCATGTGTAAGGCTCTGAGCTCAATCCCCAGCACCACAAACAAAAGAAAGAAATTAAGTACTCATGCATGGTGCAACACAGATGAACCTTGAAAACAGTATACTAATGGAAAACCTCTACTCACAAAAGACTGTATATTATATTATTCTGTTTAAATGAAATATCTAGAAGAGGCAAACCTATACGGACAGAAAGTAGAATAGTGGTTGTTTAGGGCTGGGAGGGTTGGGGGAAGTGGGAAATGACTAGTAAAGGGTAGGAGGTTCCTTTTAGTAAGGAAAATGTTCTGAATTTAGTGGTAACGGTTAAAAAAATCTATGAATACACCAGAAGCAATAAAATATATACTTTAAAGATGGTGAATTTTATGATATGTGAATTACTCCAATGAAGTTGTTACAAAAAATAAAATCATAAAGCAAAAGTCACCTAAGAGGGTAGAGATCTGGGGTAAGATAGCAGATTAGAAGTTTCCTCTACATGATTCTGCTGGTGAGAAGAGTCAGGGTAACAAGAGGAAAAACTATATTCTGAGGAGAGAAAAAGAGGAAGAGTATCAGAAATCAAGAAGGGGGTGACAGGATAGCTAAAAAGCATGGAGAAACAGAAAGGCTATGCAGAAAGAAGGAAACAGTTCTCAGCTCCTAGTCCAACTATGGAAGGAGAGTGGACCTGAAGCCACACTGCAGGGTCCAGGTAGCCCTGGTGACTACAGATTGGCGGTCCATGCTGCTGGGAAAACCAACAGTTCTTATAATTCTTTTTTTGGTGGTACTAGGGGTTTGAATTCAGGGCATTGTGCTTGCTAGTCAGCATCTCTACCACTTGAGTCACTCAACTAGCCTCCAATAGTTCTGGCAAGCCTTAAATCTAGTGGGGAGATACTTGTCTGACATTAACTGCTCCTAAATGGGAGGCCAGCATTGAAAAAGAAATCTAGCGCATCATTCCCCATATCTTGGAGAGATATAGCCAGGAGCCACCAGTGGTTGCCTATTGTTTGAGACAGATACTCTGGAAACCTGAAAACAAGGAAGAATTACAACTCAGGGAGCCTGAGGACACCCTGCCATAGTATCTGGGTGAGAGATGGCCACCAAAATCAGTTGTGGAAACAGGGAGGGTCAGACCCAGAACTGCTTAAGAAATTTAAGCAGTAGGGAGCCTAGGCTACAGAAGAGACACATAACTGGTGGTCCCATTCTCTGTGGTCAAGAGCAAGCCCTGTTACTTGTGGATTGCTGTGGACACTGAAAGCCCACGGCCATAGGATTGTTTAGTCTCTGTAGATACCTCCTTGTCATGTGTGTGCTGCCAGGCAAGTCTGAGAGCTCTGAGGCCAAGTCTGGCAGATTGTTGGGTTTCCACAGTCTCCCCACTCCTTTAGGGTGGCTTACTGCTGAGTGCGTCTCAAAGTGCTCAGACCTGCAGGCAGAGTGAAGGAATCCCTAAGGTCTCCCTTTCCAGTGCAGAACTCAGTGCCCTGTTTTGATTTCCCCACTCTCCGATGCATTCAAGGGACAATCCCATGCTTGCCACCCCTGGGTTCACAGCCTGAGGGGCCTCTAGAGTGAGTGGGAGCCTGCCCAGCCCACAAGCCACAAAGTTCATTGGGGTGAGCAGCAGTTTCCTGTACCTAAAGAAGGGAAGCCTCTAAAGGAAATGCAGCCCTGAGGCTGAAAATAGACCACTGATCAGCTTAGCCCTAGGCTGGCATACAACACCAACTAGTGATAGTGGGAACAGAGAGGAACTACAGTAGACTCCAGCTATGTCCCACTACCACCCCCAGACCAGGCATACTCTAATATTAGTGGACCCGGAAAGAAGCTTCTCTAATTCTTTGCCTTTTTTATTTTCTTTTTGTTGTTTTTAATTTGCTTTCATTTTAATATTGTTTTAAGTATTATTTTAATTTTTTAATCTTTGATGTTATTTTCTATCCTTATTACTTTTATCTAATTTTATTTGCAGTTTTTTGTTTTGTAATTAGATGCCTTTTATCTCTTGCTCTTGTCTCTTTGTCATTCTTTTCCTTTTTTCCTCTTCATTTTCTTTGTACTTTAACCTTGCTTCTTCTTTCTTTTTTCTCTTTCCCTGCCTCCTTCTTTATTTCACTTTTTTTAATTACTTTTATATTTATCCATTCTCAACTTCACGGTTTATTAGGACAATAAAATAAATAATCATGACCACAACTTTCAGCATCTCTGAACACAATTAAAAGAACAAACTGACAAATCTTTGTCAGATTAAAGGCATAAAAAAGTATTCAATGAAGTAATAGCAGAAAATTTACCAAATCAGGGGAAAGGCATGGACATCCAAGTACAATAGGCATAAACTGAGAGAAAGAAGTACCAAGTTCCTCACAAAGGCAAACATCAGAACAACAACCAACTTCTCAGCAAAAACCCAAAAGGCCAGGAGAGTATGGCCATTTCAAGCCCTGAAAGAAAATAACTGCAAATCATGATTATGATATCCAGCAAAGTTTTCTTTTAAAACCAAAGGAGAAATAAAGACCTGCCATGACAAATATCAACTAAAGCAATTCATGACCCAGCATTGCATATGATACTTAAAGGAATAACACAGAAGAGAAAGAAAGATCTATATAATTAGCTGGGCATGGTGGTAGACCCCTGTAATCCCAGCACTTGGGATGTGAAGGCAGGAGGATCACAAGTTCAAGGTTCGCCTTAGCTATGTAGTGAGGTCTTGTCTCAAAAACCAAATAAATAAAAAAAGTTATACATAATCACAAGAGCTTGGAAAAGAATAAATCTCACTAGAAAAATAGATAAATAAAGCACTAAAGCAACTTGGGAAGCTAAGGCAGGAGGATTGCAAGTTCGAGGCCAGTGGGCTACATAATGAGTTCCAGGCCAGCCTGGGCTACAAAGTAAGATGTTATCTCCAAAAAAAAAAGTCAGAGGGTTCTCAAATGAATAAGCTAATGATGCACCTCAAGCTCTTAGAAAAATAACAAGCCAAATTCTAAATTAGTAGAAAGAAAGAAATAATATATATGAAAGCAGGAATTAATAAAATGGAGACTAAAGAACAATATAAACTATCAGTGAAACAGAGTTGCTTCTTTGAAAAGACAAACAAGACTAACAAACCCTTGGCCAAATTAGTCAAAAGAAACAAAGAGGAGACACGAATTAATAATAATTAGAGATGAAAAGGACAGTACAACAGATACTACTGAGAAATGGATGCTCATTAGGGATTATTTTGAAAACTTATATTCCAATAAATAGGAAAATACAGAAAAAATGGATAAATTTCTACATACTTATGACCTAACCAAATTGAACTAAGGGGACAAAAACAACATAAACCAATCAATAACAAGTAATAAGACTGATGAATAAAAAACATCTCAACAAACATAAGTCCACAACTAAACAGATGTGTCACTAAATTCTACTAACTTTAAACGCTTCTCTAACTATTCCATAACATAGAAAGGGAAAGAATGTTACCAAACTCATTCTGTGGTATGAGAATTTACCCTCATACCAAAACCAGATAAAGACTCAAGAAGAGAAAACTATAAGCCAAATTCCTTGATGGACACTGATGCAAAAACCCTCAATAAAATATTTGTAAACTGAATTCAACACTGCATTAAACATGTCATGCACCTAAATGGGACCTCATAAAACTAAAAAGCTTCTGTTCATCAAAAGAAATGGTCTCTAAACTGAAGAGAACACCCACAGAGTGGGAGAAAATATTTGCCAACTACACATCAGACAAAGGACTGATAACCAGAATATACAGGGAACTAAAAAAACTAAATTCTCCCAAAACTAATGAACCAATAAAGAAATGGGCATGTGAACTAAACAGAACTTTCTCAAAAGAAGAAATTCAAATGGCCAGAAAACACATGAAAAAATGCTCACCATCTCTAGCAATAAAGGAAATGCAAATTAAAACCACACTAAGATTCCACCTCACCCCTGTTAGAATAGCCATCATCAGCAACACCACCAACAACAGGCGTTGGCGAGGATGCGGGGAAAAAGGAACCCTCTTACACTGTTGGTGGGAATGTAGACTAGTACAACCACTCTGGAAAAAAATTTGGAGGCTACTTAAAAAGCTGGACGTCGATCTACCATTTGATCCAGCAATACCACTCTTGGGGATATACCCAAAAGACTGTTACTCCAGAGGAACCTGCACATCCATGTTTATTGCGGCACTATTCACAATAGCCAAGTTATGGAAACAGCCAAGATGCCCCACCACTGACGAATGGATTAAGAAAATGTGGTATCTATACACAATGGAATTTTATGCAGCCATGAAGAAGAACGAAATGTTATCATTTGCTGGTAAATGGATGGAATTGGAGAACATCATTCTGAGTGAGGTTAGCCTGGCTCAAAAAACCAAAAAGCGTATGTTCTCCCTCATATGTGGACATTAGATCAAGGGCAAACACAACAAGGGGATTGGACTATGAGCACATGATAAAAGCTTTAGCACACAAGGGAGGGGTGAGGATAGGTAAGACACCTAAAAAATTAGCTAGCATTTGTTGCCCTTAACGCAGAGAAACTAAAGCAGATACCTTAAAGCAACTGAGGCCAATAGGAAAAGGGGAACAGGTACTAGAGAAAAGTTAGATCAAAAAGAATTAACCTAGAAGGTAACACCCACGCACAGGAAATCAATGTGAGTCAATGCCCTGTATAGCTATCCAGCAAAAACCCTTGTTCCTTCCTATTATTGCTTATACTCTCTCTACAACAAAATTAGAGATAAGGGCAAAATAGTTTCTGCTGGGTATTGGGGGGGGAGAGGGAGGGGGCGGGTGGTAAGGGAGGGGGTGGGGGCAGGGGGGAGAAATGAACCAAGCCTTGTATGCACATATGAATAATAAAAGAAAAATGAAAAAAAATGTCATGCACCATGATCAGGCTGGTTTCATTTAATGATGGTTCAGTATGTACCAATCAATAAATGTAATACAATCATAAATAGAATCGAGGATAAAAATCTCATGATCATCTCAATAGATACAGAAAAAGTCTTTGACAAAATTTAGCATCCCTTCATGATAAAACACCTAAATAAACTAGTAACACATAGATCAAACCTCAACATAATCAAGACTACATGTGGCAAACCAATAGCTAACTTTAAACTGAATGGGGAAAACACGAAAACATTTCAGTGCTTGAATTCTTATTGAAACACCTCTTTTCAAATTATACTACAGAGCCATAGTAACAAAAACAGCACAGTACTGGCACCAAAACAGACATGTACACCAATGAAATAGAAATAGATGACCCAGAAATAAATCCATGCAGTTAAAGACATCTGATTTTTAACAAAGGTGTCAAAAATACATGTTGTGGAAAAGCCATCTTCTTTAACAAATATTGCTGGTAAAACTGGATACCACATGTAAAGACTGAAACTAGATCCCTTCTTCTCACCCTGCACAAAAATCATCTCAAAATGGATCAAAGGCCTTAACGAAAGACCTGCATCTCTGAAACATAGGGAAAACACTTCAAAATAGGCAATAATATGATACCAATAGTGCAGAAAATAATAGTAAAAGTCGACAAATTGTATTGCATCAAATTAAACAGCTTTTAGAATATGGATGGGGTAAATTTGATCAAAGTACTTTATATGCATATGTGGAAATACACAATGAAACCCTGTGTGAATTTAAACTAATAAAAAATAAAAAAGCTCTGCATAGCAAAAGAAACAATTAACAGAGTGAAGAGGCAACCTCAGAACAAGAGGAAATATTTGCCAGCTAGTCATCTGACAGGGAATTATTATCCACAATATGTAAAGGATTCAAAAAATTATACTCCCAAAGGGCAAATAATCCAATTAATAAATGGGCAGCTGAAATGAATGAGATGGCTCTCAAAAGAAGAAATACAAAATGCTATGTCTTTCTTACTATCTCTTATGCATTCTCTTCAACAAAATCAGAGAACAAGAGGGCAGAACAGGTTCTGCCCAGAAACAGGGGGGAGCAGGGGGAAAGGTGGCCCAAACAATGTATACACATGTGAGTAAATCAAAACTACACTGAGATTCTATCTCACCCATCAGAATGACAGTCATCAAGAAAACAAACAACAAATAATGGTAGTAAAGATGTGGGAAATACAGAACCCTTGCAGCCTGTTGGTGGGAATGCAAATTTATTCAATCCCAGTATGGAGATTGCTCAAAAAGTTAAAAAATAGAACTATCATATGGTTTAGCTATACCACTCCTGGGTTTATACCCAAAGGAATCAAAGTCATCATACACTAGAGATACCCACATGCCCGTGTTTATCATGGTATTATTCGCAATAACCAAATTATGCAATCAGCCTACGTGTCCATCAACAGATCGATGGATAAGGAGAATGTCATATATAGGCAATGGAATGTTATTCAGTTATAAAAAAGAAAAAAATCATGTCATTTGCAGGAAAATGGATGGAACTGGAGATCATTAAGTTAAGCAAAATAAGCCAAACTTGGAAAGACAAATAAGGCAAGTTTAATGTGCAGAACTGAGATTTTAAAAGAAAAGAAATCAAAGTAGAAGTGGAACTATTTGGAAAGATAAAGGGTCTAGGGGTGGGGGAGGATAGACAAGGGGTATGGGGTGAAAATGATCAAAGTATGTTATGTGCATGTATCAAAACATCACAATGAAACTCATTATTTTGTACAATTACTACACACTAATAAAACACAAGAATGAGATGCCACTATGTACCCATTATGTCTAAAATGAAAAACAGTGACCACGAAATGTAAGAATGTTGATTCACAGAATTTTATGATATGAGGAAAGGACACACACTAGAGTGACAGCAAAAGGTACTTAAGGTAAGGAAAGAGCCAAAGGAAAGCAGTATTTCCCTTACACATCCTCCTGTGGTAACATTACCAGTGTTCTACTCAACAGTACAATGCTCTTACAACTCATGTAACAACACAGGGTTGCTACAACATTAAAAGTTACATTTTGGAAGAATATTAATGATATAAGAAAATACTTCAGGTATAATGTTAAAGAAGGTAAGTATGAGCCAGGCGCCAGTGGCTCATGCCTGTAATCCTAGCTACTTGGGAGGCTGAGTTCATGAGGATCAGGGTTTGAGCCCAGTCCAGGCAAATAGTTCATAAGACCCCCATCGCCAAGATAACCAGAACAAAATGGACTGGAGGTGTGGCTCAAGTGGTAAAGTGCCTGCTTTGCAAGCTCGAAGCTTTAAGTTCAAACTCCAGTCCCACACATATTTGTCAATATTTTAGAAAGGATTAAAAGGAAATACATTAAAATATTTTTCTGGGATTAGGATAAAAGATAAGTTAATTTTCATTTTTATGCATTTGTATATTTTTTACATTTTTATAAGGAATGGTTTACCCTTATAGCTGTTTAAATAATTAAAATTAACATTATACCCCTGAAATATGTACAATTTTTATCAATCATACCTCAGTAAAGCTGAGGAATAAATGAAAATAAACCATAAAAACTGAAAATAATATGCCATGGGGATAAATGGTTTTTGGGGTATCTCTTTATATTAAAGTGTTCAATCACCTCTAAATTCCCAAACTCTATTTATAAAGTGGGAGTGATACAGCTGTGCCAAGATGCTTGATTCTGCTGATATAGCCAAACAGTGCCTTTGTCTCTGATTCTTCCACCAGCTTCACTGTGGTAAAGAGGGTGACCTTCCCAGAAGGCTATTTTAGTGAACAGCAAGTCCCCAAACTGGGGTCCGTGAGCTGAATTCGGGCCACAGACCTGCTTTTTGTGGCTCACAGTACTTCTAAAAGATTCAATTACTTGTCAACATTTGAAGAATTAAGGTATTTCACATAGAAATGCAAGTTTCCAGCTTCTCTTTTCTGGTCCCTTGAAAGACTACACTGGCTTGCTATCAATACAGGGGAGCAAAAGGTTATAGCTGAGGAACAGCTGTCCTCTTTCAACAGGGCCAGTGCTCTCCAGTTCACCACAGGCCTCACCACACACTGTCACCCCAACTCTGATTTAAGTGCCAGTTATACTTCGTTACTAAACTCCTGTTGTTTTTTCTTAAATGGAGTTAAAAACAAAGCGAAATGCTTTTAGTACCTCTGTTACAACCAAAGCAGGAAAAATACAATAGACTAAGAGGATCAGGGGTTTGAAGAAAAATTCCTGTATTTTAAATATGAAAATAAAAAATGTTTGTCTCAAATGAACACATAGCACAATGTACTTTGCTTCTTTACATCATATACCTGGATCATGTAAGCAACCTGGATCATAAAAGTAGTTATGTTCAGTCATTAGGTATTAGTATATATGCATGTTGCTAGAATATCACCCAACAAATTACTTGCTAATTGCAAAGAGAAGAAAAGTTACCATTTACAACAATGAGACCTGCCAGACACCATCTTACTGAGTAATCAAACTTGGCACCACTAGTCATGGAGCAACCTAACATGTACCTCCTGCTGTGAGACACTATGAAATACACCTATGATACTCTCTTACCAAAAATGCTTAACATGAATATAATCAAGCCAATGGTCTCATGTGTCGGTTTATAGGAAACAGGGATAGAGGAACAAGTGAAGCACTACATGGAAATATTCTATATGAAAACTAGCCTGGTCTCATTAATAGAGGAAATTTTAATATGGACTGGGTATTAAGAATTAGGGACTTATAATTAATTTCCTTTCATGTGATAATGATATTGCTATCATGTAGAACAATTTTCCTATTCTTAGGAGATGCATAATGAAGTATTTAGGGGAGTGCCATAATGTCTATAACTTACTTTCATATACTTTATCAAAACAATGTATATGTGTGTGCATCTACACATAAAATGAAGCAAATACGGACAAATTTCATCAGTTGTTTAATCCAGGTCATGACTAACTAGTATTCACAGTTCAACTTTTCTTTATGTTTGAATTTTTATAATAAAAATAATTGTGGAAAATTATAAAGGAAGAAAAATAGCAAAGCTCTCGTTTTTTATTTAGAAGTCTATCTGGACTGGGGCATGACTCAAGTAGAGTACTTGCCCAGTAAGTGAGTTTGAGCTTAATCCCCAGTACTGCCAAAAAGAAAAAGAAACAATTTAGGGCTAGGGGCATGGTTCGAACGGTAGAATTGCTTGTGCAAGTGCAAGGTCCTGAGTTCAAAACTCAGTACCTGCAAAAAAGAATAGAAGTCTATCAATGGGTTTCCCATTCCATTCTCTGCATACTCTACCAGTAGACTTATTTACAATTAGAACATTCAGTGATCACAATAGATTAAAAGTTATAGTAACAATAACAACAAAAAAGCAAAGTATAAATAGAAGATTAGAAGATAATATGACAAAATGTTCACAGTGATTATTTCTAGATGGTGGGAATACCGAAATTTTTCTTTCTAATTTTGTGTATTGTCTCAATATTTTACAGTTCATCTTTTACTTTCTATAAGATCAAAAACATCATTTTAGATAACAACTTTGAACAGAAGCATACAGCAACTATCATAGACAATACTGCTGTGTTTAGCACAAAACTACAATGAAGAACTAAATTCAATGGGAATTTGAACACATCAAAATGGCTATCACAAAGTAATCACTTTTCCCATGTATACAATCCTCAAACATTAAAGCAGAAACAAAGATCAATGGTAAGTTTTGGTCCTTTCACAAGTGATACGGGGCTTCTTACCTTTATGGTGGGGTGTGACTCACAATTTTATGGCTTTATAGATAAAAAAGTATTCTTTGCAAATTCTAGTTACTGAGAGTATAGAACAATACAGGGAAAGAGCACTCACTCTCCACAGACCCCTGGTACCTTCTTGCTGGTATATATCAATGAAGCTGCCAATCATGCTTCCTTGGAACAAGTTTCCTTGAGCCTGCATTCGAATCTAAAATAAGAATAGGTGAACGTTTTTATTTTGATAGGGAAAACCAAGATGAGATATGTCAGTCATTTAAAATTAAGAAAAAGTATTTGGGAAATCTCAAAAACAAATCTCTGATATTATGATTAAATTAATAAGCTAAATAAACTGTACAGAAATAATGTAACCTTATCAAAGTATATTTTATAAAGATGATTTTCATTAACCTTACATTATTTACACTAAGTCTATACTTTTTGGAGTTGGAAGAAAAATTTGGGAAAAGAACAGGCATTCAGTGAGAGTAGAAAATAATTCTTAAAATACAATTAGTTTAGTAAATGTTAGAGACAAACTAAATGTCTAAAACGACAACAGATTGGTTACATTAATTATCACACATTCATTTAATGAAATAGAAGGAATATTACAGAGTCATAAAATGTACTTTTATAGACTATCTGTCGACATTGGAAAACATAGAAAATTAATTGATAAATAGAAAAAGGGTTATAAAACAATACGTAATTTTAGTTAAAACATATAAAGTTAAAAAATCTATAAACACAAGCAAGGAGACTAGATGAACATACATAGCCAAATATTAACAGTGGTTTATATCTGATGGTGAGGCTACAAGTGAGCATTTTTCTCTTTTGTGTTTTTTTTCTGTCTTCCATTTCTTTCTATACTGAGCATGCATTGCTTATATAATTATAAAAAGCAAAAATGTTTTAAAATATAATTTTATGTTTACAAAACCTTAAATTAATTTTTACTTGTTAAAAGTATGATATTATATTCGGCCAAGTGACCTATGAGAGCTGCGAGAAAGGAAATATGGCATTAAATAGCCATGTAAAAGATTTGGTGCAATTTCCCACAGACTCTACACACACAGAATTATAGTCGTCAGTCACTAAATAGTAGTGGCCCAAAATGTAGGCCTGATTTTCATGAAGCACAACTCTACCATTTTTGGTTTCAGTGAATTCCCTTGCTAAGTCATGTAACAGCAGCAAGCTTTTATGCAGAAAGTTAAGTGCAACTACTAAAAGCTTTCAAATAAAACTCTAGTCCAATGAAACCAAGACGTAAACTATCACAATGACATATCAAAACTACCCTGAGTAAGTAGAAAACTTGTTCAAGGAAGTGATTCCTGAGCAGGACTAGGACTAGAGTAACATGGGTGAATCTAGGTGATGCATACAAAGATGGTCACTATACTAGATTTTTCTCTATTTTTTGTGTATGTTTGAAATTGTTTATCAAAAACTACACAAAGGTTTAAACTGCCAAGGTTAAAAATGGAGGCAACAGTTGAGCTATACCTCAACACCAACCACTCATCATCTAAAACTTAAGTTATCCTTATTTCCCCAAAACACTATCTCCAATTGCTTTATGTCCTTGTCAGCATGACTCAGAGAACTGGAACTGATTGATTATAGACAAATCACCTTAAACAGCTCTATTTGCCTTAAAAAGAATAATATATCAAAAATATCAGCCCTGCCAGGCACCAGTGGCTCACACCTGTAATCCTAGCTACTCAGGAAGCAGAGATCAGGAGGATCGTGGTTTAAAACCAAACCAGGCAAATAGTTCATGAGACCCTATCTCAAAAAAATCCTTCACAAAAATGGGCTGGTGGAGTGGCTCAAGGTGTAGGCCCTGAGTTCAAACTCCAGCACTGCAAAAAAAAAAAGGTCAGTCCTTCTGTATCTGTGAATTCAACTAACCACTGATCAAATATACTTGGAAAAAAACTTGCATTTGTACTGAATATTTATCGACTTTTTCCTTGTCACCATTCCTTCAGCAATACAGAATAATACTCATTTACATAGCATTTATAATACATTAAGTATTATAAGTAATCTAGAGATGATTTAAAGTATACAGAAGGATGTGTATATGTTATATGCAAATACTATGGCATTTTATATAAGGGACTGGAGCATCCGAGAATTTTGGTATCCACAGGGATCCTGGAACCAATCTTCCTATAATCCTCCTTTATGCATTATGAACTCTGCTGTAACTGCTATAAGGGGAGCTTCTTACCACTTGGTTGGAAGTCTTCTGGATTACAATCTATACTTTCTCTTGCTGCATAAAAATAAACTTTAAAAATTTTTCCTAAGTTAATCTGATTTTATTTTTGGCAAAACAAAAAGAAATTGCTTTTCTCTGACTCTGTCTTTCCACGGGCTGGAATACTGGTGTGATGGTGGCCCAACTTCAACTATACAGCCTAAAACAATACCATTGTACAGTGGTCGGCATACTTTTTCTGTAAAGGGCCAGGGAGTAAATATATTAGACTTTGTAGGGCTTGCAGCCTGTCACAACAATTCAGTTCTGCTACAGAAACACAAAAACAACCATAGACAATACATAAAAAAAATAAAGTGTGTGTTCCAATAAAACTTTATTTACAACAGACAGCAGGTCAGATTCAGTCTACAGGCAGTAGTTTTCTAACCTAGAAGATGGATGTGCAGCATAACTGAAAGAACCTGGGTCCTGGATGACTGCATGGAGTAGAACTGCCAAATCAGCATAATTTGCTCTCCTCTCGACTGCAACATGAGGGAAAAATGAACTCATATCTTGTTTGGGCCACTGTATTTTTTAGTTTCCTTGTTACAGCTTGGCCTGTAATATAGTGAGAGCTAAAGTCTTAACAAATGAAAATGGTTGATCAAGAAGAGATTGTAGAAGACAAAATAGCTAAGAATAGAATCTTGGGTGGGAGAAAAGACATGTGGGGTAGGTGCAGAAAAAAGAAACTCTCAAACAAAATGAAGGAGCATGAAACCTGGGAGAAGAATCAAAACTGAAGAACTTCAAGCAGGAAAAAATTAGTTAAATAGGTTAAGTAAAATGAGAACAAAAACCACCGGATTGGATAATGTGGACATTGCTGCTGACTCTCAGGAGAGTAGTTTCAGTCAAGTAGCACAAGTGATTACAGCAGGTTATGCAAGGGAATGGAACGTGAAGACTACTCTTGTGAAATTGGATAAGGGAAGGAAAAGAGAGGGTGGTGTTTTGAGGAAATTAGAGGGTCAGGAGAAAGTATTTTAAGCAAGACAGACTTGAATATATTTATCATTTAAGGGGAGCTAACCAGTACAGAGGAAGAGGCTAAAAATAAGGGGGGAAAGTATAAATGATACAGAAAGGTCCCTAATGAAACAGAAGTAAGTAAGACCAGAGTAAAGCCCTTTTTTTTAAGTTTGATCATGTATGCAAATCATCTGGAAGTCTTTTCAAAACACAAACTGGGCCACATTACACTCTTGCCAATTGAGTAAGTGTAAGGTGAGGCTCCAGAATGTGCATTTCTAACAAGTTCCCAGGTAATGCTGATGCTGCGGGTCTGAAGAATCATGTTTTGAGAACCACTACAGTAGAGACAATGTGCAGGTAGGTATAAGTGTGGAGAAATTTATAATTGAAAAGTGGTAAGGTCAAGAAGTTGACAGGTCATAGATGGTAATGTGGTCGGCTGAAAGAGAAATGAGGAGATGAAAGAAGAAAGCTTGAAGATTTAAAATGCCCTTGAGGATAGGAAAAATGAGCTGTCCAAGGATAAGTGAAAGAACTGAAAGGCCCAATTGTGTTTATAAATCAGACTGACAGGGTCACAGTCTGAAATTGTGACTTCCCTCCTGTCCAGGATCACTCTGAGGTATCACTACTGAGGTATAAGAAAGCAAAGGGTAGATGGTAGCATTTGTCAATGGTGGTAATTTTGCCAGAGAGTTCACAGGGACAGGAAATTGATGAGGGTGGCTAAGGTGATTAAGTGTAGGATCCAGACGGATAAGAAAGGAAGTTTCAGGGAGTTGAGTATTATTTTTCTTGAAAAGCACATTCTAACAAGTATAATTATATTACAAATATTCTAGAGTTTAAGGATAGTCATTTCTCTTCATAAATATGTATTCTTTACACCTAAAGTGATATAAAAATCTATAGCTAAATTATGCTGACTTTAATCCAAAAAGATTATTTCATATTTTTTCTCTGTCAACCACCAGTGGTTTCTTTCACATGTGGTACTACTTTTCATGTCACTCACTAAGTTCTCAAAACTCTGTGAATTACAATAGATCAGTTCTTCACTAACCTAACCACTTATGGTTTCACCAGTGCTGAAATAAAGTATGTATCCTCTTGCTTTTGTCTCACAGTCCCCTTAAAATAATTTTTAAAAACTTGAGAGCCTTTTGCTTATCTAACGATATATTTAGTGCTTTAAATCAATCATAAATTTAAATACATTAATAAAAAGAAATATTTACCACTTATGAAATAGGGAAAATGAAGACTGATATTTAAATAAGTGTTTTATTCTGGGATTTGATACAACCTTAAAGAAATCCAATTATATTCTTAACAAATCAGCACCAGTAATTCATAGTGCTGTTTCTAAATGCAGAATATCCCAAAACAGACCAAAATATACTATTTTAAAGCTAAATTTCACCCCTAATAGAAACATGGATAAGACAGGGAAAGATAGAGGTGGTACAAATTTAAGGTAACCCATTTAGTTATTAAAGGAGACTTCTCCAAAAACCATATCTCAATTTATCTCTGATACCACAGGTCAACAAACCATATGAAGATTTGGAATGGGTAAGGGATATGTTTCTTTTGTAAAATGGAAAAATGGCTATTAGAAATACAGATTTACTCTCAGACCAGTTTTAGGAAAGAATACAAACGGAAGTAAAGGATCTGGACACTGATTCCTTTAAAACTGCACAGCCCTTGAAAAGAACCTATAAGAGCTTGCATACCCTAGCTTGTAGACCAATGCATATCATAATAAATTGACTACTATTTATTTAGCACTACTACCATGTACAATGTTAGGCAGTTTACACATATTACCTCTAGTTCTTCGAAGCTCTATGTTATAAGCATTGCATTAACTTCATTTTACAAATGAGGAAACTGAATCAAGCTTGATGCAATTAAGTGATTTGCATAAGCTTTTACAGCTGGCAATGGACAGAGTAGGAATCTAACATAAAACTTGTTTTCTTTTCAAATTACACTGCAGACATCTCTCTTACCTTCAGAACATCAGTGGGATTGGCTATAGTAGAAGATATCACTCCTGACACTACCCCACAAATCATATTAATTAGAAGAGTTTCATCTGTAAAAAGGATAAAAAAAGAAATGTCTGCTTTTATTAGGCACTAATTTCTGAGAGGAGAGTACTGAGCTATCAGAGAAAGGGAACCTTGACCAGAGAAATGACTTTAGAAATGACCTACAAAGCTTACCAAAATAAAGAAACACAAATATTTCTAGATCCCAACTCAGTATAAAATATATAAAAATTATAAAATATAAATTATTATTTCTAAAAGATACTGGAATATGTCCTATTCTTCTACATAACTGTCAACACTACATCAATTCAGGATGTGGTTATTTCCCTTTCAACCACTTCAAACATATAACTAATCTTTTTTTAAAAGTCTTTCATGATTAACTACCAACTGTAAAGACTCAAGAACTGGATGTGAAAAGATAAAGTCTTACCCCCAGTACTGCCAAAATTAAATAATTAAATAATAAAATCTTATGTCTAATAGAAAAGTTATCTGGATATTCATATCTCCTAGCCTCTGTTTATTTATGGAATACTTCTGTGGTCAAATGTGAAAAATCAGTAATTTATTTACTTTTGCAGTGTTGAGGAGCAAAATCGGGATCTCACATATGTTAGGCAAGCACTCTACCACTGAGGTATACCCTCAGTCCAAAAATGCAATAATTTAGAACAAAATACTCTCAGCTAGGAAAAAGAGCACACAGAAATCACAGAGTACATTGTTCTACAAAGAAAATTCAATCTTCACCACTCCTTCCCACCATAAAGAGCCTACAAATAGAAACTCAGTAAACCCAAAAGAAGAATCTATGAAAGGAAATTACCTTAGAAAGATGAGAAAGGGAACTTTTCAGGATTCCCAAAGAAGAGGCTCCAGAAAAGGATAATTTAGGGTAATAAAGTGATTCAAAAGGCATTACTAACTGAAAGGCTCTCCACCTGTTCCCAACCATCCAACATCCCCAGGCCTGTGGTAAAATAACTACTTAGTATCAGGCTGAAAATTCTACAGCAGAAAATAGAGGCCATGTTGCACATGGGTAAGGTGTCTATAAGTATATCAGAATCTAGAACGTAATAGGCTAAAATTAATCTACCTAAAAAAGGCTTATCAAAATTGGCAACTAAAAAATGTCTGATAGTTAAAATCCTCTTTCTGATGAGGATAGCACTAATTTTTCTGGACATGATTGTTGCATGCTTCCTTAGAGATAACCAGAAGCATTCTTATTGATGGAAAAAGACGAATTTGAAAAGCAGCTTCCTCTAACCTATGTATCACCTCTGCCACGATTTATCCCAAGTCAATACAAGCTCACTTTGTACTTGTAGTCGTCCATTCTCAGACATCACGTGATAAACACTTCACATCAAGCATGATCCCTTTGAGGATCACCTCAATAGAGTGTTAAGTATACTGACCTTCCAAACGTTCTACAAATAATCGCTTCAGGCTTTGGTAAATCCCAATTTTAATGGTGCCATACGATGCCTGTCTTAGTAAAGCAGGAGCAATTCTGCCCCCCACGAAAAAAAAAGAGAAATAAAGAAAAGTTAATTTTACTTGATATGCATTTTCAGGATAAATATATAGATAGATAGGTAGATAGATATCATTTATTTTACCCACCTCATTCCACCCAACAACAGCAAAATATGCATTTTTTTCAAGCACCATGAAATATTGACCAAGAAAGCACACATCCTGGGTCATAAAACAAATCTCAACAAGTTTAAAACAACTGAAGTTGTATAGAGTATATTCTCTGGCCATAATGGAAGCAAAGGAGAAATCAATAAGGAAAATGCTCACTTAAATAACACATGTCTAAATAATCCATTGGTCAGAGAACATCTCAAAAGAAATTTTTGATACATAGACCTGAAAATTAATATTCATTTTATTAAAATATATGAGATATAGACAAAGCAGTGCTGAGGGAAATTTATGCACAAAGTATACACATTAAAAAACAGAGAAAGTCTCAAATCAATAATCTAATTTCCTATTGCAAGAAACTAGAAAAGAGGAAAACAAATGCAAAGCAGGCAGAAGGAAGAAAATTAAGAAGAACATAAATCAATGAATTGAAAATAGGAAAACAGAGAAAAATCTATGAAACAAAAAGTTGACTCTTTGAAAAAAATTAATAAAATTGATAAACCTCTAGCAGGACTCACAGAGATAAAAAGATAGAAGATAAAAATCCCCAGTATCAGGAATGAAATAGCACAGTGCTGTAAGTCCTGCAGCCATCAAAAGGACAAAGGAATAGCATAAACAACTGTATGCTGATAAATGCAGTAAATTGAAAAAATTGAGTACTTCCTTGAAAACTGCAAACTACCAAAACTCAATTAAGATAAAATAGATAATCTGAATAAGTTCCATAACCACTGTAATGGACTGAACATTTGCATCCTCTCCCAACAAGTCACAAATTGATATCCTAACCCCAATGTGATGGGATTAGAAATCAGAGCCTTTGGGAAATAAATAGGTCACAAGTGTGATGCAGTGGCATTAATACTATTAAAAAAAAAGACCACTCCTTGGAACCCCCCCAACACTGGGGGCTCAATTCTCCCACTTTACACTTTTCTATCTCAATAAACTCTCCTGGTTTACTTGAAAAAAAATCCCATACAGCACTTGCTCTTTCTGTCATATGTACATACAAGAAATCTGCAACCCATAAGAGAGAACTTACCAGAACCCAATCTCCAGAACTGTGAGAAGCAAATTCCTGTTGTTTATAAGCCACCAAGTCAATAGTCTTTTGTTATAGTGGCACAAACTAAGACAACATTAAATAATTTGAATTAATAATTTTCAAGCTCCAAAAAAATCTCCAGGCACAGGTAATTTTACTGAGAAATTCTACCAAACATTTATAGAATGAACACCAATCATATACAATCTCTTCCAGAAAACAGAAGAGGGAATGCTTCCCAATGCATTTTGATACCAAAACCAAACAAAGAATAGTACAAAAAAAAAGAAAGCTATAGACCAATATTTCCTGTGAACTTAGATGCAAAACTCCTTTTAAAAAGATTAGCAAATTGAATCTAGCAATGTACAAAAATAATTATATACTATTACCTACCTCATTAGTTAACAGTTAAAACTATCTCATTAACTCTACCAACAAACTAGTACTAAAGCCAAGATCTCAACCTATTTAGTTCTGCTCATAAACTGGAGACATTCTCACTCATACCTCCTTTGAGAAACCTCCAAATTGCTGAACTACACTTTAGGAGATATAAATAGAAAGGCAGCAACAGTTCAAATAGTTAGGATTGGAAAATGATGACTAAATATGCATATTTATGACTTTTTTCTTGAGATCAGGAAAAAATCTTGTGATTATCCATGCTGATCAAAGAACAAGGTAAAACAGATGATCCATGAATCGACTGCTTCAGGATGATGACTTGATTTTTTTCTCTCCAAGAAAATTATCTTTTAAATAAGCATAATATAGGTTAATAATAAAATTGATTTCCATTCTCTGAGCAATAAACTGGTAGCCTAGAATTACGATAGCCTAGGAAATTGGCAGCACATAAACTACATACTGAACAAGCTGATGGAAAATCAAAACTTGACCAAACTAAATCTGTCTCCCTCTCTGTCACTCTACATTTCTGTTTAAATTGCCAGAATAATATTTCTTTACAGAGAAAAATCTTAAAGGAAGTCAGTATTTGCCAACTCAGGGAAAATATTACAAAAATATATGGGTTAATTAGTGCTGCTGCTAACAAGGCCATTGGTGAGTCTCAGAAAAGCAGGAGAAAGCCTATGCTGCCATGAAGTATCCATTTTAACATGTATTACCTACAGCTAGATGAACACAACATTCAAAGCTCAAGATTTGCAAGCAGGTTTAATATAAACTGGCCCATTGATACAGAATTTCAAATTGAAATGGTGACTACGAAGGGCATAAACTATCTACAGTTGAAATGTGTGGCCTTTTGAAAAAGCATTTCTGTTCATGATATAAGGAAGGAATCCAGTCTTACCCTGAATACAGTGCCAATACACCTTCTTCTTTATAGATTCGGAACAGGGCATGAAACATCCCTCTATATTTTATCTCTTTGAAACGGACATCGATGCTTTGGCCTTGGACTTGAAGTCGTGTTTTAGTAAGGTCCACAGGGAAAGTTCCTATAAAGGAACACACTCGCTTATAAGTATTTCCAGAGTCACAGTTAAGTTTTTGTTAAATGTAAGGACAATACCTGAAACCTAAGAAAGAGCATAACATACAGAAGATCACAACTAGAACACCACTGCCAGAGGACGAGTTGTTTGTATGTGATAAAGTGAAATGTACCAGACTATCTAAGCAGCACAATCTGACCTGTAGTATACCTGACATTGTAACATATAAAGTGGTTTAAGATTTAAATGTTACTTTAATTTCATCTGTAACATACAATACAGCATTTATCATCTCTTTCACCCATCCCCTCCCACCTCAAACCTCCCCATCTCTCCCTCATAGAATCTCCCAAATTTTCACAAATGCAGGAAAACATGGACTTGCTGCTCCAGATGTTCTTATATTCTGTTAAAAAATGTGTGTGTGATTTTTTTATCTGTTTAAAACAAACAGCTCCTTAATATTATGAAAGATAATGGCAAAGTCCTATTTAGTTCTACTAATCCTCTTTCCTTTGATAATTCAGGACTAATGCTAGCAGAGTGCCTAAGGGTGGAATTTCTTATATCAACACATAGAAGTGGTCTCTACACTGACAAAATCTATTTCAAGGAATGTCCAAGGTCTAAAACTAGTAAGGTCATTATGTAGTTATAGACACTTGTGACCTGGATATCACAACACCAGAGCACATACCAAAAACATTAACAAAGATTAGTGGATTGTAGCCACTTATGAATAGTTAAGGAAAGAGAAAAATCTGGAAAATGAAAAAATCACAGTCTTAAAACATTTCAAAATTAAAATGAAATAGAGAAGAATCTTGTTCAGTCTTGTTAGTTTAGGACCGAGTTTTGAAACAAAGAAGCTTGGGTACTTACAAAGAAAGTTATAAACAACTTAGCACAAAAGAAAAACCATTAGTACAGAAAAACAGCAGAAACCGCTATCATACACAACTCCTTCTGTATTTTCATGCATATTAAGCCTAGAAAATTAAAAAATCACTAAAATGTCAAAAAAGCTTCCAAAGTTTGATTTTTCTTAACTTCAGTTGCTGAACTATTAGCAGTACTTTCTCAGAAATATTACTTGATGGCTTTGAGGCAATAATTTTTAAAACAAAAAACACATGTTTATTTTTCTCTACTTTTCACCAAAAAATAACTGTCACCATACATCACCATCTATTGCATAATGCATACTTATCATTTTTTTACACTCTTACCAAACTCAGCAACAATAGAGGCAAGGCCGCCATATACAAAGGGTTTCCAATTCAGACCAGACATCTCATGGCTTACAGTGGAACTTTTCTGGTGCTAAAAATAACACAAATCAGAACAAGGCACAAGAGTGAAAAGCATTTGTTAGCATTTGATCATATAATTTAGATCAACAAAATTGTTAAATAAAACAGATGTAGACAAAAAATCCTACTAAGTGAAATGACACAAAATGTGGGGTCCTGTGCTGGATGATCATGCATTTGCTCTTTAATACTATTCAGTAGGAATAGGTGTGCAAGTCACTCAAAGATCAACCTGTACCCCTTATTCTCTCTGGTTTATTAAATATTATACTCTTCCCCACCCAAAGAAGAGGTGTCCATCCAGCACACCCAACTTAGACATTTGACCAGACAATTACAAGTGAAGGAACCTAGAATTCAAGTTATCTAGGCTGAGAGGCATCTTATAAAAGCAGTTCATGGTATTCAGTTAGCTTGATTCAGGTGCAAAGCTGACACCACTACTTTTCAGCCTCTCATCTCTCCAGCAAACTTTAGGGTTTGAGTTCTGGGAACTACTTCTAACTATATACAACTAGCCACCTGAATAGGCCTGGGCTAAGCTCAGCCCCTTTTCACCTTCCTTCTGGCCCCCACAGGAATGACAGCAATATGGGTATGTCTCTACTCTCTGACATTTAACATAAATCCATTTAATATATCTCATTTTCTTTTTCCTGACCTTTTAAAACATATGCATATGGACAAATACTGCTCTTTTACATTCTGATTATTTAATTATATATTCTGCTCCCAGTCCCTTTTTCTTCTTTGCCATCCCACTCGTTAGGTCTAACATCTTCAACCTTTTTATCTTTCTTCTCTTTTGCTGTTACTCTCAGCCCCTTCAGTGTTGGATTTTTTTTCTATAAGTCTGGCCTTTAGATAGTGTTTTTCAAATTTTAGCAAGTACCAGAATCATCCCGAAGGTATATTAAAACATGGACTGCTGGGCCTCTCCCCTAGAGTTTCTGATTTATGCTCCGGGTCTGGCCCTGAGAATGTGCAAGTTCCCAAGAAAGCTGACACTTTCACCCTTAAGAACTACTGCTCTTGGCATCACCTGATAAATCCTGGTCTAACTTACAGTATGATCTTTTCTTCGCATGCACTCTCAGATTTCCTTTAAATATTCTTTTTTCAGAGCTTCACAGTTATGTATACTTCTGAATTTCAAAGGCTACCTCAGGTGGCTTATGGTCAGGAAGAATATGATGATGTTGGATAACCTAAATTAAAATCCAGATTCAACTCCTGATTACTAGTCAGAACCACTTACTAGTTCTGTGTCTCTGGGCAAATTGGTCAACCTCTCTATATCTCTATTTTCTGAATTATAAAATGGGAATATTAAAAGCTATACCATACAGTTGTTGTGAAAATTAAGCTATATATATAATACACCTAGAAAAGTACCTGGCACCTAGTGCAATAATAGTTATCTGATTAACATTATTTATAATTCTGAAATTTTAAGTCCCCAAATTTTGCTTTAACAGATAATACTTTCTGCCCTTCTCCCCCATTTCCAATCTGGGTTTAGCACCTTGAGTCACAGACTCTTTGTATAGTAGACATGGCTTCAATTCGTTTCTACATAAGGAATTCTCTGTAACCAAGCAAAGAGCAATTTCCCAGAGAGGACAGCAAGCATATGGATAAATGTTTTAGTTACAGGCCACAAAAATAATTATAGAAACTTCCTTTCAAGCATAGTACATACAGAGTCTAGAGACAGTCCTATTGAAGGAAATTTGCTGAAAAAATAGTGCAAAGTAGGAACGGATACTTCAAATATCAACTGCAGCTTGAAGTAAGTCTTTTTGTGCATGTGTGATACTGGAGCTAGAACTCAATGCCTTGTGCTTGCTAAGCAGGCACTCAACCACTTCAGTCATCCCCCTAGCCCTTTTTGGCTTTTTAGTTATTTTTCAGGTACAGTCTCAAGTTTTAGTCCTCCTACCTGCAGCCTCCATCAAAGCTGGGAAGACAGGCACACACCATCACACCTGGTTTATTGACTGAGATAGTGTCTCGCTAACTTTCTGCTACCAGGACTGGCCTTAAACCACAATCCTCCCAATGTTCACCCTCTGAGTAGCTGGGATTATAGGCATGAGCCACCATGCCCAGCTGAAATAAGTCTTAAATACTAAATACTACCTTATCAACATTTTTAGCTATGCCTATATTTTAAGATTAGAATTGATAGTAAAACACAACACATGGTGAGAGAGTAAAGAAGGAAAAGAAGCTGATGGCATGTTCCCTCTCTGGGTTTATGGGAAAAAAAATCACTCTCCATTGACACATTTAGACATTCCCCCAAATAGTCTTAAACATTTCAGACAGCTGCTGGGCTTCTCCCCAAAACTTTCTCTTTATAACTTCTTTTCTCACTTCTCATTACAGAGAAAACCTCTATTAGAACTTTAGTATCTGCTCTCTAGCCATTAAATAAGGACAGTGTGCTCAAGGTTCAGGAAACATGAATCAGTAAAAGGCAGGGAATCAAGCCATCACAGGAAGCAGAAAGATCATTGAATTTTGGGCCAATTAGCCCAGGGGTTCCCTAACGAAGTTTTCACAATTCTGAAGTGATATGGAAAAATATCTAGGGCTTCTTTTCAGCTAACTGTTTAAAATAAAGGACTACTATCAGACCACATTTTTTTCATACTCCTGGAATATTGAAACCCCCTTCTTGTATGAAATGATAATAACAATTGGTAGTTGATTTTGTTTGTTTGTCTTTACTTAGCAAAATAAGCTTGACTGACCTGTATTTGTGGCCCCTCACCATACTTTCATTTAAACTTTCCTGGTCCATGAAATCCAAGTCTGAAGACTCCTAGACAAACCTAAAACTGCCCCTATTGCCACCTCCCCATTCACATCTGATAATAAAATCTTTTTCACTCCAGTGTTAGAAAAGACTCTTATGGGGCCAGGGTATGGCTCAAGCAGTAGAACACCTGCCTAGCATGCTCAAAGCCCTGAGTTCAAACTCCCAGTACCATCAGAGAAAAAAGAATCTCATGAAGACATTCTGTATCGTTGTTGATTAGGTCTGGTTTTACACAGACTTTCCTTATACAAGCCCAGTGTGGAGGCAATACTGAACAAATGTACTCTTTTTCCCTAGGGGAGTCCTTCAAATATTTGAAGATACCTATCTAAATATTCCTGATCATATTCTTCATTCTATAGACTTTACTTCAATTACTGTAGCTGAAAACTGCAATTGCTTTTTAGGGAGTCATATCACACTACTAAAATCATTAGATTGTCAGCGTACTCTGAGTCTTTTACATAAGGCTGCACACACGCATGCATGTTATATCACACCTATTCTAAAGCTTTTGAACTTTCATTCATTTCTTCTGTATCTTAAATCCATGCATAAAAATAATGACTAGTATGAGGTTTACCTTCTAGTTGTTCCATATTACTTCCTCTCTTAAATAGTTAAGATCCCTGAAGGCAGACACCATATATCATTTTTTATATGCCTTAGAATAGCTAGAGCAGAATTGAGTACACATCCTTTAAACAGTTGGTTTTACAATGTGATATATTGAACCTATATACGCAGTCTGCATATAAAAGATTACAGGGGAAACCAGAAGGTAACTTGCTGGACCTGGTCAATCCTACACATCCTATAAACGACACATCCCTGATTCCCAAATATTCTCTGCCTATATATCCTCCTCTCTGGCTTTTGTTGCAGAGAATTACTTGTGTGAAACAATCCCCAAGACCTCTTAAAATTATTTTGACTTGTGTGGGCTAACCCCAGATATGGGCATAAGGACAGAAACCATCACTAAGTTAAAACAGAAATATACACTAAATGTTTTTAATGTATAAAGAAGCCAATGAAAATTGCCTTCAAAATGCTGACATGTATTCTAAAGATGTGATTAAAGATCTTGATAGCCAAACAAGAAACAACAAAAATGTCCTAGAATATAAGTTACACAGTGCTACACTACTCCAAAGATCTGTTCAGGAAATTTGGGGTGCCTTTCTTGCTTTCTCATTTAAGAAAGAGATTCTTGGGTTCAGAAGGTAACAATTAGGAGCCAACAACTATTTACAGAAGTCATACTAAATGCTCAAACCTGCAATGTGTTATGAGTGTGACTGTCATGTTGAAAAAATCATAGAAATATGTTCTAACACCAAGACGATATTTGCTGTTCAACCTATTTTTCCTTGATAATATCAAGGAGATGGGGCAGAGACAAAAATTGTATGAAATATAATCCTTGACTTTTAAAAGCTTAAATCTGGTGGAAGAAATCAAAGTACTTCGTTAGAGAAAAATTAAGCATTAAATTGCGTACTACCATCTATAAGAACAAGAGAAGCATGGAAAAGGAGACAATCAGCATGAACCTGAATTACTGGGTTTTGACAGAGGGTAGGCTGAATCTGGATAGATGCAGGTAAGGGAAACTGGTGGAGGAGGAGACAGGACGAATAGACACAAATGTAGCAACAAATGTGGAGGTAGGTTTCCATGTTTTGCACTGAGAAAAAAATTAAGGCCTCAACTACAAAACACAATCCACTTGTTGGCTGAAACAAGTAAAAGGAGCAGGTTATATAGTAAGGCTGGAAAGCAAGGTGTTGGCGGCGCACTGTAAATTTTTTTTAACAGGGAAGTGACTTGAGGAAATCCATATTTTGGTTGGTCTAGTAGGGCTGCAGCAAGCACAGTGGATTACAAACGGGAGAAGCAGGGAGACTGGCTCAGGATGGTGTGAAGTAAGGCAGACAAAGATACTTGTTGGCAGTGAGGTTAGAGATAAACTCTGGAATGGAGACAAAAAGGTACTTAATGGTGCAGGGAATGAAAAGGAGGAAAAGGTTTCAGGACTACTCTAAGCGTCTTTAGCCTGGGGAGAAAACAAGGAACCAATGACAGAAAACTAGAAAAGTCCCTCTGCTACCTTGTCTGAGAAACTAATTCGTGTTAATAATAGCTGTCATCCCAATCAAGCAACTGAACTGCATTTTAATAGATGCCTTCAATGCCTGGACCTCGGGAGTGACAGGGGGTAGAAACTGAAGGGGAGCATCTTTCAACAGCATCCCTTACACTAATACAATGGAGGTGTTTGCTTACTCCGCTTACAATCACGGCCGCCGTTGCAAACTTCACCCTTAGAAAAATTAGGATTATTCCGGGAAAGATACCCATTCACCCTCTGGGTAGCAGGATCTTGCCAGTTCCTCAGCTGTCAGAGCGAGTTCGTGGAGAGAAGGGAGGCGCCTGAAGGAGGCGGCCTCCCAGGGGGGTCGAGGAAGCAGGGCTCAATCGAAGAAGGAAAACCACCGATGCCAGAAGAGTGAAAGACAGGGAAGGGACTCAGCTGAGGGGAGAGAGAGATCAAAGGACCGTTAAGCCCCTCCCAGGCCGGGAACCAGGCCAGCCCGGCCCCGCGCGGCCTGGCGCGGCCCAGCCCCGCTCCCCAGCCTGGAAGTCCAGGAGCACCCTCTCACCTGCTCGGGCTCATCAGACGACTGGGAAGCCGAGACTCCCACAGTCGGAAACGCCACCGCAGCGCCAACCCGGAAGCATTGAGATCGACGGAAGTAACCAAGGCGTCGCCTAGGCAACGGTGGCGCAGCTGTCCAACTCCGCCCCCTCGGAGCCGAAAAAAGAAGGCGCGAATAAGAGGCGGAAGCTGCAGAGGAGTTAAAAGGCTGTGGGTGTCAAGGCCCAGTGTGGGAAACCTGGCCTTCAGGAGCTATGGGAGGAGGGCGCTAAGGTGTGAGAAGGTCGCCGCTTCTGCAGTTAATGCGATCGCCACAGGGGGCAGAAGTGTCGCCTTGTCACCGCGTTTACTCACCCACCTGGCACGTAGGAGGACTAGAAAAGAAAAGGGTGGAGCAAACGGTGAGGAGGCAGCAGAGTCATAAGGGTGCAAGCTATGCAGAAGAAAAGGAAAGATATGAATGGAGAAGGTGCGGAGGTTTCAAACAAAGTGGGAAAAGGAGAAACAGGACATGAGGAGAATTTAGTGATGGGTTTGGGCCAGGAAAGAAAATAAAGAGCAGACATTAAGTGACTGAAAAAAATTACACACAGACCCTGTACTCGAAGGTCATGATTTAGGCAGAAACTTCAGAGCAAGTTGGAAACAGAAAAGGGGACCATAAAAAGTCAGAAAGAATCCTAAGAGGAAAAATGCTAATAGGGGAGACTAGTTAATCCGCACCTTACAATCTCCCAGAAAATGAGATCCTGGTGACCTGCTCTGGCTCTAGTCCTCAAGGACCTCTGCAAGAGATAACCACAAAGCCTCTCACGTGAACATTCCCAAATGCTCACACCAGAGGAAGCAGTAATAGAAATTACTGCTTATTTGTTTTAAGTAGAAGTCATTCAGAGCAAGGCCCTTGGCAGGAAATAGTGATTTGTTGAACGAGTAAATGTTTGGCATTTCTTCGTTCCAAAAGAATTTTTCTCATTTATTTAGCATTTTTTTATGTGTCCCTCATTTAAAAATTTCTTCAGGCAGCACACACAATAATAGATGACATTACAGAGTACTTACCGTATACTAAGGGTAATGCCAAGAGTTTTTTTGTGTTGTTTTGTTTTGTTTTGCTTTGCTTAAAACTACCCCATACAGCAGATAACTCTATATCCCCCTTTTGTCAGATGAGAAAACTGAGTGGCAGAACTGAGATTTCAACTTGGGTCTCATTTCAAATTCCAGGATTTCATACTGCCTTTGTTCACTTCAGAAACGTCCTTACTTAAAATAGAGATAAGAAATGCCTGCAGGCATTCCAAAATGTGAATCCCCTTGCATTTGTATCTGACCATAGCACTCCCCTTCAGTCAAATAAGGAGGGGCTGCAATGTAGAGTCCTTCTTATTTGGAATTGCATGTGCAGCTGTAACTTGGGCTTATCCCTCATATCCAAGTCACTATCTTAGCTTTTCTACCACACTACTTTTGCTCCTCAGCCACTGCCACCACCACCTAATCCAGTAATCAGCTAGATAACCTTTGTGAAAAGGAGCTTTCTTTTCAAATGACTTACTTTTAAAATTCTACAATAAGTAAAATAGTATTTGTACAAGCAAAATTATAAATGCGTACCACACTTTGGCACATTTGCAGTTTGACTGATTTCTTTTTAAAATTTTTATTAGCATAATTAATTATAAAGGGGGACTAATTGTGATATTTACATGCCTGCATATAATGTACTTTGATCAAATTCATTCCATCTATATTATACTTTCCTAACCCCACTCCCTTATCATTCCTTCTTTTCAACAGTTTTTAATAGGTTTCATTATGCTACTTTCATATATATATGTATATATATACATATATATAATGTACTTCTACAATATTCACCATCCCCCATCACCCACAACTTTCCTCCTCCACCCTCCCAATGGTTACCCCTCAAATAGAACCCCTTGTATAATACTGTCATATTTTAGGTTACATTCCACATAAGCAAAAACATGTGATCTTTGTCTTTCTGAGCTTGACTTATCTTGCTTAACATGATGATCTCCAGTTCTACACATTTTCCTGCAAAGGACACAATTTCATTCTTTATGACTGAATAATACTCCATTGTATATATGTACCACATTTTCTTTATCCAATCATTTGGGCACCATGGCTGATTCCATAAGTTGGCCATTGTGAATAGTGCTGCTATAAACATGGATGTGTAGGTGCCTCTGTTGTGTGTCAACTTACATTCCTTTAGATATATGCCCAAGAGTGGTATAGCAAGATCATAAAGTAGTTCTTTTTTTATTTTTTTTTTTGGCTTGGCTAAAGTCTAAGATTCCTTGACAGGTAATTTTAAGAAGACTGTGGGATAAATACTGGGTGACACAGTTTCCAGAGCAGATTTTTTTTAAAATACAAAGTTGGGGTGGAGCTCCATGGTAGAATCCCTGTCTAGCATTCACCAGGCCCTGAGTTTGATCCTAAGCACTGCAAAACAAATAAAATGGACAAAGAGAACAAGTAGAAACAGAGGGAGAGTGATACTTCTCTGAGTCTACCCAGGTGCCACTGGGCTCCTGGCTAGAAAATCAGTACCTTTTAACAGGGAAGACAGACAAAGGTACTGATCTGGACCTTATGGGGTGGTCTGATGTCCCTTAATACCTGCCCCAACTTCACTTGAACGTAGGTAAATCTCTCAGAGTGGGTATGATCCCAGTCGGGGTCATAGTTCTCCAGAGTGTTCGGCTTAACTGGCTCAGTCTGGCAGTGTGCCTCAATAGGTTCTCCAGGGTGACACTGGAGATGCGGCTCCCAAACAAACTGAACATGGTGAGCTGGGAGCAGCAGCTCAGGATGGGCAGGATGGCATCCAGCTGGGAGTCAGTGACCTCACAGTCCTCTAAGAGCAGGCTCTCAAGGGTGTCGACCACTTCTCTAGCAGAGCTTGGAGGAGCTCAGGACTCAAGTCTTTCAAAGAGCAGTCATGTAGGTGCAGGTACTTGAGCTGGCTGGTTGCTGGGATACTGGGACAGATGCCTCAAGTCTGACAGCATAAGTGGGCTTGACCTCAAAGAGAAGCTCGCCAAGGGTGTCTGGCTCCTGAGTATCTCATGCAGTTTTCCATAAAGGAAGAAGACATCATGTACATAGAGCTCATTGAGATTTTCCAGCTTTTGCAACTGAATGGCGTATTTGGAGATAAGCCACGGGTTTTATGGGCCGCAAGTATATAATCCCTCATCTGTCAGGGTGAAAATTCACAAAGGTTACTCATTCTGCCCAGGTAAGGAAGAAACATCCTCGTGATCCCCTGATTCCAGATATGATCTACCTGCAGCTCCCGGAGTGGTCCAAATGTATGATATGCAAAACCTCCTGCATTTTATCGATATGCAGCTTTTTACAACGCTGCTGGAGTAAGTCTTTTCTCTTCTTGACCCACCACAGCAGATGGGCTTGCAGTTTATCTGGGAACAGATCACAGATGCAGATGTCTACAAATATCCTCATGGACTGCTTTGCTACCATCCCTGCGCTATGATTTGCTGCTTGCTGCTCAGTCATGTCTTCTACAGAGCAGGCATGGGCCAAGACTATGTAGCCCGTGGTCCAGATGTCCTGACGCTCTTTCCACAAATCCAGCACTTGCAGTTTGCACCTCCTGTGTTGAACCTGCTGGCCAATCCCATCCAAGGCAATCTTTTTTTTTTATTCATATGTGCATACAATGTTTGGATCATTTCTCCCCCCTTCTCCCTGCCCCCTCCCTTATCCCCACCCCAGCTCCCTCCCTTACCAACCCTAACCCCTCACTACCAGGCAGAAACTATTTTGCCCTTATCCCTAATTTTGTTGAAGAGACAGTATAAGCAATAATAGGAAGGACCAAGTGTTTTTGCTAGTTGAAATAAGGATAGCTATACAGGGAGTTGACTTGCATTGATTTCCTGTGCATGTGTGTTACCTTCTAGGTTAATTCTGCTTGATCTAACCTTTTCTCTAGTTCCTGGTCCCCTTCTCCTACTGGCCTCAGTTGCTTTTAAGGTATGTGCTTTAGTTTCTCTGCGTTGAGGGCAACAAATGCTATCTAGTTTTTTAGGTGTCTTACCTATCCTCATACCTTCTTTGTGTGCTCTTGCTTTATCATGTGATCAAAGTCCAATCCCCTTGTTGTGTTTGCCCTTGGTCTAATGTCTGCATATGAGGAAGAACATACAATTTTTGGTCTTTTGGGCCAGGCTAACCTCACTCAGAATGATGTTCTCCAATTCCATCCATTTACCAGCGAATGATAACATTTCGTTCTTCTTCATGGCTGCATAAAATTCCATTGTGTATAAATACCACATTTTCTTAATCCATTTGTCAGTGGTGGGGCATCTTGGCTGTTTCCATAACTTGGCTATTGTGAATAGTGCTGCAATAAACATGGGTGTGCAGGTGCCTCCATCCAGGGCAATCTTTACTTACCTCACATCTCTTGTCTTCATCAAGGCCTCCAGAGGGAGGCAGGGGAAGGGCCAGGCCTGTACCATAGCCTTCAGGCTCTCAGTGCTTCTGCAAGCAGAGGCCTCCTTGAAGAGCTGAAGGAAGAGCCCCAGTGGCAGGTTGTCCACAGAAGAAACACCCAAGGCCTGGTTCCTTAGCAGGATCTGCACTGACAGCTCCTGGAGTCTGGGTGGGGCCTCCATGCTCATCCTGATGGATCTGGGAGTAAAGGATCCAGATGTGGACCAGATGCCCAGAGCTCTTTGAATCCCAGCAGGGCCAGGCAGTGACTCCAGGCTATGGGATTCTGCTTCTCTTCTGTGGCTCCTCTGAAGCTTTATTGATCTTTCTACAAGCACCTCCCCTTTTCAACTCCTCTTGTCCAATCAGAGAGCAGCATCTGATCAGATTCCTGAAGCTCTACCTAGTTAATCCTAAATGGCTCTTCAGCTTTCTCCAGCTCAATTGATTGAATCAAATGTTCCCCCCCCTTTAACTCCTGGCTGGCTTTGCCACATGTTAGCTGCAATGGTTCAATCTCTGATCAGAAGACTTCCAAATTCTTTGTGTTCCAAGTGGAAGAATCCATGGCAGGACATGTGGGTGTAAATAAAGTTTATTAAAAGTTAGAGAAGAGAATTACAAAAGGGGTCATAGTGAGACCAGGTGGAAGCTGAAAGCAGAGAGAAGAGAGGCTATTTTTAATTTCTTATTTATTGATTTATTTATTGGCAATACTAGGGTTTGAACTCAGGGCCTGATGCTTGCTAGGCAGGTGCTCTTACCACTTGAGCCACTCCACCAGCCCTATTTTTAATTTCTTGAGGAACCACCATACAGATTTCCATAGTGGCTTTAGTAATTTGCATTCCCACCAACAGTGTATAAGGATTCCTTCGCAGCATTCGTTGTTGTTTGCTTTCTTCATGATAGCCATTCTGACTTGGGTGACATGGAATTTCAATGTAGTCATTTATTTATATGTGTATACATTGTTTAGGCCATTTCTTCCCCCTGCCCCCTCCCTCTCCCGCTCCCCACCACCCGCCTCACTTCCAGGCAGAACCTGTTCTGCCTTTTTCTCCAATTTTGTTGAAGAGAAAACATAAGCAATAATAAGAAAGAATAGTGTTTTTGCTAGTTGAGATAAGGATAGCTATACAGAGAGATTCCTAGCATTGCTTCCATGTACAAGTGTATTACACTTAATTTGCATTTTCTTTATGACTAAGGATATTAAATATTTCCTCATATACTTATTAGCCATTTGTACTCCTTTTGAGAACTGTCCAATTCATTTGCCCATTTTTAATTGGATTATTTGTCCTCTTGGTGTTTATTTTTTTAACCTTTTTATATATTCTGAATATTAATCTTTTGTTTGATGAATAGCTTGCAAAGACTTTTCTACCATTCTGTGGGTTATCTCTTGATTCTGGTAATGGTTTCCTTTGAGGTGCAGAAGCTTTTAAATTTGAAGCAATCCCATTTGTCAATTTGTGCTCTTATTTCCTGAGCAATTGGAGTCCTGTTTAGAAAGTACTTGGTATGCCTATAGCTTTCCTATGTTTTCCTGTAGTAGTTTCAAATTATCAGGTCTTACATTAAGATTTTTAACCCATTTTTAGTTGATTTCTGTACCAGGTGAGAGACAGAATCTAGTTACTGTCTCCTATGTGGGCATACCTAGTTTTCCCAACACCCTTTGTTGAAGAGACTGTCTTTTCTCAAATGTGTGTTTTTAGTTTCCTTGTCAAAAATCAGATGGCTATAACTCTATGACTTTATTTCTGGCTCTTCTATTCCATCTGTCTATGTGTCTTCTTTTGCATCAGGACCATACTGTTTTTGTTACTATGGCTCTATGGTATAATTTGAAGTCAGGTATTAAATACCTCCAGCTTTTCTCTTTTTGCTCAAGATTAAATTTGCTATTCTGAGTCTTTTATACTTCCGTATGAATTTTAGGATTGTTTATTTCTATTTATGTGAAGAATAACATTGAGACTTTGATGGACTGTAGATTGCTTTCAGCAGTATACCCATTTCACCATATTAATTCTGGCAATCCATGAACATGGAAGGTCTTCCCATCTTCTGGTATCTTCTTTAGTTTCTTTCCTCGAGATTTTAAAGCTTTCATTGTGGAGGTCTTTCACCTCCTTCATTAAGTTTATACCTAGGGTTCTTTTTTAAGCTATTATGAATGGAATTATTTTCCTGATTTCTTTCTCAACCTGTTCATTGTTGGCACATAGAAAAGCTACTGGGCTGGAGGTGTGGCACAAGCAGTACAGCATCTGCTTTGTAAGCACAAAGCCGAGTTCAAATACCAATAACACCAAAAAAAAGGAAGGAAAGGAGGGAGGGAGAGAGGGCATGAGGGAGGGAGGGAGGGAAGGAGGGAGTAAGGGAAAAAGAAAAAAAGGCAAGTTACTGATTTTTTTTTTTTGGTGGGTCTGGGGATTGAACTCAGGGCTTCGTGCTTACAAAGCAGGTGCTCCACCACTGGAGCGACACCTCCAGTCCATTTTGTTCTGGTTATTTTGGAGATGGGGTGGGTCTTATGAACCATTTGCCCAGGCTGGTCTTGAACCACCATCCTACCACTTTCAGCCTCCCCAAGTAGCTAGGATTACAGGTGTGAACCACCAGTGCCCAGCAAGATACTGATTTTCATATGTTGATTTCATATCCTGCTACATTGCCAAAAGTGTTTATCAGATCTAGAAGTTTTGGTGGAGTCTTTAGGGTCTTTTAAGTATAGGATCATATCATCTGCAAATGGGGATAATTTAACTTCTTCCTTCCCTAGTTGAATTCCTTTTATTTCTTTCTCTTGCCTTATTACTCTGGCTAGGAATCACACCATTATATTGAATAAGAGTGAAGAGAGTAGACACCTTTGTCTCATTCCTGACCTTAGAGGAAATGGTTTCAGTTTTTCCCCATTTAGCACAATGTTGGCTACAGGTTTGTCATATATAAAATTTATTATATTGTGGTTTCTTTCTTATAGTTTATTTTCAACATTCACCAAAGTTATAATGTATAAAAATCTAATCTTCATTATCAAAGTTGGGCATTTTCCTTACAAATTGTCTCCTACTATTTGTAGTCTCTGCTACAAAGACCAGTATTTGACTAAACATATTGTCATGTTTTTATGCTTGAATTCTGACCTAAGGTATAAACTATTCAAGTGGATAGAATCATAGGATCTAATTGTTAGAAGGAAACTTAGAAGTTCATCCTATATTATTCATTGCAGTCAGTTTCTGGTCTTTGCTAGAATACCTTTAGTACAAGTATACAGTACAAGTCAGCTCATTGCACTGTGGAATAACACTATTAGAAAGTTTGCCTTTGTATTGAACCAAGGTGTACCTTCCCCTTCTAACAGCCCCAGAGAGATAGTTGGTCTTATGAAAAGAACACTGCACATGGAGCAAAAACACTTTTCTAAATTAATTTAGGTAAAGTTCACATGACATAAAATTAACTATTTTAATGTGAACAACTCAGTGGCATTTGATACAATGATAACATTGTGCCACCATTTACATCACCAAACATTCCAGACCCCATGTCCATTAAGCCATTGCTGCCTATTCCTCCCTCCACAGAACCCCTGACAGCCACCAATCTGTTTTCTGCCTCTATGGATTTACCTATTCTGAAATTTTCTTATGAATAGAATTATAAAATATGAAATTGCTTGTGTCTGACTTCTTTCACTGAGCATGTTCCTTGAAGTTCATCCAAGTTGTAGCAAGTATCAGTACACCATTCCTTTTTATGGCCAAATAACATCCCACTGTATTTGCACAACACAATTTGTCCTTTCATCCATTGATGAACATTTGAGTTATTTCCAACTTTGGGCTATTGTGAATGGTGCTGCTATGAATATGCATGTACAACTACTTGACTGAGTACCAGTATTCAATTCTTTTGGGTGTATACATAGGAGTAGAATTGCCAGAAGACTTTTATGAAGCCAAATTCCATCAATTTCTAGCAATATGACTTTGAATAAACTGCTTAATTTTTCTGAGCTTCAGATTCCTTACCTAAAGATTAGATATTCTAATGTTCCTAGCACAGAGTCAGGTGTTTATCATATGCTTAGTAAATGTAAATTACCTTCCTTTCTTCTTCCTCCCATAAGCAACTCTCCCATATATCTTATATCCAACTAGTATTTCCTTCCACAGTCTTGACATCCTCTCAACCAGTCTTCATAGGGCATGCTTTCCGACTTCCCACCAGCTAATTGTCCTGCCCCTAGAAGATGTCAGGGGGGAAAAACATTTTCTCTATCCTCTTAAAGTCTGTATCTGGGGGCTATGAATTAAACTACCAAAAAAAACAGATTGACAGGAAAGAGGCACACAATATTCATGATTATGTACAGTTTACAGATCTGTAGCTCATAGAAAAGAAGTGAAACTCAAAGAAGTGGATAGATTCAGGGGATTGCATGCCTTTTTAACAAAAGAAAGGGTTTCAGCTTCAAGAAATGATAAATTGTGGAGAAATAATTAGGAAATATCTGGAAGAGCTAATGGAAGACAAAGACTATTTTACTAAGATGTGTTGGTGAAAATTCATCTTGGTGTCAATGTCTTATCTTCAATGATGAGTCGCTATTGTGGTTTTGGTATAAAATGTCCCCCCAAAAAGCTTATGAGTTGAAAGCTTGGTCCCCAAAGCCTATTGAGAGGTAATTGGGTCATAAGGATGCTAATTTCATCAATGAGCTATTTGGAGATGGGACCCGGTTGAAGGAAGTAGGTCATAGGGGTCAGGTCTTTGAAAAGTATATTTTGGCCCAAGTCCCTTCTTGTTACTTCTCTTTGTTTCCTGGCTGCCATGAGGTAAGCAGCTTTCTTCAATCATGTCGTTCAGTGATGTTTCTGCCTTGCCACAGGCCTAAAAACAATGGAACCAGCCAAACATAGATTGAAATTTCTGAATCTGTAAGCCAAAATAAACTATTTCTCCTTCGAATTGTTTCTCTCAGGTATTTGTCACCACAATGAAAAGCTGACACAGTCTCTCTTCTCTACTTGTAATGAGGGAGGGAGGGCTTCGTCAAAGGGAAACTTATGCCCTGCTTCCAGACAGATAAGGGAGAACAGGGAATTCCCGGCATCAGTTGATCCTCAATTTCATTTAGCTCTAAATAATTCTTATGCCAAAGTGATATATTTTGGAGTGGCATATTCTAACCTCCTTCAAAAACAAATTAAAGTGAGAAATTTTTCTCACTGCCCATTTGGGGGCAGAAAGGAGCTGTGTTAGATGTCCTGGATTGGACCCTAATCCTAAAATTTGTTTTCGTTTTAAAATTGAGAACATTTTTATTTTCTTTGAACGACACTATTAAGAAAGTGTAAAGGCAAGTCCATACTGGGAGAAAAGAGTTTTATTCCATGTATCATAAAATCTCATGATAGTGTCTGTATGTATAAAGAACTCCTAAATCTCAACAATAATAATAATAAAGGCAACTCAATTTTAATGGGAAAATACTTGAAAGACACTTCTTAAAAGAATATACCCAAATGAACAGTAAACATCAGCCACCAAAAAAATAAAATTCAAATCATAATATACACCTACCAGCATGGCCAAAGTTAAAAGGACTGACAATGTAACAGTTTGTCATGTCTGTGAAGCATCTTAAATTCTCATACACTGCTGGTAGAAAGATGTATTAATTTTCTATTGCTGCAGGAAAAAATGTCACAAATTTAACAACTTAAAACAGTACATGCTTATTGTCTCACAGTTTCTGTAGGGCAGGCATCCAGACATGACTTAACTACGTCCTGTGCTCTGGAGTCTCACAAGGATGGAAGTCAACGTGTCAGCCAGACTGTTTTTATCTTGAGATTTGACTGTGGAAGAAATCTGTTTCCAAGTTCACTCAGATTGTGCAGAATTTTTTTTTCCTTGTAACTACAGCACTGAAAACTTTAGTTTCTTGCTGACTGTCGGCCAAAAGGTACTCTTAGTTCCTGAAGCTGCCCCATTTCCTGTGATGTGGCCTTTTCCATAAGCAGTTCATATGGCCACTTGCTCCTTCCATGTAGGAGAGTGAGAGCCTCATCAACACAGAATATATTGGGACTATTAATTTCTGTTATGAATACTGTACCTATTATTTTAATTATAATAGCTATAGTTCTTTTTCTGGTGATAAAGAGCATATATCATTATAAAGCACTTAAACTAGCTGGGCATGGCAATGTCTGCCTTTAGTCTTAGCATTGATAAGGCTGAGGCAGGAGGATTGCAAGTTTGAGGCCAGCCTGGTCTACATAGCGAGACCCATCCCTCCCCCCAAAAAAATTCTATATACAAATTGGAAAGAAGATGGAAATTACCTGAAATCTAACTATCCAAAAAATGCTACTCTGAATAGCATGGGGAGCTTCCTTCCAGTCTTTACCATGCATATACATGAGCTAATACTGTAATCCTTGTGATATGCCTGTTCCTGTCATAAGCTTCTGTTGAGTGACTTCATGTGTTGGAGTCAATGGCCTGACTACCTCTTACAATCCTCCTACATTGGGAAATACACTTTCTGCTTTTATTTTCAAAAATAATGAAATTTCTATCTGACACAGTGGCTTACGCCTGTAATCCTTGCTACTTGTGAGATAGAGATCTGGAGCATCCTGGTACAAGGCCAGTCTGAGCAATGAGTTTCCAAGACCCTATCTCAACCAATAGCTAAGCTAACCAATAGCTCAGGTACTGCCTGTTATCCCAGGTACACAGGGAAACACAAATAGGATGATAGCAGTCTGGGCTGACTGGGCCTATAAAGTAAGTCCCATCTCGAAAATAACCAAAGCAAAAGGGGCTGGGGGTGTGGCTCAAGTGGTAGGGTGCCTGCCTAGCAAGTGTGAGGCCCTGAATTCAAACCCCAGTGCCAACAACAACAAAAAAACCTTGCAACATTTTAACATCTTTCCTTCCATTCTGTTTCTTACAGTCATATGAGTATAAAGTATACCTCATCTGCCCGCTGTGTCCCCACAGACCCCCTTCCTTCCCCACCACCCCTCTACCCCTCTGCTCCTAAGAGCCACGCTTTCCTGCTTTCCCTCTCCATTCACCCTTCCTATCAGCCTCATATTCTTCCTGGGCAACTGAAATAAAGAAAATCTTATTCTAACCTTCTGCCATCCTCTAGATACTACCCAATCTCCTTACATTCATAGTCCTGTCTAAATGTTTTTTTCAGTGCTGGAGATTGAACCTAGGGCCTTGTGCATGCTAGGCAACACCCTATCACTGAACCACACCCTAGCCCTTAACTTTTATCTAACCCAATATATTCAAAATGTTATCATTTCAACATATAATCACTATAAAGTTATTAGTAGGTATTTCAGTCTATTTTATACTAGGTTTAGGTTTTGTGTATTTTATTCTCATGGAACATCTCAGTTTGGACTAGCCATATTTCAAGTACCCAACAAACACAGGTGGTCAGTGGCCACCATACTAGACAACAGATAAATAAGTCCTTGCTCTGCCTAATAGATTATCACGTACCTTCTCCTACATCTCCCTTCAAATCAGCTAGATCTCTATTATTCAAGTGTGGCCAACTGGCAGCACCAGGATCACCTGGAGCATGTTAGAAATGCAGATTCTCAGGCCCTCGCCATAACATAATTAAATCAGATTTTCTATTTTATATTGTGCCTGAGTGATTTATTTGCATATGAAACTTTAAGAAGTCTGTTCTGCCTCCTCTTATACAGGTCTGGTAGCAGGAAATTCACTATCCCTTCCCCAAGGACCCTGTCTCAACCAAAGGCTAGGCACAATAGTGTTGCCTATTATCCCAGTTATGCCAGGAAACACAAATAAAAGGGTCGCATTAAAAATGGAATCATTTTTAAATGGTTCTAAATTATTACAAAAATTATTCCAAATGGTTCTAAAGTATTACTATCCTTCTTTCTTGAGTATGTTTCACATCAATTAGCTCATGTAAGACCAGTACTCTCTGAGATAAAAGCTAATTTTGACCCCTTACCTTTTATAGTTGCTGTTGTTGTTTTGTGGCAAAACATAAAGATAGAGGGGGTGATTCTAATTAAGAAATATTGCAAGCACTTATGTAAATGTTACAATGCACCCCCTGTACAACTATAATATGCTAATAACAAAGAAACCTTTAAAAATACTATTTTTAATTCAAAAATTTACCATTTCAAAATCATTTTAAGTATACATTTCAGTTTCAATAAGTACATTCACAATGTTGTGCAACTATCACTACTATTTATTTCCAGAAATTCTTCATCATCACAAACAGAAACCCATTAAACAATCACTTCCCTGCTCCCCTTTCCTCTAGTCTCTTATAACTTTCTGTCTCTATGAATTTGCCTATTCTAAGCACCTTACATAACTGAACTCATACAATATTTATCCTTATATGTCTGGAAATCAAAGCACATTGAAATCAAACACATTGAAAGCAGAAAAACAATAAAGAAAAACTAGTTCTTTGAGAATGAAAGTGAATAAATAAACCCCTAGCCAGATTGATCAGGGAGAAAAAAAGGACACAATTAACTGGTATCAGGGAGACAGGGAACTAAATTACAGATCCTACAGATATTGTGGCTCTAAGAAGATCCCTAATGATCCCAATTTCCTGGTATTTGCATCCCTAGTAATCCTCTTCCTCTTTAGTGTATTGCTGCCCAGTAACTTGCTTCTAACAAATGCACTTCAGAAAAGATAGTAAGATGTAACTCCTATAATTAAGCTATGACTACCTTCTTACTACAGTCTCTCCATTGCTGGATTTCATGAAGTAAGCTACCACGGTAGAGAGGCCAGTATGGCAAGAAACTGAGGACAACCTCTGACCAACAGCCCACAGGGAATTAAGTCCTCAGTCTAACAATCGGTGGGAAACTGAAAACTTCCAACAACTATGTGAGCTTAGAAATAGGTCCTTCCCCAGTCAAGTCTTCAAATGAGATCCTAGCTCTGCTAGCAGCCTAGTGATAGACTCTAAACAGAGAACCCATCTAAGCTATACCCAAATTTCTGACCTGCAGAATCTGTGAAATAAATGTGCTGATTTTAGCTACTATACATTTGTAACAATTTATTATGCAGCAATATAAAACTAATACAGATGTTAAAATAAGAGCATACTGTCAACAAATTAATGCCAATAAATTAAACAATTTCTATTAAATAGAAAAATCAACTAATTTCTTTAAATAAACAAGCTGCCAAAGGCTCATTCAAAAAGAAATCAATGATCTAATTGGTCTCATAACTATTACAAAAATTAATTTGTAGTTAAACCTTCCCACAAAGAAAACATTCTTTGTGACATTCTTTGTGGGAAGAATGTCACTGTCAAAACCTTCCAAGCATTTAAGGAAGAAATAATTACAATTTCACATAAACTCTTCCAGAAAATAGAAGAGAATAAAACACTTCCCAACTCATTCTATGAATAACCATTATCCTGATACCAAAGTCAGATAGACATTACAACGAAAACCAAAGATCAATACCCTTCAAGAAGTTAGGTTTAAAAGTTCAAAACTTTTGCAAACTGAATCTAAAAATACATTAAAATTATAACTTGTCAGTACTACAAGGGGTTTGATCTTAGGAATGTAAAAGCAGGTTAACAATCAAAGTCAATTAATGTAATTCACCATATTAAGAAGAGCGCTCCCACATAATCATCTCTATGACCACAGAGAAAACATTTGAAAAAAAGGCATCATCCATTCTTGATTAAATCTCTTAGCAAACTAGGAATAGAAAGGATCTTCCTCGAGAAATAGCAGCCTCTTCAACAAAAACTGCTGGGAAAACTGGTTAGCAGTCTGCAAAAAACTGAAACTAGATCCATGTATATCACCCTATACCAACATTAACTCAAAATGGATCAAGGATCTTAATATCAGACCCCAAACTCTTAAATTGATACAGGAAAGAGTAGGAAATACTCTGGAGTTAGTAGGTACAGGTAAGAACTTTCTCAATGAAACCCCAGCAGCACAGCAACTAAGAGATAGCATAGATAAATGGGACCTCATAAAACTAAAAAGCTTCTGTTCATCAAAAAATGGTCTCTAAACTGAAGAGAACACCCACAGAGTGGGAGAAAATATTTGCCAACTACACATCAGACAAAGGACTGATAACCAGAATATACAGGGAACTTAAAAAACTAAATTCTCCCAAAACTAATGAACCAATAAAGAAATGGGCACGTGAACGAAACAGAACTTTCTCAAAAGAAGAAATTCAAATGGCCAGAAAACACATGAAAAAATGCTCACCATCTCTAGCAATAAAGGAAATGCAAATTAAAACCACGCTAAGATTCCACCTCACCCCTGTTAGAATAGCCATCATCAGCAACACCACCAACAACAGGTGTTGGCGAGGATGCGGGGAAAAAAGAACCCTCCTACACTGTTGGTGGGAATGTATACTAGTACAACCACTCTGGAAAAAAATTTGGAGGCTACTTAAAAAGCTAGACATCGATCTACCATTTGATCCAGCAATACCACTCTTGGGGATATACCCAAAAGACTGTGACACAGGTTACTCCAGAGGCACCTGCACACCCATGTTTATTGCAGCACTATTCACAATAGCCAAGTTATGGAAACAGCCAAGATGCCCCAGCACTGACGAATGGATTAAGAAAATGTGGTATCTATACACAATGGAATTCTATGCAGCCATGAAGAAGAACGAAATGTTATCATTTGCTGGTAAATGGATGGAATTGGAGAACATCATTCTGAGTGAGGTTAGCCTGGCCCAAAAGACCAAAAATCGTATGTTCTCCCTCATATGTGGACATTAGATCAAGGGCAAACACAACAAGGAGATTGGACTATGAGCACATGATAAAAGCGAGAGCACACAAGGGAGGGGTGAGGATAGGTAAGACACCTAAAAAACTAGCTAGCATTTGTTGCCCTTAACGCAGAGAAACTAAAGCAGATACCTTAAAGCAACTGAGGCCAATAGGAAAAGGGGAACAGGTACTAGAGAAAAGGTTAGATCAAAAAGAATTAACCTAGAAGGTAACACCCACGCACAGGAAATCAATGTGAGTCAACTCCCTGTATAGCTACCCTTATCTCAACCAGCAAAAACCCTTGTCCCTTCCTGTTACTGCTTATACTCTCTCTACAACAAAATTAGAAATAAGGGCAAAATAGTTTCTGCTGGGTATTGAGGGGGTGGGGGGAGAGGGAGGGGGCGGAGTGGGTGGTAAGGGAGGGGGTGGGGGCAGGGGGGAGAAATGAACCAAGCCTTGTATGCACATATGAATAATAAAAGAAAAAGAAAAAAAAGGTAATAATGAAAGAAAAAAAAGAAAATGTGGTATTTATACACAATGGAGTATTATTCAACCATAAAGAAAAATGAGATTATGTCATTTGCAGGTAAATGGATGGAACTAGATATCATCATGTTAAATGATGTAAGCCAGGCTTAGAAAGACAAAGGTCAAGTATTTTCCCTCGTATGTGGAAGCTAGACCTACAAGATAAATGTATACATAAATACATGTATGATTTTATAGAGAGAGAGAACATGGTTATATGGCTATATTACTGAGTCTATCTGAGGAGACTACGGGGAGGTGGGAGAAGAAAAGAGAATGACAGTTAACAATATTGAAACACAATGCATATGTGTATGAAAATAGTATAACATAGGCTATTGAATAATTGAAGAGCAGTGTGATAAAGAGTAATAGAGGGGGTTCATCTGACTAAAGTATACATGTGTGAAGTACCCAGGCGAAACCCCCTTGAACAATCAATATACACTGGAAAAAAATGAAGGACAGAATATAAAACAGATCCTGTCTGGAAGTGCATACCCTGTTTGAGCGGGAAGGAGTAAATGGAGAGGGCGAGTTAAAAAAAAAAAAAGACTAGAAACTAGTCCTGGACTAGATTTCTTTATTAAAGCTGACATCTTTCATTATCATAAACTCTATCAACCAGCTACTGAGGAGAATGGAAAAGGATGTTGAAATTTTGCTTTTATATAAAATTCCAACTCCCTAAATCTCTAATAAACATCAAAGTCAGAGGATGACTTGTGATTACACTGTTTTCTTTTTGTTTTTAAATTTTTATTTATTAGCAAATAATAGTTGCATAGGGGGATTGTGACACTTAAATATGTACTTTTTTTTTACAATGTATCTTAATTAGGTTCACTCCCTCCATCATCCTCCCTTATCCCTTCTTCCCTCTGTGCCTCATTCCAGGGCATGTCTCCCTTAGCCATGTAATAAACTTCCTTTCTCTGCCTTCACCATGCCTCTTTATTTGGCATTTAGAGGTGGATGGCAGGACCTGGCATATGGAATCTCAGGAGTTTGGGCCTTGGGTCCAAAACTCTGGTTTCATCCCCTTCTTAGAACAATTTCAACAGGCTTCATTGTTCTATTTTCATACAGGTATACAAAGTACATCTACCACATTCACCCTCCTTCATCCCTCTTCTTTACCCACCCGCCCCCGGGGGGTTTCGCCTTGGTATGTCACATATGTATATACCTACTTCAAACAGATTAGCCGCCTCTATTATTTACTCTTTCTTTGTCACCTTCTCCCCTATTATTCGACAGCTACAGTGCATTTCGTTATACTATCTTCATACACAGATGCATTGTGTTTCAGAATTATTCACTGTCTTCCTCTCTTCCTCTCCAGCCTCTCTGTAGTCCCCTCAGACAGACCCAGCTGTTTTCCTTTTAACTGGTTAAATCAAACGACGGCTCTAGCTTTACAGTTTTAAATCTGCAAATGAGACATTACATCAAAGTTCAGATGTCCCTTTTAGGGAAGCTGAACTCCAGCCTGAGAATTCCTGCTCAAAGCACATACAGTTCACTCTCCCTCCCTTTCTTTTTCTTTCCTTTCTTTCTTTGTAAACATCAGAATCCCAAGATGCCACAAAAAGTTCAGGTTCCACTGAAGTCCAGCAGATGGCCCAGCTCCCTATCGGTCCCTTTAGCAGCAGGCGCTGCTGCTGGAATTCATCTTTGGCCACTTCTAGCAGATCGTAAGGCAGAGGAAAAGGGCTCAGTAAGCCACCACCAAAGCCCATAAAGGAGGATGGGGGTACTGGAGCTGGCGGGGGGGCGGAGGCCATTGGGTAAGAGGAAGAAGATTGGGAGGGCCAAACTGATTTTCAATACCCCACTGACTCGCTCCCAAATCGGTTCCGGCGCGAGGCTGCAGAGCCCAGTGCTAGCGCCTGGCTGGTTAGTTAGGTTTCCACCGCGCTGCCACTTCCAACAACTGACCGCCTATCTTACTAATGTCCTGGCTGCATCTCTTGCCGTCTTCTGGCGCCCCCTACCCAGCAGCGACACCCAATCTAGAGCGCGCAGTCCTAGGGCCACAAGTGAGGCCAGTTCCACTTCCGCATGAGTGGCGGGGCCAGGGGAGATTTTAAATGACCCGCTCTCTGGTCAGTGATAGGACAAGTTGCAGAGAAATTGTTTCTAGCTGGGCCACGTGTGAGGCCGCCTACTCCCAAAAGTCGCCCCAGTGGGACGCCTGGGTCCGAAAACTCCTCCCTGGGTGTCCAAAGCACGTTATTAAAAAGGAAAACAGAAGGGAAAAAAAGGAAAACAGAAACACTGACAACTATTCCTGCTCTCGCCTGACATCCTCCTCCCCCGGCCTGGCCTCCTTCCGCTTTTGCTGCTGGCCAGATGACAAGACCCCGTCCGCGGCCGAAGTCGCCCACTCTCCCGCGCTCTCAGGAGCCCGGCGCCAGCCTGAGCAGAGCGCAAGATGATCCCCGCGCGGCCTCCTGACCTGCGACATGTTCCTGTGTCGCCACTGGGGTCCCCAACCCAAGGGCCTCCAGACTCCGCGCCCTATAAAGGAGCGAGGTGACAAGATGCCACTTCTCCATCTCCAACACCCCTACTCCTGGCAGCCGGAGATTGCCCGCAGCCCAGCGCCACAGCCAACGGATTAAAGTCCGTTTAGCTAGAGGGCGGGCTTCACCCTCTAGCTACCTCTGCTTCGCCCCACATGGGCTCTGAGCTAGGAGTGGGCAGACAGCTCCCAGATCTGGCCTCCCCTTCCTCCCGGGGTGAGTGGCAGTCCCTGGGAAAAGAACTGGTGGGTCTTATCAAAGTGGACATTTTTCTCGATGGAGTGGTAGCATCACTTTCAGCCTAAACTCCAGCCCCAATACCCTCCACACCTGGTGGAGGGAGCAGAAAACACATGACAAGGGGAGAGCACATAGAGGAGATATAGGAATGGGTAGAAAACCCCAAACATGAAAGCGTTTGATGTCCCCACTCCAGAGGAACTAATACGGAAACCTTAAAGCGACCGAGGAGAAGGGGATCAGGAACCAATGTAAAGATCAGTTAGAATTGAATCAACATGGGTCGTAACACATGGGTACATGAAAGCAATGTTAGGACTCTTATCTGTATAGCTATCTTTAACTCAACTAGCAAAAACGCTTTGTCTTTCTTATTATGCTTGTGTCTTTTCTTCAACAAAATTAGTGATAAGGGCAGAACAGGACCCGCCTGGAACTGAGGCGAGGAGAAGGGGAGGCGGGAGGAGGGGCAGGGTGGAGAAATGACCCAAACAGTGTACGCACATGTGAATAAATGAATAAAAAAAAAATCCTAGTTAACCCTTAGTTTCCAGTTCGCTCTGCCACCTGTACAGAGGAAATGTGAGGCCTGGAGCAGGCTAGGAAGAGCCAGCGGGAACCTAGAGAGGCCACTACATGGCTGGAAGACAAAGCCCTCCTTAGGGGAGAGAGGCTTTCAGGGCACAGCCAGACAAGGCAGCGGGAGCCGGGCCCCATGGAGAGCATGGGGCTGGGCTGTGGGCACTGTGGCCCCTCCTCCCTCTCCTTCTTCTCTCTCCCTTTTGGGGCCCTGAAAGGGGGCCAGGAGACTTAGCTCCAGACACGTCTGAATCAACTGCCCATGCTGTTCCCTAAGCCAGCCGCTCTTGACGGTGGAGGCTCAGGCCTGAGAGGCTGTGCTGCGCTAAAAGCGCAGGGAAGGGAGGGGTACAGCTCAACCCAATGCAGAAAAAAGGGCCAAACTTCCCTCACACTCCACAAAGTGGGGTGGGCTTCAAGTTTCCAAATACCCCACTCATTCAACACCTCCCCCCCAATACACACACCTCTGCAATCACTTCGAATCTGATTTGGGGCCACGGAATTGCACAGGAGGAAAGAAAAGGAAACAGAACCAGTCCTTTTCATTTTGCAGAGAACTACACAGATTCTGTCAGATAGCCACTGGCACAAATTCTAAATTTGGCCTGAGGAAGATGCCTCAAGTGGTAGGAAGAAGACAAATGTCAGTTATCGTTCAATTTAGGAATAGAAGTAAAAATTTCTCCCTCAATAGCCAGTCAGTTTGGGGGTTAGTGAATGCAGCTAAGACTCATAAAGCCCGGCTGGAGAGGATTTGCTAATGACTTTCTTTCTCTGAATCAGTTGTAAGGGATTTCTGTCTCCAGAAAGAAAGGTGACTTTGGTGCCATTTTTGAACCTTCAAAATCAAACAGCTTCTGAATCCAGGTCTGTTTTAATTGGTTAGATCAGCAGAATTTGAGTTTTCTAGTACTTGTAGTCTAGTGTTTTTTAACTGATACAAGACCCAGTGATCATTTTTCATAACAAAGACGCAAGCATAAAATGGGCAGATGGATTCAATAACATTTAAGGCCTCTTCCCAGTGGTAAGATTCCACAGCTGGGTGGTAGAGCTACAGGGAAATCCTGGAAGAGGAGGCATGTAATCTGATCTGATGGATTAGGGTGTTTTCAAGAGTACTGTAGAGCCAGTTTTTCACCCTTCCCATACAATGGATTCAGAGGAAGAAATAGCCATCTGCTCAAATCCTCAGCTGTTACAGCTCCTGTAGGAGGCGAACTGGGAAATTTTTTCATATCTATTATGGCCCATAATGGTTTGTTTTAAACTTCTTTTTCCGCATTAGACTGAGAATTCCTTAAGGTTGGGGCTGTCAGGCATTTTTCTGCACTGTTCAATAAGCAAATTAGACCCAAAAAGTGAAGACTGGAATGCAACCTATCAATCATTCAACATGAACAGCAGTTTTTTCAGGCTCCAGTGCAGCCTTTGCACGTGTCATTTTGAAGGGAAAACATTATTCCTACCAGTCTATTTCCTACAATAACTGTCTATTTGGGATTAGAATATTGATAGGTAGCAATTAGACAGGAGCAACAAGGATACGCAAAGAGAACCCTGAGATGGAGAATCTTTGGTTGGGTGTGGATGTGCCAAGAGCCCTGTTGTCTCTCTTTCTGTCTCTCTCATGGCCTTGTTGCTTACGTGATGCAAGCTACACTTTTCTAGACCTAGGCTTCTGGTTAACAGCCTTGTGAAACACCTGCATCCCCTCCCCCACCCCTCCATATGACCAGTTGGAAGAACGCTTGGTGTAAACTGATAAGGAGAAGACCTGGTACAGCCAGATCTTCCTCAAGATGAACCTTGCTCTGGAATGCATATGTATCATTTATAGCCCTCTGTATCTGGTCCCAAGTAAAGAAAAACCAGTTCTGGTCTAAATAGGTTAAAGTGAACTACTTTCACCAGGAGTTACTTTTTTCCCATTATCATGTCATTGTAATCTCATTGTACCTTTAAATTTTCTCACTTTCCCCCTGCCATAGGTTTTTCTTAGGTGATCACAGGTAATTCTTAAGACATGCCATAATTCTTTCACAACTTGCATGTCAGTTGCTCCCTGTAGGCTGGTCTTGGAAAGGGACTTGATTGTTCCAGAACCTCTAAACTTCAATAAAAATCTGTGTCGGGGTGGATGTAGTGGTCATTCTTGACCTCTGTTTCTGAGATGATCCACTTTCACCTCTGAAAGTGCCTATCTGTATAAACTTTACTATCTTTAATAAACTTTGCTACCACTGTCACTACCTTTTGCATCTTACCTGAAATCTTCTTTCACCAGATGCAAGAATCAAGATAGTGATGCTGACCTCCCAGTAACAATATGATGTAAAAATTAGCTTCATAACAATGGTGTCTTTTCATTTTGGGCACACCAATCACAGTGGAATTCTCAGTTTTCCTCCATTAGCCAGCAAGAATATCCCACTTACATGATTTCCTGGTAGAAACGAAGATTTCCCTAAACCTTGCTACATTTCTTATTTTTAAGAAATTCATCTAACATGTAATTAAATATTGTGTTCAATTCAATAGCATCTAGTACTTTCACAATGCTGCACAACCACCACCCTCATCACTTTCAAATCATTTCATCATCACAGAAGAACACTTCATGCTCAGTAAGTAATCATTCCCCATTCACCTCTCCAACCATACCCTGGCAACCATTAATCTGCTCCCTATCTCTATAGATTTGACTAATCTGGATAGATCACATTTTTAGAACATCATACAAAGGCTGGGGATATTTCTCAGTAGCCGAGAGCTTGCCTATAAGGCGCTGGGTTTGATCTCCAGAACTGCAAGTAAACATACAATATGTGAGTTTTGCATCTGGCTTTTTCACTTAGCATTTTTTTCCCAAGGTTTAGCTGTGCTGCAGCATGTATCAGTACTTCATTCCATTTTAGTGTTAAATAGTATTCAATTTATGGACCTATCACATACCATGACCACTAAATGAGGGGAAAATTGTCTTTTCAACAGATGGCTCTGAGAGAAACAGATAGCCACATGTAAAAGAAAGACTTTTAGCTCATTTTAATATAAAAATATTAACTCAAAAGGGATCAAAGACCTAAATATAAGATTTTTGAAAAGGAAATGTGGTTGGATGTGGTGGCTTACTCCTGAAATCCTAGCTACTTGGGAGGCAAAGATGGGGAAGATTGTGGTTTGAGGTCAGCCCAGGTAAAAATTTAGTGAGACCTAATCTCAACCAATAAAAAGCCAGGTGTGGTGGGGTGTTCCTGTCATCCCAGCAACACAGGATGTGTAAATGAGAGGATTACTGTCCAGGCCAGCCTAGGCATAAATTCAAGACCTTATTTGAAAGAAAACTAAAGCAAAAAATGGCTCGGGATGTGACTCAAATGATAGAGCACCTGCTTAGCAAGCTCAAGGCCCTGAGTTCAAACCCTAGGACCAAAAAAGGGTGGCGGGGAATATAGATGCACATTGTCATGACCTTAGATAAAGCCATGTTTTCTTAAATATGATACCAAAAGCAAAAAAAGAAAAAGCAGATAATTTGGACTTTATAAAAAAAGGATATCCAGAGATTGAGAGAAAATATTTGAAAACCATAATTTTCAAAGGGCCTACTATACAAAATACTAAAAGAACTCTCACAACTCCACAAAAGGGTAAACAATTTAGCTTAAAATGAACAAAATATTTAAATATTTCACATATGCTTAGGAGGTGCTATAGTTTGTTCCCCAAGGGTTCATGTGTTGGAGGTTTGATCCCCAATATAGCAATGTTAAGAGGCCCTTAAAGAGGTGGGGCTTAGTAGGAAACCCTTAGGTAATTGGGGGTATTAGCCTCAAGAGAAATTAATTTAGTTCTCCTGGAGCCTGGTAGTTCCCTCTTGTTATAAAAGAACAAGCTGGGCCACTCCTCAGATTCTGGCTTCTATTTTGCCATGTGATCACTCTTGCTGGTGCTCCTTCCATGATGCTATCTACCATGAGGCTTTTCCAGAGCCGCTGATGTTAGTGCCAAGACTCTCTAGAACTGTGAGCTAAATAAATCTTATTTCCTTATGAAGTACTAGGTCTCTAACAGTAACAGAAAAGATTTTGTTGTACTAACAGAAAAGGATTAAGACAAAGGGATACACATCAAAACCATGAGATACATGCTATACCCAATAGGATAGGTATATTTTTAAGTGCTTGGCAAGGACAAGGAAAAATGCAACACTCATCAAAGCTGTAAAGAATATAAAAAATATGACCATAATGGAAACAGATTTAGCAATACCTCACAAAGTTAAAGTATAGTTACCATATTACCCAGCAATCCTACTCCTAGGTATATATCAAGAGAACTGAAAATATATATTCACACAATTACTTGCATATAAATGTTCACTGCCACATATTGTATGATTCTATTTGTATGAAATATCCACATTAAGGAAATCTAAAACAGAAATCAAGTAGATTGACTTGACTATGGAAAGGGCATACAGTGGAAAAGAAAGACAGAGGATAGCTAAAGTGTGGAGGAATTCTTTTTGAGGTGAAGAAATTGTAATATAATGCCTGTGGTGATGATTACACATAATTGTGACTTTACTAAGTATCACTAAACTGTGTACTTTAAATGTGCAATTTGTGTGTTTATGAACTATATCTCAATAAACTTTTTAAAACACCAGTAGTGGACCAGGCATTGTGGAGCATGCTTATAATCTTAATGTGTGAGGCAGAGATGGGAAGATCACAGTTGGAGGCCAGACTGGGCAAAACAGTTAACAAGACCCTATCTCAAAAAACAAGCTGGGTGTGGTGACACACACCTGAGATCCCAGCAAGCAGGGAGGCAGAGGTAGGATAATCATGGTCCAAGGCCAGCCCCCAGCAAAAAATACAAGACCCTATTTGAAAAATAAAACAAAAAGGACTGCAGGTGTGGCTCAACTGGTAGAGAGCTTGTCTAGCAACCACAAGGCCCTTAGTTCAAGCCCTTGTATTGCCAAAAGAAAATCAGTAGCATTGCTATATACTAGCATTAGATAACCTAACACCAAAATTAAGAAAGCAAATGTATTTAAAGCAATATCAAAATGGATAAAAGAGAAAGCATAAAACTCATATATTAAAAACTAACATATATTGTATAAAACAATTTTAAAAGACCTAAATGAGTGGAAACCATACCAGCTTCATGAGCTACAATAGTTACATTGCTAAGATGACAGTATTCCTTAGTCTTTGGTTGGAATGCAATGCCTACAAAATACAACCTGATTTTTGGAGAAATGAACAAATTAATTCTAAAATTCATATGGAATTGCAGTATACCCTAAGTATCCCAAAATTCTGGACAAAGAACAATGTAGAAGAGCTGAAAGTTTCTAATTTCAAAACTTAATATAGTACTCATACAAGGCTAAACTAATCAAAGCATTATGGTCTGCCATAAACATAGAAATAGACAGTGATGGAATAGAATGAATGTCCAAAAATTGTCCCATATATCTATGGCTGAGTGTTAGCAAGGATGCCAGAACCATTCAATAGAGGAAAAGAGCCATTTTCAACAGATGGGTTTTAGAACAACCAGATACACACATGCAAAAACTGTATTTGGCCACAATTGCATATGACATAGAAAAATTAACTCAAAATGGATCAAAACCCTAAGTGTGGGATCTAAACCTAGAAAATTCTTCAAAAGAAACATAGATGTAAATTGCTATGACCCTGGTTTGGGAATGATTTCTTAACTATGATACCAAATGTACAAGTAACAAAAAAATCAATAAATTGAACTTAATCAAAATTAGCTAGGTCTGGTCATGCACACCTGTAATCCCATGACACAAGGGAGATGGAAGCAGAAAGATCATGCTCCAAGGCCAGCCCTGGGCAAAAAGCTCAAGACTGTAGCTCAAAAACAAGCAACACAAAAATGACTGGGGATGTGGCTTGAGTGTAATTAGAGCATGAAGCCCTTGAGTTCAAACCCCAGTACCACCCAAAAAAAGTAAAAAAAAAAATTGTGCCTCAAAGGACACTAGAAAGGAAGTAAAAAGGCACAGGATGGGAGAAAATATTTGCAAATCATAAATCTCATAAAACTCTGTTATAGAGAATATATTAAACAGTCTCTAGACTAAAATACAAAAAGAAAAACATGGCAAATAAATACATGATCAATATCATATAAAATCACTTAAGAAGAATCAAATTAGTCTTTAGGAAAATACAAAAAGAAAGTGCAATGACATACCAATACCCACCCAGTAGTATAGCTAGAATTTAAAGAGAAATAAAAGAAAATAACAAGTGTTGGCTAGGATGTGGAAAAACTGGAGCCTCATACAATCCTGGTTGGAATATAAAGTGGTAAATACTATATGGAAACACTAGGCTAGTTCCTCACAACGTGAAATGTAGAATTATAAGATAACCCAGAAATTACACTCTCAGGTATGTATCTAATAGGATTGGAAACATATATTCACGCAAAAATTTATATACCAGTGATCATAGTGTTATTCTTAATATGGACAAAGTAAAAAAAAATCCCCAACTGATGAATGGATAAGCAAAATACGCACACATATGCTGGCATCGTAGATAGCAATAAAATGAAGGAGAGCTAATGATACATGGATAAACCTGGAAAACAGTATGCTAAGTGACTGAAGCCACATATAAGAAGCTACATATTTTATGATGCAATTTATAAGGAATGTCTGCAACAGACAAATCTATAGAGGCAGGAAATGAATTTATTTGGCTAGACAGACAGATGGAGAAAGTGGGCAATGATACCTTAGATATATGGGGGTTTCTTTTTTTCTTTTTTTGCAATACTGGGGATTGAATCCAGGGCATTCCACATGCTAAGCAAGCACTCTACAACTTATGCCATGCCCCTAGCCCTTTTGTTTTTGAGATTGGAACTCACTAACTTTGTCCAGCTGACCTCCAACCTGCAACCCTCTTATCTCTGCCTCCCAAGTAGCTGGGATTACAGGTGTGTGTTAACATGCCTGGCTTATGGGGATTTCTTTTGAAGTGATGTAATGATACTTAAATGACTGTGGTTATAGGTGAATAAAAACTTTACAGTTAAAATGTGTCAAGTGTGTTTGCTTTATATTTCAATAAAGCTGATTTTTTTAAGCCATTAGTGTAGTTGACCCTTGAACAACACAGGGGTTAGAGATGCCAACACTCCTGACACCTTCCACCCCCAGCACAGTTGAAAATCCAGCTATAAATTTTGACTCCCCAAGACTTAGTTGCTAATAGCCTGTTGTTGACCAAAACTATTGTATTTTATATGTACCGTATAAGTGAAAAATACACGAGGACCACTCTTTACTGTGATGCACTATTTACTGAAGAAATGAACTGCTGAGCGAAACATAGTAATCTTCATGACTGTTGGTTTAGGCAACAGTCTCTTAAACGTGGCACAAAAATCACAAAGAACAAAAGAAAAAGATCATTAGCCTTCATCAAAACAAAACAACCTTTAGGCTTCGAGGATACTATCAAAATGAAAAAGACCATCTAAAAAATGGAAGAAAATATTTACAAATATTTGTATATATCCTATAAGGTTTATTGTCCTGCTTATACAAATAATTCAAGAAACAAAACTATAAACAGCCCAGTTAAAAATGTGTGAAAGAACTTCAACAGACATTCCTTCACAAAGGAGGATGTACACATGATAAATAAAACACATCCAGCATGTAGAAAATTGAAACTAGATCCCCATCTCTCATCCTGTGCAAAAATCAACTCAAAATGGCTCAAAGACCTTAATGTGAGACCTGAACCTTTGAAACTATCAGAGTAGAACAGGGAAAACATTTCAAGATACAGGCATAGACAAAGATTTTCCCAGTAGGATTCCAATACCAAAGGAAATAACAGAAGGAATTGATCAGTGGAATTGCATCAAATTAAAAAGCTTCTCCACAGCAAAGTAACAATTAACAGAGTAAAGAGGCAGCCTAAAGAATGGAAGGAAACCTTTGCCAGCTATTCATCTTATGGGGGATTAATATCCAGAATATATGAAGAACTCAAAAAATTATACCCCAAGGGACAAATAATCTGATCAATAAATTGGCAAATGAACTGAACAGACAGTTCTCAAAAAAGAAATACAAATGGTCAATAAATACATTTTGAAATGTTCAACACCTTTAGCCATCAGGGAAATGCAAATGAAAGCTACATTGAGATTCCATCTCTCCCCAGTCAGAATGGCAATTATGAAGAAAACCAAAAACAACAAATGCTGGTGAGGATGTGAAGCTAAAAAGGAACACTTATAGCCTGCTTGTGGCAATGTAAATTAGTCGAGCCACTGTGAAAATCGGTATGTAGATTTCTTTTAAAAAACTAATTATAGAACTACTGTATTATCCAGCTACACCACTCTTAGGTATATACCTGAAAGAATCCATGTCAGCATACAATAGAGACACCTGCATACCCATATTTACTGTAGTACTACTCACAATAGCCACGTTATGCAATCAGTCTAGGTGGCCATCGATGGATGAACAGATAAAAAAAATGTGGTATATATACTTTATGGAATATTATTGAGCCACAAAAAAGAACAATATTATGTCATTTGCAGGAAAATGAATTTAAGTGGAGGACATCATGTTAAGCAAAATACGCTAGACACAGAAAGACAAATGTCCCATGCTTTCTCTAATACGTGGAAGGTTTGTTTGTTTGTTTTTAAGGTGACCTGAGAAGTGTAAAAGGGACTATTCAGAACTTGGAAGGTGGTGGGAAGCGTAGAGAGTAGAAGAAGAATGAGTCGACCTAATCATTGAAGGACATAAGCATGTATGGAAATAACACAGTGAACCCCACTAATTTGTACAAATAATGTGTTAATTATAACAGTTCATCAGCCCTAAACTTATAAAAAATCTAAGTGGGAAACTGGTTTAAATCTTCAGGATCTTGGATTAGGCAGTGGTTTGTTATTTATGACATCAGAATAACAAACAGCCAAAGAAAAGGTAGATGAAAATTAAAATTAAAGGCTTTGGTGCCTCAAAGGATGCTAGAAAGCAATAAGACAAATCACAGAATAGGAGAAAATATTTGCAAATCATTTGTTATGGTTTGGACATGAAGTGTACTCCCAAAAGACTTGTGTATGGAGGACTTGGCTCCAAATGCAGCAATGTCCAGAGGTGGGCTTTGGGGAAGTGATTGAATCATAAATGCTCTTACCCAATCGATGCATTAATTCATTGATGGATCTCAACCAGCAAAAACCCTTGTTCCTTCCTATTATTGCTTATACTCTCTCTACAACAAAATTAGAAATAAGGACAAAATAGTTTCTGCTGGGTATTGAGGGGGGAGAGGGAGGGGGCGGAGTGGGTGGTAAGGGAGGGGGTGAGGGCAGGGGGGAGAAATGAACCAAGCCTTGTATGCACATATGAATAATGAAAGAAAAAGGAAAAAAAATTCATTGATGGATTCATAAATTAACGTTATTTATGAAATGATGTTATTGTGTAAACTAGGAGGTCGGGGTTATTTGAAGGAAATGGCCACAGGGGGAATGCCTTTGAAGGTATATTTTGTTCCTGTCCACTTTTTCATCTCTCTCTCTCTGCTTCTTGGCTGCCGTGAGGAGAACAGCTTTCCTCTGCCAATCTCTTTCCACCATAAGGTATCTGTCTTGTCACAGATCTAAGAGCAATGGAACCAGATGACCATGGACTAAAATCTCTGAAACCCTGAACCAGAATAAATCCTAACTCTGATAAGTTGTTTTTCTCAGGTATTTTGTCACAATGACAGAAAAACCAACTAAGACGTTATATATCTTATAAGGAATTCATACCCAGAATAATATATCAAGAACTCTCTTGGGCTGGGGGTATAGCTCAAATGGTAGAGCACCTACCTGCCTAGCAAGGTCAAGGCCCTGAGTTCAAACCTCAGCACTATCAAAAAAAAGATTCACTCTCAAGTCAACAGCAAAAAAAATAAGCAGCCCAGTTTGAAAAATAGGTAAAGACTTGAACACACATTTCTCACAAATAGTATACAAATGACCAATAACCATGTGAAAAGATGTTCAAATTTATGAGTCATTAAGGAAATATACATCATCACAACAATTAAAATGAGATACCACTTCACACCTATGAGGATAGCTATAATTTTTTAAGTCATGTAAATATTCACAAAGCCACTCATGGTAACACATGCCTGTAATCTCAGCACTCAGGAGGCTGAGGCAAGAGGATCGAGTTCAAGGCCAACCTGGGCTACATAGTGAGATCGTATCTTAAAAATAGAAATAATAATAAATGAATGCTAGCAAAGATGTGGAGAAATTGACACCTTCATGTGCCAATAATGGGAATGCAAAATGGTACAGTTGTTTTAAAGCACTGATAACACAGAGATTCCACTCCTAGATATGTACCCTAAAGAATGGAAAATATATTCATATAATAACTTGTATACCAGTGTTCAGAGCAGTATCATGATAACCCAAAAGTGGAAAAACACAAATGTCCATTAGTTGAAAAATGGATAAACAAAAGGAGGTACACTCATACAATGAACTATTATATGGCCATTAAAACGGACGAAATACTACCACATGGATGAATCTTGAAAACATGCTAGGTAAAAGGAGCCAGACACAAAAGAGTACATATTGTACAGTTTCATTTATATGAGATGTCCAAATAGGCAAATATACAGAGATACCAAGTAAAATGAGGTTGCTTATGGCTGGGGAGAAAAGGAAGTTAGTGAGAGACTGCCTAATGGGTATGGATTTCATTTTCCAAGCAGTGAAAATTTCCTAGTATTAGGTTGATTGTTTTACAACATTTTGAATATACTAAGAACTACTGAATTTGTACACTTTAAGGTGGTTAATTTTATGGTACCTGAACTTTATATTTCAATTAAAAATACATTTTCCAGAAATAAAAAATACAGAAACCAATGAAAATTATAATTCATTTCTAATCCCACTAAATAGCCAGTAGGGAATTTTTTGGAATGTTTTCTTTTTCTTCCAATCTATGTGTGTGTGTATATATATACATATATATATTTACATATATATTATATATAATATATATTTCAAAATTAAAATTGGTCCTGTGGAGGGTGGGCAATTTTGGGAGGGGGAGGGGATGAAGGAGGGTGAATATGGTTGATGTGCTTTGTATACATACATGAAATAGAACAATGAAACCTTTTGCAATTGTTTTAGGTGTGTGGGGGGATAACAGGGAGAGATGGTGGGAACCTAACCAATCTACAATAAGCATATTCAGAAAAGTCACAATGAATCCCCCTGTACAACTCACATATGCTAATAAAAATGCTTTGAGGAAAACAGTAAAATCTTTCTCTAAATACAATTTTATAAGCTAATTATCTTTTATGAAATATTAATACCCTTATAATATGGGTACAATAGTATTAATTAATTAATCCTTATGTATTTACCATCTAGATCAACAAATACTTATCTTGTGGCCAATTTTACTTCATCCTTACTTCCTGGTTAATTTGAAGAAATACCAGACATTGATTCATTTTTTTCCATAAATATTCAGCACACATATCTAAAAGGTAAAGAAATGTCTAAAAATAAAATCACAGTTATTATACCTACAATTTTATAACATCAACAGTGTTCAGATATCCTATAATTGTATCAATAAAGTTTTACTACAGTTGGTTCGCTTAAACTGAGATCCAAATACCTTCCACAGACCACGCTTTATTAATGTCCTGTCTTCTAATCTAGAGTAACTCCCTCCTTCTTGTCCACTTTATTTGTTGAAGCAACACTGGATTCCATGGCGTTTTGATAATGTGTTATTTATCTTCTATGTTTTCTATAAATTGTTATATAGATTTATAGAAGCTTGATCAGATTTAGTTTGATATTTTTGCAAGAATACTTCATAAGTGGTGTTGTAGCTATGCATCAGCAGGCAAGCATAATATCTCCCTGTCTGTTTTTGTGAAGTCAATAGCCACTGAGGATCCTCTCCTAACTGTACTGTTTCATTAAGGATAATAAATGATGGCATGCTATCATTTCTTCTTCATTTATTAGGTATAATATTTCTGTAAAGAGAAATATTCTCTTTTAGTTATGTGGTTATCCTAAGTTACAACAGGCACATATGAAAGGTAGAATAAATAGCTGCTTCGTTCTCTTTTATTTTCATTTCAAAATGATGAGTTGATTCGTTAACATTGTTTTAGAGTATCATCTTGAAGGAATACACTGAAATAGATTTGATAGATTTTAATCCATTATAGTTATTATTCTAGCTGATACTCAAGTCTTCCCCTCTTTAAACAGAAGAATAATCTTCAAGTTGGCTTCTGACTTTTCACCATGACCCAGTGGTCTTTGATACTCAACTTCTGGTATGAAAAGATGTTCCAGGATCATCTTGTAATTTCTTGCTGCAATCCTATTTAATGTTTAACAAAAGCATACTCAATTGGCCCATTTGTGGCCTGCATCATTCACCTGTTAAAGACATTTGCCTCTGGAGTGAGGCTTGCAAAGTGAATTTGATGGTGGCAGCAGATGTGAAATAAAATTCTGGGAGGAAAAGAATGTATATTTAGTTCCTGGTACTCATTAGTACTTCAAAATATTCTGCTTCCTAGAACCATAATCCCTCTGGCAGTTCCTGGATATCTCCTTATTAGAGTTGGTGGGAGTATGATAACTGAAAGATTTTGTTGGTAAGCTTCATTAGAGGGGGCTCACTTCTTATTTGCCCATGGGAGAAGTTTTAGTCTAGAAAATTATTCCCTTACTCCTAAGAATTCTAAATAGAAAGTCATTCTTTCTCAACCACTCAAAATTTGCTGTTTGATTACTTGGTGATGTTTGTATGGCTAAAATGTTAGGATGAATTAACCATCTTACACATAGGGCAACTGGCATATATTTTGTTTTCTTTAATTTTTTAACATGGTCACTTCTAATCCTGGTTGATACATCATACAATCTTCGTCTTTCCTAGGCAGAATGCTTGAAAGCTGTTTTTCGAAAACTCCAGGATACAGGCAACAACTCTTTTCTTTAGGAAAAAGTGAAGCATTCTTTTTAAAGCGAGAATCCAGCATGTATTTTCATATTTTACTCACTATGTACTTTTATATTTAAGATTTAATTCATCCATATTTTGAGAGGAACGAAAGTGAAGTTTTGTGGTATAAAACTACTGTTGCTCAAAATTTATCAAGTAAAACTAATTGCAATTTTAAGTATATGTATTTACAAAACAAAAACATCTTTAACCTATGGAATAGTTAATAGGGGAACCCACACCAACCTTCAAATTCTAGGGACTTCAGACATGGAATGCTTATGCAGAACTCACTGTGCCTGGAAATGTAGAGTTTACATGTTCTGTTGTCATTCTATTTATAATCTCCCATGCCACTCCCTCACAAAATAAAACACATTTCAATAGACCATCATCCGTTTCTCTTTCTTTTTGTGGGGATAAGGGTATGAGAAAGAATGGGGTTACAAGATAAAATACAGGGCATACTTATACTAAAATTGATTCACTGCTTATCTTGAATTTCTTCTTCCTTTTTCGAGGGTACTGCTCACTAGGCAGGCCGTCTACAGTTGGAACCATGCCCCCAGCCCTTTTTGTATAGGTTATTTTAAAGATAAAGTTTTGCTTTATGCCCCGGCAAACCTGGACCACAATTCTATTTGTGCTTCCCCACATAGCTGGAATGACAGGCATGCATTACCATAACTAGCTATTGATTGAGATGGGGTCTTGCAAACCTTATACCTTGGCTGCCTTCAAATGGTGATCCTCCTGATCTCAGCCTTCCAAGGAGCTAGGATTTCAGGCATGAACCACTGGCACCTAATGCTTATCTTGAATTTCAAGTCTGAGGTCATTTTAAAAATTTTTTGCAGTGTTGGGGATCTAACCCAGAACCTTACACATGCTAAGCAAGTGCCTCCCACTGAGCTCTACCTCAGCCCAAATCTTGTATTTCTATTTGCCATCTCTAGAAACCCTATGAAAAAGTAGAGTGCAATGGTGACTGATCTTTGAAAATTAAAAAGGATTACATATTTAATGACATAAAGCAACACTTCTAAACTAAATGTACATACAAATTACCTGACATGTGCATTAAAAAGCAGATTCTGATTCTGAATATGTGGTGGAAGACTAGAGGTTCTGCATTTCTAGCAAGCTTCTAGTCAATGCCAATAATACTAGTCTCTATGGACAACAGTTTGATAATGGATCCAGTAAAAATGTATTTGTGTGCATGCACATGCATACCACACAGTTCTTTTTTTTTCCTTTTTCTTTTATTATTCATATGTGCATACATGACTTGGTTCATTTCTCCCCCCTGCCCCCACCCCCTCCCTTACCACCCACTCCGCCCCCTCCCTCTCCCCCCCACCCACTCAATACCCAGCAGAAACTATTTTGCCCTTATTTCTAATTTTGTTGTAGAGAGAGTATAAGCAATAACAGGAAGGGACAAGGGTTTTTGCTGGTTGAGATAAGGATAGCTATACAGGGCATTGACTCACATTGATTTCCTGTGCGTGGGTGTTACCTTCTAGGTTAATTCTTTTTGATCTCACCTTTTCTCTAGTACCTGTTCCCCTTTTCCTAGTGGCCTCAGTTGCTTTAAGGTATCTGCTTTAGTTTCTCTGCGTTGAGGGCAACAAATGCTAGCTAATTTTTTAGGTGTCTTACCTATCCTCACCCCTCCCTTGTGTGCTCTCGCTTTTATCATGTGCTCATAGTCTAATCCCATTGTTGTGTTTGCCCTTGATCTAATGTCCACATATGAGGGAGAACATACGATTTTTGGTCTTTTGGGCCAGGCTAACCTCACTCAGAATGATGTTCTCCAATTCCATCCATTTACCAGCAAATGATAACATTTCGTTATCATGGCTGCATAAAATTCCATTGTGTATAGATACCACATTTTCTTAATCCATTCGTCGGTGGTGGGGCATCTTGGCTGTTTCCATAACTTGGCTATTGTGAATAGTGCTGCAATAAACATGGGTGTGCAGGTGCCTCTGGAGTAACCTGTGTCACAGTCTTTTGGGTATATCCCCAAGAGTGGTATTGCTGGATCAAATGGTAGATCGATGTCTAGCTTTTTAAGTAGCCTCCAAATTTTTTTCCAGAGTGGTTGTACTAGTCTACATTCCCACCAACAGTGTAAGAGGGTTCCTTTTTCCCCACATCCTCGCCAACACCTGTTGGTGGTGGTGTTGCTGATGATGGCTATTCTAACAGGGGTGAGGTGGAATCTTAGCGTGGTTTTAATTTGCATTTCCTTTATTGCTAGAAATGGTGAGCATTTTTTTATGTGTTTTTTGGCCATTTGAATTTCTTCTTTTGAGAAAGTTCTGTTTAGTTCACTTGCCCATTTCTTTATTGGTTCATTAGTTTTGGGAGAATTTAGTTTTTTAAGTTCCACACAGTTCTTGAACTCTGAATTTGGGGAATTTTTTTCAGACAGAGTCTTGCTTTGTACCCAGGCTGGCCTCAAATTTGTGACTCAGTCTCCAAGGTGTGGGGACTACAGGTATGTGCCACCATGTCTGACTAACATTTAGGAAAATCACCAACATGTGAGACTTGGAGAAAAGTAAAGCCTGGTTCCCTTTATGGATGGCGAATACTCAAATTTACTGGCCCTCCTTATAGCCTGGGTTTACAGGCTATAAGGTAGCCTATAAACCCAGGCTATAGGTGGGTTTACACTCCACCAATCACAATGTGTATGTACGAATTTCAGTTCAGAACTTGTAACACATAAAAGCTACAATAGCAGTGACTTCTCTTGCAGCAGCCACAGTTTTGGTCAAATTGTGTTCCCAGGTCAATGGTAGTGGTAGAGGAAGGGGCAGAGTTTAGCATATTCAGCAGCATCCATTAAAGTAGTCTTCTCACTGAACTGGATCTATATCCTTCTTTAGGGTGATCTCTGCTTCAAGAGACCATTGAAGTCTCTGGAATGGTCTCTTGAATTCTGAGAGGGGGCAACCTCCATTGTGGGAAGGATATATATTTCCTGGTATACACCTCTGTGTCTCTTATTACTATCTCTGCTGATGACTGGTCTTGGCATAATAGCACAAGATTCATATGCTAGCCATATCACAACTAGTTATATGACTTTGAAAAAATCACTTAGCCTGTCTTTCCTTAGCTGTTGAAGGAGGGTAAGACTCCATAATTCTAGTATTGCATTTATTCACATGTTATCATAGTAATTTTTTTTACAACTTTATTGAAGTATAAACTATACATCACAAAATTCACCCATTTAAGTGTAGAAGTCAATGACATTTTCTGATACAGGGTATCATCATGTAGCAATTCAATGACTTTTGGTAAATTTACCAAGTTGTACAACCATCACCCAAACCCAGTTTTAAAATATTTTCATCACCCCACTAAAATTCTGTAGACCAATTTATGATTAATCCCCATAACCACCATATCCCAGGTAACCACTAATCTACATTGTGTATCTATAGATTTTCTTTTTCTGGCCATGTCAAATAAGTAGATTCATACAGTCATAATTATTTGTTATTCCTGGGTCTTTTTTCTGCTAAATGGTTGAGTTCCTAAAAGGCAGAAACCAGTAAAACTAAAAACAGAAAAACAACCAAGAAAATCAATGAAATAAAGATTTAGATTTTTTAAAAGGTCAATAAATTTGACAAGCCTCCAGCAAGTCTGACAAAGAAAATAAAACACACAGATTACCAATATCAGGAATGAAAAAGGGACTATCACTATAGACTGTGCACACATAAAAGGACAATAATGGAATAATACAAATAATTCTACACAGACACATTTTAGAACTTATATGAAGCAGATGAACTGCTAGAAAATCACAAAGTAATAACAGGTATCAAAGACAAAATAGATCACCTGAATACTCTCATAACTACTAAAAATGTTTGTTCATAATTTAAACCTCAAAAGAAATCTCTAGACACAGGTAATTTCAGTGACTACTTCTACTGAACATTTAAACAGAAATAACACCAATTCTCACAATCTCCTCCAGAAAACAGAATAGGAGTTAACACTTCCTAACTTATTTTATGAGGTCACTATTACCTTAATACCAAAACCACACAAACAGAAAAAAACCCACAGATTAATATTTCCCATGAGTTTAGATGCAAATTCCTCAACAAAATACTGGCAAACCTAACCCAACCATGTACAAAAATTATTACACACCACAAGCAAATGGGATTTATCCCACGTATAAAAAGTTGATCCAATATTTTAAAAATTATTCTATGTGTTAGGGGCATGGCTCAAGTGGTAGAGTGCCTACCTCCTAAGCACAAGGCATTGAGTGAGTTCAAACCCCAGAATCACCAAAAAAAACTTATTTTACATAACCAATCATATCAACATGCTAAAAAAGTTAAATTCTCTGATCATATCAATTGACAGTGAAAAAAACATTTGGCAAAAGACCTCAGTAAACTATGAATCAAGAGGAACTTCTTCAATTTGATCAAGAACTATAGAAGACTTTTCCTAGGAAAGCAAAATACATTCAAGAGAGAAGCAGGGGCCATTGCAGACATGGCTGCTCCGCTGGGTGCAATGTTCACCCGACAGCCACCCGGCCCCCCGCCACCTCCGCAGGGACTACCCGGCCAGGCTTTGCTTCTTCAAGCAGTGCCTGGCGCTACGAGGAGTTCCAAGGATACCTTGGTGGACGAATTGGAGTCATCATTCGAGGCTTGCTTTGCTTCTCTTGTGAGCCAGGACTACGTCAGTGGCACTGATCAGGAAGAAATTCGAACTGGTGTCGATCAGTGTATCCAGAAGTTTCTGGACATTGCAAGACAGACAGAATGTTTTTTCCTACAAAAAAAATTGCAGTTGTCTGTCCAGAAACCAGAGCAAATTATCAAAGAGGATGTCTCGGAACTAAGGAATGAACTGCAAAGGAAGGATTCTCTGGTCCAGAAGCACCTAACAAAGCTGAGGCACTGGCAGCAGGTGCTGGAGGACATCAATGTGCAGCATAAGAAGCCAGCCGACATCCCTCAGGGCTCCCTGGCCCACCTTGGACAGGCATCTGCCAATATCCCTGTACCTCTTAAGCAGACATAAGGGCAGTTGGTCTGGCCTGCAAGTCAGCCCATGCGGACAGTTTTGCCAAACATCCTTTCTGGTGGACATGCATTTTGGAAGAACTCTTAGTATGTGAATGAGTTGGTGTTAGTTTTATGTTACAACCTAGAATTTTCCCCCTATTTTTATGAGTGATTAATTTCTTCTGCTTTTGGGAGACAGGGTTTCTCTGTAGCCCAGCCTGGCTTTGACCTCTGGATGGACGCTCTTGCCTCAGTCTACCAAGTGCTGACTTCTTATGTACATTATAAAAAAGTCTGCAGGTTTGATAAGCTGAGTGTTTTGTCTTTGGCAGAATTTAGACTGTTAGTGTGAAGACACAGATTCTTTGTTTTAATTATTTTTTGTTTTTGCTTGATTTTAAATTTATTTTTGTATGACTTGTTACTTCCATTTGTTACATTAGTTTATGATCTAAGGGAAAAATTATAGTAGTCTGAGAATCAGGGGGAAAAGTTTGATTATAGACCTTTTATGTTTACTACTCATCCATGGAAGGGTACAAAAATACTCAAATTTGCCATGTTTCAAGACTTTGAACTACCTCAAGAAGAGGAATCTAATGCAACAATGTAATGCCTCTAGAGCAATGCAGAGTGCAGAGAGTTTGTAAGTGGCTGAGAACAGGGTTAAGATATGCTAGGGTAGTGTAGTGATACTATAGGAGGATCCTTAAGTTGATGTTTGCTTATATTTGGGGCGAGTTTATATTTTGTGTCATTACTCATTTTGAGGGGAATGTATTAGCATGATGTAACAAGTTGGTATAAGGAATGAGCCAACCCTGTCTCAGTAGCAGGACAGTTGGGGTACTGGCAAAGTATAAGGGTTCAAGCCTACTTTCCCTGCTTGTCTCTTAGTTTTGAGTTTTGTTTGCGTGTGATATTTTACTTTTGGGGGCAGAGATAGTTTCCTTAAGGAAGATTCTTGCCCATGGGTTTGATTCCGAGAGCCTCAGGGTTGGGGCAACCTGCAGGACGACCTCAGCTACTTAACCTCTGCAAAGAGCCTGTGAAACCTCTGTGTGGAGAAGGTGTTTTGCCCTCTTGGATGAACTTTTCCTTTCCCTGTTTTATATAGCCTTCCCCTAGATTATATCCCTTTACCCAAAATAAACACTCCACTGTTGGTGAGTTTGTGGTTAAGAGTCTTGGTCCATGTTTCCTCTAGCCCTGAAGCCCCTTCTGCACACACAGTGACATTCACTGGCCTGGATGCTACTAGGTCCGCGAAGCCTCCAAATATCTTTTCTACCTTGTATCCTCCACCACCCTTGACTCCTCCACCATTCTTTTTTAGTTCTCCCTTGTGGGTCAGTGATTTATGTATCCCCATGAGCATTAGGCATTGTTCCCCTTGAATATGTGAGATCGTGTATTAGTTATCTTTTTATATGACGCATTGGTCATTCTTGTGTGCTTGTGTATGTATTTGACATATTAGAGCTATAATTACCAACCTGAGGCTAATACACCACTCAATTATAATGTATAAGTTAATGCTTTTAAAAGTTGTATTTACTTACATTACAGGGTTTTAACCTGGTTGTCTCATGCTAACTAGAAATTGTGATTGGCAGCTTTAGATCTCTTGGTTTAAAAACCTAAATTGCATTTTGGGCAAAAAAAAAAAAAAAGAGAAGCAGGAGTCCAACCCCCCACCACACACACACACACACACACACACACATACACACACGCACTTCCATCCACTCCAGCCACTGGGCAGAGCAGCACAGTGAGAGATTGAGGGTGGGCAGTACCTTTGTCAGCAAGGATGAGTGATAGCACTCCCTTTCCTTCTCCTGGTCTGATCCCCTTGATTTTGCTCTCTAATATGAAAATAAGTGAGGAAAAAAGTGAAAGTGTTGGTTAGGTGAATAGCAACCAGCATTTCTGTCAAAGTTTCTACCAAGTCCTCCACCAGTCTCCAGGCTTTCGTACCAGGCTGTGTGGAGAGTGATGCCCTAGAGATTCCTCAATGAAGAGGAAGAAGAAGGGCATCCCCCCCTGACTTTCTTAAACTGTGGAGAATGTTTTCAATATTCTTGAGTACTCTCTACTAAAAGAGTTTTAAACTGCTGGATTTCTCACCAGACTTTCAGTTGCAGTTCATTCCGAGAACATATTCTGTTTTTCTTTTCATCTCTAGAGGAAAAACAAAAAGCAGTCCCACACTCTCCTGCACACATTTTCAGACATCTGAGGTCACAATTGACATACACGTTTGCAAGAGGAAAATACTATATGGTGCCTTATTGTCTCTCTTGAATTATATCATCCTGAGACTGTGGCTGATGCTTAGGCCCATGGTGTTCCTGAATATGATTGGCTTGTGTGATTAGCTGAATAGTAAGCAAGAAAGAAGAAAGTGCTATCAAAACAAGTATACGCAGGGACATCAGAACAATTGGCTTAAGAGCCTCAGCACTTAATGGGCCATCCCAGCTCTGCCATAGATACCCTCTAGGATCCTGACCAAGTCAGATCATTTCTTTGGGCTTTTCTTCTTGGTAAATTAAATTAAACTATTCTCACCACTTCCCATCTCACAAATATGTTGTAAAAATTAGTTAAATAATTGAGGTGAAAATATTGACGATTTTAGTTTTGTTGGGGAGAGGGAGTGGCAGGTAAGGGCACTGTCTGAATGGAAGATTCAGTAAAAGGAAGCCATTGCGCCTTCAGTTGAGAGACCAATTTTTTTTGCCCTACTGGGGACTGAACTTGGGGCCTTGTGTTAGCTAGGCAAGTGCTCTGCCACTGAGTCACACCCTTAGTCCTTTTCTGTTTTTACTTTGTTTTGTTTTGTTTTCAGATAGGGTCTCATGCTAACTTTTGCTCAGGCTGGTTGCAAATCACCAGCTTCTTATGTCTATCTCCTGAGTAGCTGGAACCACAAATGTGTGCCACAACCCCTGACTTGTTTTTGAGCTAGGGTCTCATTAACTTTTCCCCCCAAGGTAGCCTTGAACTCTGTCTCTGCCTCCCAAGTAGCCAGGATTACAGTCATGGGCCACCATGCCCAGCCCCAGACCAACCATCTAAATTAAATTCAATACACATCTGTTGGGCATTATTAACTCCATATATGCAGTGTTCTGTGCTGTGTGCTATGTGACCTATATAGGAGTCATAATCTAATTCCAGCACACTCTGACCTTCTCGTGTGCCTATGCCAGTTTCCAACCCAGAGTCTGAGCCATTTTCATTGTCTCTATATGTGCTCAAAGTCAGCAGAGCATTGCCAGATATATGCAGTGCTGGGGACTGAACTCAAGGCCTCACACTTGCTAGGCAAATGCTCTAGTACTGTAGCGCTCGAGGCATGTCTCCAGTCAAACATTTTGTTTACTCATGGTGCTAGGGATGGAACCCAGGGCCTTACATATGCCAGGAGGTATTCTACTGCTGAGCTGCATTCTAAGCTCTCATGCTTTGTTCTTCCTACCTGTATTCTGTATCCAAGGATTCTTTGTCCCACTAACAGATGTGGAAGTACTGGGTATTATCTTCAAACACTTGGCTGGTGACTGCTTCCATCCCCTCCTCTCCCCGCCAGTTTCAATCTCCTGGAGACTGTGTTCCACTAATTTTCTGTGTTTCATCCTGGAAGGACTGTCAGAATGTTTTGGCTTAAAACTGAAACTTGTTCCATTTCTTTCCTATACTTCCATTCACTTATATTTATTTATTCATTCAATAAATATTAAATTTTGTTCCAAGCACTATGTGTTAGGGAGGCCCTAGGGAATAAGCCAAGGTTCCCTGCCTTCATGGAGCTTCCCTTCTGATGGAGTAACCTTGTCTTAACTTGAAATTCATGACTCTCTCACAGGAGCCAAAATAGAAATAAAACAACAATGCTGAGTTAATAACTTTATACAGCACAACTTATGTTCTAACCCTTTTCAAACAATAGCTATTATTAGTTTAAATTATTTTGATGTTTACATATCACATTTTTCACGGAAGCCATTGTTTCAGACAGTTACAGATCCCGAAAAGCTAAACACACTTTAGGGCAGTATACTTGTGATACACTATGCTTTATTAACAACATGCCTTATCAGTTGAGCAGGGTAGGTCATGGATGGGTGATTACAGCGAAAATAGTGTACCTGATCTGAGTTTATGTACCATGAATGCCATTACCCTTTCTCTGCTCACATCAGTAATCTGTCAGGTTAGTCAGCAGAATGATTTATAGATGTGTTGTAAGGAGATAAAATACTGTGACCCACCTTTGGCTACTTTCACTTGACGATATATAATGAAATAAATTTAATTTCTTTTTTATAAATCAAAATTCACTCCAGTTTATCATTCCCATTTGTGCTCTTAGGAGAAACAGAGTCTCAAAAAGTGTTACACTATATGGAAATACAAAACTGCTTTTATACTTTCTACCAATCATGATACTGCTTCAGACTATCGACTATTGGTGTCTAGTTTATCCTGACAGTGTTTGAACTAAAAGTCAACAAACTCAGATTGCAGGTCCTAAAGTATTCGTCTGAGAAGGTGGGTATGGCAGAAATGAAATGAGAGCATTTAAATGAACTATGACTCAGTACAGCTAAGTCAGGCGGTCACGTGGAACATACCTCTCTCTCCCACAACCTATATGTTTGTGAACCTGTTCCTATCACTTGAACATAAGCAACTTGATGGCAGAGACTGTGCCCCATTTATCTCAGTATTCCCAACATGTAGAAACAGAGTGCTCAATAAGCATTTTCTACATGAGTCAGTATGCAAGTAAATATTAATACTCATAAATATTAAAACTCATTTCCCATACATCTATAGCATCTCCTCTGATCATATTGGTCCTATTATTATCTTATCAAAGCATACTTTTCATATATATCCTCTTACCTTCTTTCATGTCCCTGTTGTCACCTAAAATGCCTCTTTTTTGCCTTATCAAGTTGTATTCATCCATCAAGACCCTTCATAGTCAAAACTCAGCTTAAGACCAGGCCTTCTGATCTACTTTCTCATTTCTCTGGATTACTTCTGCACTTGACAATCTGAACAACACAAAGTTAGTACTTGATTATGCAAGTTATTGCATTGTTCACTAATCATTTCTAGAGTGTTAGGCCTAAGTTGTCGGTTAGATATTAATACTATAAAAGAAGGACTTGTGTTGTATACTTCGTTGTGCCTGCTTCTATTATATAATATAATGCAAAGTACTGATTACATAAATTTAAAACTCTCACTTTTAAGGGGTAAGTCAATCTCTATATGGAATTACCAGAGGATCATGAAAACTCTCTTTTCTTAGAAATATTAAGTGAACTAATCACCTTCGAGACTTATTCAAAAGTGCCCTACTGTTAAGTGATTTAATCAGAAATGTGAAAGGCACAGAAAGGCCTTAGTTAGAATCTTAGAAACCTATGTGATTAAGCATATGTCTTCTACCAAAGCTTGTGATAGGAGTGACTTTTTCTTACTGAGAGAGTCCTTCTACTAGCTACTTATACTCCACTTACATTTGGTTCTACACAAAAACAGTATGGTATGGTATCTCCTCTACTATTTTCTATGCACTGCAAAATTTCTAATCCCAGTCTCTCATATGACCTATAAATTTATTCATTCTTTACATAACATATATTCATATGAGCAGCTAAAGAGACAGAATTGTGTAGTGGCTAAGATGCCAGATGCTAGAAACAGAATGCCTAAGTTCAAATTCTGGTTTTATCACTTTGTAGCTATGTGACAAAAAACAAATCACTTAACATCTCCATGTTATTTATAATTGGGGATGATAATAGTTGTACTTTCCTGATAAAGTTTCTGTATGAAATAACTTATATTTATAAAGTACTAAGAACAGTGCTTGGTACACAATAAGTACTATAAAACTTTAGCCACAATTTTCATTATGATACCTGGTATTTCTACTTCTACCTCCTTTTTCTTTCTTGCATTGATTTCCTTTGATTCACTACATACATACATGACATCTTTGTTTTTAATGGGATGCAAAGTAAAGTAGGAAAAATTTTAATACAGTACTATTGAGAACAAATGGGAAGAGCATTAGACCGGGAATAAGGAAACAGGGTTCTAGTATTTGCCCTGCCATTTTTCATTTGTTCCTTGTATGATGGTGGATAATTCTTAGACTTTCTAAATTTCCATTGACATGCCTTTAAAATTAGTGAATTAGCCTAGAACAAAAGATTTTAAATGTTTATTATTTATTTTATATCACTGAAAATTTTTTTCAAGTCAATGTTAAGTAGATGCTCAAAACTTAAACAAGTTGTGCTCTGGTTAAAAAGAAGATGAAGAGCTTCCTGAGGCACCTTTAGTTAAGCTTTAGGCCATAGAAATTGAGGCATAGTATCCAACCAGTGGTATGCTGGTAACCAGCTCTTGGTAGTATGTTTGCTGATTTCCTATTGTGTTAATTCCCCCACCATGGAAAATATCAACCTAACAATGTGATATCAAGGAACAAGTTGGGGAAAGATGAGCACAGTCATCTTTCCTAAAGCAGTTAAAGTCAACTCCAGCATTTTTGGACTTTGAAATTCTGAGCAAGGAGAGTTTATGGCACTTGGTACTTGGTAGATAGGCATAATGTAAGGAAAGATGTATGGCCATCCATACATCCATGGTTATCAGATTGGGAGGGGGAATATTTAAAGGAAACATAAAAGATGAATGTGGTGGTACACGTCTGTAATCCTAGCACTCAGGAGTCTGGGCAGGAAGATCGTGGGTTTAAGCCATCCTGGGCTACATAGTGAGATGCTGTCTCAAAAAATGAAGGAAGAAGGGAAGGGAGGGAGAGAGGGAGGGAAGGAGGGAGGAAGGAAGAAGGTGGGCAAGCAATAGCTTTAATATATTGCCAATGTTGGTTTTAAGAATATGGGACTTTGGATTCAGCAGTTTGTATATTTGCCTACATGCTTTCTTCATATTCAGAAGGAGAATGAGTTGAACAAAAACCATTGAGGAACTGCAGGAGCCACAGTTGTATTAAGAAAAGCCAAAAAGCTTATGCGAGTTTTATAAGTAGAGTGAATTAGAAGCACAGACAATCTTTCAGACTACTTCATAAAGTTGCCTGGGGAGCCAACTAAATATTTCTGAGTGATCTGCTTCAAGCCTGTCTGCATTTAGGAACATTATAACTGATAGACTTGCACAGAACATCTACATTAAGCATCAGGCTCTGCCCAAATTCAAGTGGGGAAAGAAACTGGAAATGGAACCAGAAGAGAGGGTTCAACGTTTTTCAGCCCTTGATTAATTCTCCCTTGTTTCCTATCCTTCCTTATCTCTCCTCCTCCCTGCTTCCCTCTCCCCCTCCCCGCCCCCCGGCCATCGGCTCTCTTTTCCTGCCCTCTCTCCTCCCTACCATCTTTTGTCTCTTCCTCTTCTTCTTCTGTCATCTTACCCTGGAAGAAGGCTGTTCTTGGGCTGTTCTGTATCAACCTGAAGCACAGTGAAATCAAAATGAAAATCAGAAGAGTCTCAAAATCAGGCAGATGACAGGTGTGAGGTTTAGCTTCTCTAAGCTGCTTTCAGTTCATGTGTCACTTGGAGGTTGAGAGGAGAATCAGTGGGCCTATCACAGAAGATTGAAAGGTGAATTCCCGAGTCCAGTGAACCGGCTGTAGGAAGTGGCAGAAATTCTGAGGCAAGGAACAAGTGGAAACCAAGGTGAGTCCAAGCTATTGGATTCTACATCAGTATTAGGAGTCTGATGATATTTTATATGTAAATTACCTCATTCACAATCTCATAGATAGCTGTACACATTGTATTGAGTTTGTCTTCAGAGAAGTCCTTTCAAATTAAATTATTTACTTTCCTCTTTACTGAGAATAAAGTCATTGATTGCAATAAATTAATGAAAGCATTAGCACTGACTTTCCCCATTTACCTCATTTCCCTATTTTAACATTCTCAACGTCCTGATATTGCACCTCCTTATAAATTACTGGTCTTCGAGTTTTCTCAGCCTCTAGATAACCTACACTAAGCTATCTGCATAAAATATGCATAATTGTCCCTTGTGAAAATTAGGAGTACTTGGCAATAGAGCCTGAAAAACCTTGATTAAAAAAAAACAACAACACTGAAGCTGAGCATGGTGAGTTATGTCTCTAATCCCAGCTATTCAGGAGGTAGAGGTGGGAGGATCATGGTCTGAGGCCAGCCCAGGCAAAGTCATTGGGATACCCTATCCGAAAAACAAACTAAAAGCAAAAGAGCTGGGGACATGGTTCCTGTGATAGAGCACTTCCAAGTCCCTGCGCTCAATACCCAGTTCTGCAAAACAAACACGTGACAACAACAACAAACCCCCCTGCATGTAACTGGAAAAGGTAAAATGTAAACTTGAGTATACAGTCTAACTGCTCCTCCCTCCATTTCTGGTGGTACTGGGAGGTTGAACTCAGTGCTTTGCACTTGCTTGGCAGGTGCTCTACCACTTGAGCCATACCTCCAAACCTTTATGCTCTGGTTATTTTTGAGATAGGGGCTTGCTTTTTGCCTGGATTGGCCTCAAACCATGATCCTCCCAATCTCCACCTTCCAAGTAGCTAGGATTATAAGTGTAAGTCACCATGCACAGCTCATCAAGCTAATTTTTAATTGTGAAAAAATATCTTTAAGTTCTCCTTACTACTTGACAACACCATCTTAAATATAATAGTGGGCTTCAGTACTATTGAATCATGCACCAGTTTCCCAACTATTACCTAAACTGTAAAAACTATAGAAGAGAGAATCATTGCCAGTTTTGTTCACTGATAGAGTATATACCAAGCATCTGTTACTGACCCATACTTATTGAGTGAATGAACCAAGAGGTGAGTGTGCTTAATAGACTGTTGAATAATCGCCAGGCATGGTGGAGCATACCTGTATTCCCAGCTACCTGAGAAGTGGAGGCAGGAGGATCTCAAGTTTGAAGTCAGTTTGGGGTAAGTTAGTGAGCCCTTACCTCAAAAACAAAAAATACAAACAAAAAGGGTGAGGGCATAACTCAAGTAGTAGAGTGCTTGCATTGGGGCCCTGAGTTTAATGCCCAGTACCACAAAAAAATGTTGTATAACACATAATTATTATAATAAATATCCTTTATGACAGAACATTATTAAAATGATGCCAATTCATTACTCGTGATTATAGCAACCAGGAACAAGATGGAAAATATATGATCAAATGTAATATTACCACTCTCCCATTTTTCCCAATATATTTAACAAAAAACATCAGTAACCAAAACAGACTAATTTAGGCTGCATTTCATACTCCCCACTTCACTGTGGAGGAAATAGTAATAGAAATGAAATTGCTTTGAGAGGTTCCACTATCTTCTAGTACCACCACAGCTAGAGACAAAGCCTTCAGCATATGGGCCTTTGGGGACTACTTAAAATCTATACCAAAATAGGTGTCCATTCTAAGAAACTATTGACTGATCCAATCACAAAGATTTGCCTATGCTTTCTTCTAAGCATTTTATAGTTTTAATTTTTACATTTAAAGCTTTAAGCAATTTTGATTAATTTCTATATATGATGGGACACAGGAGGCAAACTTCATTCTCTTTGTGTCAGTTTCACTTTTTGCATGTGAATGTTTATTCTGACACCCTTCTCAGAAAAGAATATTCCTGTCTCCACTGAATGGTGCTGGCATTCTTGTTGGAATCTATTGGATGTGCATATGGATTTATTTCTAGACTCCCAATTCTATTCCAATGATCTATATATTGACCCTTATACTAGTACCATAATGGCTTGATTACTCTAGATTTGTAATAAGTTTTGAAACTGGGAAGAATCAATTTTCCAACTATGTTCTTCTTTTCCAAGATGTTTTCAGCTCTTTAGGGTTCCTTCCATATGAATTTTAGGATTAGCTTGTCCATTTCTGGAAAAAGTCAATTAGAATTGTTATTTGTGGGAGTATTTTGTTTTGTTTTTTGTTTTACTGGTGTTTGAACTCAGGTTCTGGTGCTTGCCAGGCAAAGCTCTACCACTTTAGCCACGCCTTCCGCTCAGAATTGTATCAAGTTTGCACTTAAGAGCTAAGTGCTGGTGGTTCATGCCTGTAATTCTAGCTACTTGGGAGGCTGAGATCAGAAGGATCATGGTTCGAGGTCAGCCTGGGCAAACAGTTTGAGGAACCTCATCTCCAAAATAACCAGAGCAAAAATGGACTGGGGGTGTGGTTCAAGTGGTAGAGTATTTGCATTGCAAGCATGAAACCCCAGTCTCATCAAAAAAAAAAAAAAAGATTGCATCTAGAGCCTGGTGTGTGGGCTGAAGGAGTAGCTTAGGTGGTAGCACACCTGCCTAGCAAGCATGAGGCCCTGAGTTCAAGCTCCAGTACTGCCAAAAAAAATCATTAAAGTGCCTGCCTAGAGCCTGGTGTAGTAGCACATGCCTATAATACCAGTTACTTGGGAGGCAGAGATCAGGAGGATTATAGTTTGAGGACTGCATAGGAAAAAAGTTAGAGAGACCTCATCTCAACAAACCAAGCTGGTCATGGTGGCGTGTAACTGTAATCCAAATTATGTGGTAGGCACAGGCAGGAGGATCTTGGTACAGGCCATCAGGACCAAAACGTGGGATGTTATCTGAAAAATAACTAAAACATAAAAGGGCTGGGATGAGGTCAAATGGTAGAGCACCTGCCTAGCAAGTTCAAGGACCTAAGTTCAAACCCCAGTACCACCAAAAAAATAAATAAATAAATTTAATCTATCAATCAACTGGGGATAGTATCATAACAATATTTAGTCTTTTCCCATAAAACCAGGTTATCTTTCTATATATTTAAGTTGTATTGAGGAGTTTTAAAGTCTGTATTCATAAGGGATACTGGTCTGTATTTTCTTTTTCTTTTTAGTTGACAAAAATAATTTTGTATATTTATGGGGTACAGTGTGATATATATATACATAATGGAATTATTAAATCAAGCAAATTAACATAATAATCACTTCATATATTTAGATTTCATTTTCATGAAAACTATGGCTTTCTGGTGATGTTTTGTCTGGTCTTGGTATTAGGGATTTGGTATTGGCTTCATAGAACAAGTTGGGAAGCATCCCACCCTCTTGTATTTTTTGGAATATTTTTGTAAAGTGTTGGTGTTAGTTTTTTTAAAGTGTTTGGTAGAATTCAACAGTAAACCTATCTGATCCTGGACTTTTTCTGTGTAGGAAATCTTGGATTACTAAATCAACCTCTTTACTTACATAGATCTCTTCTGAATTTCCATTTGTACTTGAGTTAGCTTGAATCAGTTTGTGTTTGGGAATCTATTTCATTCAGGTTATCCAATTTGTTGGCATATAACTTTTCATAGTATTCCCCATACTTCATATGCTGTGGATAACTGAAATTTGAACTTTTGGAATTTGTGTTATTTAAGTAAACATAAATACCATTCTATGAATATGGTTGATGTACTTCCATATATAAAAATGTATCAGAAATCACTATAAGAAGGGGACTAAGGTAGAAAGAAGAAAAATAGAGAAGATGAACCAATTCTGGTATATATATATATATATATAGACATATATATATATAGACATATATATATATAGACATATATATATATAGACATATATATATATATACACATGTAAATGTCACAAGGAAACCAATGAACACAGAATCAGAGAACAGGATGGCAGGACAGGTCTAGTCTGAGGGCGTTGGTACCAGTGGGAGGGGGTAAAATGTGGGGAGAAGGTGCAGGAGGACAAATATGGTGCAAATACTATGTACACATGCATGTAAATGGAAAAAGGAGACCTGCTGAAACTATTTCAGGAATGGGGGAGGAGGATAAAGGAGAATGATGGAGGGAGTGAATTCAACTATGATATATTGTAAGAACTTTTGTAAATGCCACAATGTACCCCCCAACACAACAATAATTAAAATTTTTAATTTAAAAAACATACATACCATTCTAGTAAGTGAAATGTGTATGTATCAGAATCTTGGGAGCAAAATTAAAAAGTGCCCATGTTCTCTCTCTTTCATATCCATTTCTGTTTAAAAGGTGGGGCCTTGTGGAAGGAAGCTGAGTTGGGACCCTTGCCCATTCCTCTCTTCTTTTTTGCGTCCCAGCTGCTATAAGGTGAGCAGTGTCCCTTGCCACATGCTCCCTGCTATGATGTACTTACTGCCTAGCCACAGGCGCAAAAGTAACAGGTCAAGCAACCATGGACTGACGCTTCTGAAACCAGGAACCAAAATAAATCTTTCCTTCTCATGAGTTTTTTTTTTTTATCTCAAGTATTTGTCAGGGTGATGGAAAGCTGATTAAAACAACAGTTAGAGTGCAGCAACAGAAAAAAATAGATAAATTAGATTTCATTAAAATTAATCCTTTGTACATCAAAAGGCACTGTGAAGTAAGTGAAAAGACAATCCACAGAACAGGAGAAAAGGTTTTGCCGATCATATATCTATAAGGACCCAGTGACCAGAATATGTGAAGAACTCTTACAACTTAGCAACAAAAAGATAAATAGTCCAATTAAAAAGAACAAGGGTTGCAGAGAAACATAAACTCTCATTCTTTTTCTGGATGATTCTGGGGTTTGAACTCAGGGCCTCATTCTTTCTAGGCAGGCATTCTACCACTTGAGCCACTCCACCAGCTCCTAAACTCTCATTCTTAACCAATATGAATGTAAAACAGTGCAGCCACTTTGGAAGACAGTATGGCAGTTCTGTACAAGACTAAAACTACTCTTTCTATATGATCTAACATTCATGCTTCTTGATATTTTACTCGAATGAGCTGAAGACTATACACACAAAACCTGCACATATGTTTATGGCACATGTGTTTATGGCAGCTTGATTCATTGTCAAAACTTGAACACAACCAAAATGTCCTTCAGTAGCTGAATGGATAAACTGTGGTACCTCCAGACAATGAACTATTCGGGGCTAAAAAGAAATGAGCCATTAAGCCAGAAGACACATGGAGGAACTTTAAAGGCATTTTACAAAGTGAAAGAAGCTACTCTAAAAAGGCTACAGACTACATATTTCCAACTGTATGACATTCTGGAAAGGCAAAACAATGGAAACAGTAAAATGATCAGTAGTTGTCAAAGGCTAAGAGGCGGAAGGAATGAATGGTAGAGCACAGAGGAGTTTTAGCACAGTGAAACTATTCTGTTCAATAGTATAATGGTGGATACATGTCATTACAAATTTGCCCAAGCCCATATAACGTACAATACTTTGATAGTTAATCTTGATTGTCAACTTGATTGGGTTGAGAAACACCTAGGAGATTAGTAAAGCACACTTCTGAGTGTGTCTTAAGGACATTTCCGGAGACAGTTGACATGTGGGACAATAACTGAGGGGGAAAAGACCCACACTGGGTGTGGGTGGCACCATTCAATAAGCTAGGGTCCTAATGGAATAGAAATGGAAAAAGGAAGAAGCCAGCCAGTGCATGCATGCTCCTTTCTCCCGAAGTGAGTGCATCTATTGCTGCTATAATGGCCTGTGGACATCAGACTCCAGCTTCTTCAGCCTTTCAATGTGAACTGACACCAACGACTCTCTTAGAAGCTTCTAGGCCCTAAGTCTCAGACTAGGGTAGCATCTTTGCTTCCTCTTTATCTGAGGCTTTCGGCTTCTTCAGCTGTGCGGCTACTGGGTTCTCTAGCGCTCCACTCTGCAGATGGCCATTGTTGGGCTCTCCAGCCTCCCATCATGAAAGTCAATCTAATAAATCCCCTTTTGTAAATATATGGTTGGTTCTGTTCCTCTAAAGAGTTCTGACTAATATAAACACCAAAAGTGAGTCTTTTGTTTTTGGGGGAGATGATCTGTCAGTATAGGTTCATCAATCATGATAATGCACCACTCTGGTAGAGGATGTTGATAACAGGAAGGCTGTGCATGTATGTGTGGGAGAGGTAAAGGGTACATAGGAAATCACTGTACCTTCTGCTCAATTTTGCTTTGAACTTAATTCTCTTCTAAACAGTAAAGTCTATTTTAAAAATTAGCAAAAGATTTGGGTAGACATCCAAGCACATGAAGACATGCTCGTCATCATTAGTCATTAGAGGAATTCAAATCAAAACCACATGAAGATACCACTCTACACTCACTAGCGTGACTAAAACCAAACCCCAAAAATGGAAAAGAGCAACTGTTGGTGAGGTTGTGGAGAAACTGGAATAATAGAACCTGGTGGAAATGAAACACTGAGAAAAAGTTTGGCAGTCTATCAAAAAGTGAATCATAGACTTACTATATGATCCAATATTTATACCTCTAATTATAGAACAAAGAATTTTAAAATTTACTTTCATGCAAAATGGGCACACAAATATTCATGATAGCCAAAAGGTGAAAACAACACAAATGACTATCAACTGACAAATGGATGAACAAAATGTGTTAAATCTACACAATGGAATATTATTCAGTCACGAAAAGGAAAGAAGCACATACTACAACTTGACCTCTGAAAACACTATGCTGAGGCAAAGAAGCTAGTCACAATAGACAAAATATTATATACTTTCATTCATATGGAATCTCCTGAACAGGAAAAAATCTATAGACAAAAGTAGACTACCAGTTGTGTAGGTCTGGAAGGTAGGTGAGGGATGCAACACAGTGGTGTTATGGTTTCAATATGAAATATCATCCACAGGTCATGTGTTGGGGGCTTAATTGTCAGTTGATGGGGTTTTAGGAAGTGATCAGATTCTGAGGGCTCTGACCTAACCAATGGATTCATCCCTCCATGGATTCAAAATATGATGGCATTATTAGAAGTGGTGAAAAGTAGGAGGTGAGGCATAGTTAGAGGAAGCAGGTCACTGTGGGTGTGTCCTGGAAGGATGTAACTTGTTTATTGCCCCCTTCTCTCTCTGCTCCCTGTCTGTCATGAGGTAAGCTGCTTCTGGCACAGCTTCCATTGCCATGATGTTCTGTCTTACCATGGTCCCAGGACACGATGGAGCCAAGGAGAATGGACCTTTGAAACTCTGAGTCAAAAAAAAATAATAACTTCTCCTTTTAAGTTGTTTTTTTCAGGTATTTGTCACAAAGAACTGACTAACACAGGTGGTTAGTGGTGTGGTAACTAATGTATGCTGGGTTTCTTTTGGGAATGATAAAAGTGTTCTCAAATGGACTGTGGAGATAGTTGTACATATCTGTGAATAACTAAAAGCCACTAAAGTGTACACTTTAAATTGTGCAACATTTATAGCTGTATTATGTGCAATAATCAAAAACTACAAACACAGCTGGGGATGTAGCACAGTGGTAGAATACTTACTGAGCCTATGCAGAGACCTGGATTCCATCCCCATCACTGAAATAAAAAGTGAAACAACTCAAATGTCTATCAACTGATAGCTAAACAAAAGTGATGTATTTGTCCAATGGAACATTATGCAGTCATAAGAAGTAATAGGGCACTGATACACTCTACAAAGTGGAAGAATCTTAAGGTTTTTTTTTTGAAGAGTAATAGAAATGCTTTGAAATTAGATAGTGACAATGATTAAACAATATTGTGACTATATATAAGAAATCACTGTATTATGTACCTTAAAATGGTAGATTTCCTTCTCTCTCTCTCTCTCTCTCTCTCTCTCTCTCTCTCACTGTGTGTGTGTGTGTGTGTCTGTGTGTGTCTGTGTGTGTGTGTGTGTGTGTGTGTGTGTGTGTGTGTGTGTGTTACCGGGTTTGAACTAACAACCTTGAGCTTGCTAGGCATTCTACCACTTGAGCCATACCCCCAGCACCTTTTGCTTTGGTTATTTTTTTTTGGAGGGGGAAGATCGGTGGGACTGGGGTGTGAACTCAGGGCTTCATGCTTGCAAAGCAGGCACTCTACCACTTAAGCCATAACTCCAGTCCTGCTTTGGTTATTTTTGAGCTAGGGTCTTGCTTTATTCCTCAACTGGCCTAGACTAAGATCCTTTTATTTATGCTTCCCATGTAGCTGGGATGACAGGAGCACACCACTATGCCCAGTTTTTATTAGTTGAAATGAGGTCTTGTTAACCCTTTGCAGGGCTAGCCTGGAACCACACAATTCTCCAATTTCTGCCTTCCGAGTAAGTTGCTGGGATTGCAGGCTTGAACTACCATGCTCAGCAAAATGGATTTCTTTTGTGAACTTGTCTTGATTTTTAAAACTGTCCTCCCCCCACCAATGGACATATAGGAGTAAATTCTTACTTAATGACAATCCTGAAAGAAATGAGAACACGTGGCCAGTCACTCAAGAGAGACAAGTGTGGGTTTCTAGAAACATGGGGAGGAGTTTCAAGGATAGAGTAGTTAAAATTGTTCAATTTTCAATGAATGTTTCCGTTCTCACCAGACATCTTTTTCTTTATGGAGTGGCTTCTCTTATACATTTCCTTTCCTTCCCTTCTCCTTTCTCTTTCGTTCTTTCTTTCTTTTTTTTTACTTTGACTAGACAGTTTTCTTGAATCCTTGCAGTTATGTTTTTCATGAAAAACAAATTAGATATGAAATTTGGTCATCCCACTCAGGCAAATTGACCCTCTCCCCCTCTAATTTTAGGTCAGATGTGGAGGCTTGTGACACTATTTGAGAGAAATGTTATTACCCAGGGGACTCCAGGTGGTGAGATAGACATGCAAACAGTTCTGAGCTGGCTTGAGAGAGGCAGAGGTAGCCTATTGGGCCTTTACAGTTGGGCTGTAGGTAACTTTTAAATTTCTGCTTACACAGAAGGAAATGGCAGGCAGATTGAAGATTGCCAGTTTAAAACTCCCACCTACGTGGAAGGAAATAGAAGGCAGGTAAAAGAGTTGAAATTTTACATTTCCTGCCTATGCAGAAGGAAATGGCAGGTTGGCTGGAAAACTGCCAGTTTAAATTTTCCACCTGCATCAAAAGAAACAAAACGATTGGCAGGTTGGAGATTTACCACTTTAAATTATCTGGTGGGGGTGCCAAAGGCAAAATCACATGGACTGCAAATTCAATAGTTTTAAATATCAGGACCACAGCAAAGGAGATGTATGCAGTTTTTTATCACCCTGATTTTGGAACTTTTAACTTTCCATGTTTGTTATCTTGATTATTGTCTTTTCCTATAGAGTTTTTTTTTTTTGAGTCAGAAGCAAGTGGCTGTATAGATGAGAAAGAAAACCTAGTTCAAATAGAAAACATTGGTAGGACTCAAGTGATTTGTAGGACTGATTAAAGAACAAGTTACCATCAGGGTATATGTATATATGGAAATTTCACAACAACAACAAAAAAACCTGTAAAACTATCATATACTAATAAAAATGTTTTTTGAAAAAAGACTAAGTTACCTATGTAAGTAGCTCTTGAGAAATGAACCTCTCAGTGCTATAGACATAATGAGGGAAAACTGGAAGGTGAAACATTGCTTAAAGTTCAAAATACAATTTTAGAAAATGTTCATACAAGCAATTCTTTGGCAAGTACATCTCTTGTAAATGTTTTTTTTTTTTCTTGACCTTGCTGTAACTATTATGGGCGCCCATATGACAGAATTAAGAATAACAAAGAAAAGCAAGCAAAATCGTGTTTAAAACAAATTGGTTTAATCAACCAATTACTTAAATCACTTCACTTACATTTCTCTTGCTTATCTCCTCAAAGGTGAGAGGTGTGCCAAGTACACTATTTTAAAAACAAAATAGGGTTGATGCCTCTAACCCTGAGGGAGAATTCAGAATTTGTGTTTCCATGTAATCGGACACAATATGCAGCCCCAGTTTGGGATAGCAACCTCGGGCTGGACACCAAGGTCGCATTCCTGCTGATCCCTCCTTTCGCTGGAAGCCAGTGGCCCACTGCGGGAGCGCCCCTGCCTTCGAGGGAGTATAAGGAGCTGCACATGTTAGCACCCGCCATCCGGGTCCGTTAGAAACGGTACCCGGATGTGCGGGGGCGGATCCGGCGCCTACCCATGAGGCAGCGCGCATTGTTATATACAGGGGCCCTTGCCGAGGCGCTCATTCTGCGCTGGAAATCACGGTGGCTGCTGCTGTTGCTGTGGCGGTCGCTTAGTATTTTCGCGCTCCTCCCTTTCCTCCTCCTCTTTCTCCTCCTCCTCTGAGCCCCAGTCAGGCCGATCTGCTCTGCTCTCGGTAAGCGGCCCCCGCCCCCGCCTTTGCTGCGAGGAAACAGACAGCTGCTCTCTCTTAGGCCGTGAGGGCAGCAGGCTTAGGGTCTCCATCCTAGCGCGAGTCGCCTGATCGACCAGGATGCGGGGGAGAAGGGTGCGGGCTTAGCTGCGCGGAGGCGGGTGGGCCACCATCTTGCGTCGGCCCTGGAGGGGGAGTGATCTCTGAAAGGTAGCTGCCCAGCTGCAAGGTTGGGTCGCATGTGGCGGGCCGCGGTCGCGCGGGCAGCGGTCTAGGGGGTCTGCGCTGTGCAGGGAGCTGCCTTACGGACCGGGCCGCATGGGTCGCCACCTCCTCATCTCCCAAGGCCTGTGAGTCTGTCTCCAGTTTGGTTTGGGCTTTTCTTTTTGGAAACAACTGCCTTTGGGTTTTGTTTTGTTTTGTTTTGTTTTTGTACATTTGATGCCAGTGTTTGACGGGGACCCGCCCACCCCCCCCAAGTCTTTTCCGTCACCGGAAAGACTAGTGGGGTTCGGAACTTTCAGGCATCAGGGCCCCAGGGGCCCCTTGGTTCTGCCCAACCCCCCCCCATCCTCCGGGTTACCAGTATTTCCGTGCTTACACCCTTGTTCTTGCCAAAGGGACTGCCTTCCTCTGTCATAGAAATTGTGCTCCATTCCGTTATTGTCTAGAGGATAAAAGCCCCAAGGAGAAACGTGGAGTTAGATAGACGATTTTTTTTTTACAGTAAGCTGAGCAGGGTTTTCTTAATGAGATGGAAAAAATTACCTCATTGGAGGTTTTCCTCAGAAAACCTGCCATAGAGATGGACTTCTTTCAACTTCAAGTTTGAATGCTTTTTAGGGAGAAGTCTGAGAACAGTGTCAAGTAAACCAGTTTCTTTCAGCATGGGAAACATTCATCCAAGGAATTCCCTTTGTTTGAGAAGATTTGTTATGTTCTTTTGAATCTGTGAGCTTAAGTTTTGGGCCATGTTATTTTCAGGTTTGGACTTTGAGTTTTAATGTCTTTTAGTGCATTAAATATAAATTTGAAACCTACAAGTACAATTCTAGAACACAAAAATCTCTAAGCATTTGTGAGGTGTCCTGCTTTGGGAATTACAGTGCAAACTCAAACTGTCTCCTTAAGTAGAGACTTCATCGAGCCTATGGAGAGCGTGGGTTTGCTTATATAATTAAGTTAGATCTGTGTCTCTTTGTTTTAATATTAGTACAAATTCAATTATTTTATCTTGCATTTTTATGTTTCAGTGATATCACCCCTTTTGAAGTGGGCTGTGAGATGTTGATATAACTGTTTTGAAGGTGAGGAAACAGCCTCAAGGAGAGGCCATGTGGTTAGTAAGTAGAACCAGTTCTTGAACCAAGGTCTTCTGACCCTCATCCAAGGCTCAGTTCACTATATTATGCCCCATTTTTATGGGAGTGAGGTGGTGGGGAAGAGTTAAGCAAGGAGATACACCTAGTAATTTTAAGAAAATATCATTCAGTCTCCCTTTCCTTCATATTTATATATTAAGGTATCATATTTTTTCAACTTTTTGATATTTAATATTTTTCCAAGCACGTTGAAAAGTTGAAGAATAATCTATTGAAAAAGTTCTAATGTTGGAGAACTCCAAGTCTCAGTTTTTTCTATTTAACCAATTTTCTCCAGTCAGGTTTTCTGATACAGTCTGGCCTTTCCTGTCCAGTGTTTTACTATTCAGCATTGTCTTTCTTAGTAAACAAGAGGAGAGTAAGAGGAAAAGGATTTATAATTCTACACCTTCTATCACACATTTTTCTTTTTTCAGGAGAACATTTAGAAGCATACTAACAGTGCTTTTTTAACTGTGCTGGGGATTGAACCCAGGGTCTGGGCCTCCTGCATGCAAGACAAGCACTCAACCCTGGAGCTGTACTTCCAACCCATCAACAGTTTTGTTGGTGTTCTACTAGTTTGGTAGGAGAAGTGTTGGGTTTTTTTTTTTAATGGTACTAGAGTTTGAACTCAGGGCCTCATGCCTGCTAGGCAAGTGCTCTACCATCTTCCCCGGGTAGGAGAACTCTTGAATGGGATATTGAAAACATCTTGCTATTCAAAAGTAACTTTTCAAAGACCAGAAATATTTATCATTTATATTTACTAATTAGACATATAGTCCTGGATATTTTTTCTGTATCTTTCGGCTTCAGGAAGGGACTTTAAAATACTTGGTTTTCAGTTAGATTGCTTTAAGTAAAAATTCAGGAACACTAAAGAAAGAGTATCTTTACTATCTGTCAGTATATCAGAGAAAATAGTCATCACTGTATAGCATCTGGGAGGAATGGACCATTTTTTTGTAGTGCTAGGGATGGAACTCCAGGCATTGTGCATACTAGGCAGGTGCCCTTCTAGTGAGCTACATCTGCTGCCCTAGTTGTCTTTATTAAGACAGATATTAAAAACATTTGCAAAACTGTAAGTCATTGCCACTCTTTTCATTAGACTTTTTGTTTTTGAAAGTCATTACTTTCATAAAAGTATTTATATTAACTTGTAATAGATTTTTATTATTTTACATTGATACATCTTTTTAATTTTTATTTCAATTTCTAATATGATAAGTATCAGTAAATACAACCTGCATAAATGTAAAGTTCATTGGATCTTCAGTAAGTTTATTTAGGAGTAAAAAGAGTGGGCTCTAGGGGTGGTTCAAGTGCTACAGCACCTGCCTAGCAAGCTTGAGGCCCTAAGTTCAAACCCCAGTACCAGCAAAAAAGTAAGAGTGAAAAGAGGTCCTGAGACAAAAGAGTTGAAAACTACTGATCTGACAGTATTTTACTTGAATTGTTTTTATGAACTAAAAATTTATTTTCTTTTTTGTGCTTATACTCATCATCTTTTTGTATGACTCTAGGTAAAGAAGTTTAGCAAAATTGTTTTAATATACTACACAAGAATTTTTCTTGTCCTTTGCTTAATCTTCACAGTAGAAAGTGCCACTATTTTCATTTTACAGACAGAGAAACAAAGATTCAAAGAGGTTGATTAAACTTCCTACATATTTGGCAGCCAGAATGTGATAGACTCAAAATTCCCACTCAGGTTTTCAGTCCCCATGTTCAGTGTTCCCATCAGTGCACTTACTTGACATTTTCCTTTGTGGATGATTTTTACTCCTATAAAATGTGAGTTAATTAATAATACATACTTCCTGACGTTCCTTTAGGAATTAGTGATTATAGAAATCTTTACATAATATTTATTATATACATTGGCTTTGAAGGACCAGTAATTATACATTATTCTTTTCCCCAGATTATCTTTTATATATGAATTATAATAAAAGTATATTCATATAGTCTTTAGCCAGAATATAATATAAAATTATTTTGCCCCATCCAAAAAACTTAACAAAATAAAATGTTTTAAAATATGGGCAAACTTTACAAAGTATTATGCTAATGAATTTTAAATCCTTGTGTAAACTAGGTATTTTCTTTGAGTATATAAAGTATAAAAATCAAGAGACAAAAGTTGAAAACCTAAATAAATTGGGAAAATACTAAGTTGTTAAAGAAACATCTTATCAAAATGTACCTGGATTTCCTAATCCTTTTAAAAAGATAGTTTGCACAATATAAAAGCTACTGAGACAAAGGAAAGATGGGGAACTTGTATTTCTCCCTAATTACATGATTTGTTCCCCAAACCTGACTTAGGAGTTTCAGTTGTTTAGTTGCCAGTGAAATTGTCTAAATAACCAAGGTATAAACCATCATTTGTTGGGTTTGAGTACCATACCAATTAATTCCTGTTGTAATTAAAAACACTTTTATAGGCACTCTTATATGTAAAATGTTTAAAGTATTCTGAATTCTTAACCATAAAACAAAACAAACAAGTGTAACTACAAAATCAGTGGTATTCAAATCAACTTTAATGTATTGAATGTGCAATATTTTTTGCTGAAACAGTCACTGTCTCCTTCTATTGCATTTTCATACCTATAATTTACACTTACATAAATAGCAAGATTTTTCTGTTTCATCCATTTCAGTACCTTCATTTCTATAGCTAACCATAATGTAACGTGCCCTTTTTTTAGTGCAAATGCATTATTTAGCTATTATCTCCTTCCATTATTTTATTATTAATCAGTACCAAAAAAGTGATAGTACTTGGTGATGATGCAGCAAGAAAGACAAAAAGATAAGTACTGAAATTACATGGGCCAAGCATAGTTCTAAGGTAGTCATCCACGTGATCCCAGAATATGCTTAGGTTAATTTGTTGAGATAAGCAGCAAAACAGAAATACAGAGGTGTATTTTTATAGAGCTCTCTTGCACCATCTGGAAGATGTCTATTTTCCCCAGAGGTCATGTTAAGATTAGCCATTTTTTAATTTTAAATAAAAGTTCCAGGAATGTAGCTTTAAGTGCATTAAACCAAAAATGAACTATTATTTCCTCTCTTCACTGCAACACCTTATTAGATAATTTGTTTCAAGCATGACAAGTTTCAAGTGTTTAAAATGGTGTCATTTAAACTTGGATTAGGCTAGCATGCCTCCCTAATCTACCTCTTTTCTTTCTCTACCCCCAGAATCTTATGGATTTGGTATTCTCTTTGTTAGCTGCTTTCTTAGATACTCTTTCTCCATAGAGTGACTCCATCACCCCCAGGCTTATATGGTACTAGCTTATTTTCTTTTCTTTTTTTTTTACACTGTATTTACACCTCACTCTAATCCATTACGACATATCTTAACTTGATTGTGTCTGCAGAGACCCTATTTCCATATAAGGTGGGATTCATACATTCTGAGTATTAACAGATGTATTGAGATATGATTCACATAACATATTCCACCCATTTAAAGCATATAGCTCAACAGCTTTGATATGTTCACAGAGTTAGTAACCATCACCATAGTTGATTATAGGACCTTTTCAATACACCAGAAGCTCTATACCCATTAACAGTGACTCCCCGTTTCCCCCCAACCCTCTCAGACCTTGACAACTACTACTCTACTTTCTCTCTGGATTTGCAGCTTCTGGACATTTTATATCAATGAAATCATACAAAATGTAGGATGTTTGGCTGGATTTTTTTCACATAGTATTATGTTCTCAAGGTCCATATATATTGGAGCATGTATCAGTGTTTCATCCTTTTTTACTGCTAAATATTCCATTGTAGGGATATATCACATTTTAACTATTTGTCAGCTGATGGGTATTTATGTTTTCGTTTTTTGGTTATTAAGAACAATGCTTCTGTGAACGTTTGTGTACAAACTTTAATGTGGACATATTTTAAATTGCCTCTCTAGGAGTGGAGTTTCTGAGTTATATGGTAACTAAGTTTAACTTTGTGAGGAACTGCCAGAGTGTTCTCATAGAGGCTACACTACTTCACATTCCCACCTGCAAAGTATGAAGGTTCCAATTTCATTACCTGCTTCTCAACACTTGCTATTATCTGTTTGGCTTATAGACATCTTTGTGGGTGTCAAGTGTTATCTCTTAATTTTTAAAATATTTTTAAATTATGTTAATCCATTACCTAAAAATTTTTGTAAACTAAACTCTTCTAAAAGATGTTTAAATTTTAGATGTATAAAAGCTGAAGGAAGCCGAGCCGGGTGCTGGTAACTCACAACTGTGATCCTAGCTATTTGTGAAGCTGAGATTCAGGAGGATTGCAGGTTGAGGCCAGCCCAGGCAAATAGTTTGCAAGACCCCATCTCCAAAATAACCAGAGCAAATGGACTGGAGGAGTGGCTAAGTGGTAGAGCGTCTACTTTGCAAATATGAAGCCCTGAGTTCAAATCCCAGTCCCACCAAAAAAAAAAAAAAAAGAACTGAAGCCAAAAAAAAACCCAAACTAAATAGTAATTACAATTATTTATACAGGTTCCCAAAGAAATGAATGGGTTGTATTCAAGAGGTGTAAAATTGCATGGAACTCATTTTTTACCATAAGAATTGTGTATTAAACATGGGCATATGTTTATCTGAGTCAGTAGCTAAAATGGAATGTTCTTTTCTCTTCCCTATTAGATGCAGAACCTAAAGACACTTAAGTTGCTGCTATTGGAGTTCTAAGATACCTATCATATATCTTTGATGGATTTTCCATTTCTCTGACAGCTGACTTACTCCCACATAGTTACTTGCCTTGCCTCCAAAACTGCGGTGGTGACTTGAGGGGTTTTGTGGTAATAGTTTTAGAGGGCTGTAATCCTCCAAAAGCCCCACAATTTTTTTTAACTGGAACTAAATATGGTGATGATCCTTTAGACTTGTGTTATCTATAAAAATGATCTGTAGCTGCATTGTCCAACATAGTAGCCAGTAGCTACTTGTGGCTTTATAGCACTTGAAATGTGGCTAGCATGACTGAAGAGCTGAATTTTTTAATTTAATTAATTTAAATTTAAGTAGATACATGTGTCTAGTGGCAATCTCATTGGATATTACAGCTTTAAGCTGAAGTTATGGGTCATAGGGCACCCAAGGATTTCTGACTTTTTAGAGCATTTAAACATGTACTAATTAAGGCTCCTTGGTGGCTGCTATGGGCCTCAAGTAATCTCTGTAGCCATAGCAGTGGATATGACTTGTTTATATAGACTGCTTATCTATTTAGTACTCCTTTTAGGGTGTTTATGTCAATAGATATTTTATATGTTTTTTTAATAAAAGTATTCTGTAAATCTAATAGGCTGTGCAGTTGTGACTCTTCAGTATTCTGTGTACTTGGTAGCCATAGATTCATTTTTAAAGTTAGCATATATTAATTGTACAAAAGGGTTTCATTGTGATATTTCTGTGTAAAAGTATAATGTACTTTGATCAAATTCACCCCTCTATTACTCTTTGTTATCCTCCCCCCTTTAAAAACAATTACTGAAGGGCTGATGGAGTAGCTCAAGTGGTAAGAGCACCTGCCTAGCAAGCATGAAGCCCTGAGTTCAAACCCAGTGACTGCCCTCCCCCCCAAAAAATTGACAGGTTTTATCATTCTATTTTCATACATGCACATAAAGTACTTTGATCATATTCAATCCCCCTTCACCCTCTCCTCTCATCCTTCTTGTTCCTCTGGTTCCTACCCCCAGTCTCCATTTTACACTCCTGTCACTCATTTTTTAAGGTCTAGATTCCACATATGAGAGTAGCTGTAGATTCTTAATGTTGAGCAAGAAGTGTCATGCGTTTATCAGCATCACATATGCATTACCTTAGTTCTAGTTTAAGGACAAGTTGTGAACAGTCATACTTCACAACTGTGGAAATTTACTAAGGCACAAAATTTAGTAGAGACTTTTGCTGTAGAAATTAAAAAATTAATACCAGTAACTTTTTCTGGAACTAAAGTAATATTTTTCCCTTTGGACTAATTCAGTCTAAATAATTTGGAAAGGTTTGCTTTTGCCAATCTGAGGATAAAGCCAAATGCAAAGACTGAATTAGCTCTGTATATCCTATTCCTTTAAATTTTTAATGCCTAATTTTGACTTTTTTTGTTTTGTAACTGAAAACAGGTTTGTTGTTGTTTTGTGTGTGTGTGTGTGTGTGTGTTGTGGTACTTGAGATTGAACCTAGGGCTGTATGCATGGTAGGTATGTACTCTTTAACACTGAGCTCTATCCCCAGTCCTTGTTTTCTTAGTCTTACTCTGTAGCATAGGCTGGCCTGAAATTCACAATCCTCCTGCCTCAATCTCCCAAATGCTGGAATTATACCACCCCAGCTATGTGTAACTGAACTACAGCTTTTCAAAGGTTATTTCTATACAGAATGTATGGTATGTGTATGAGAATTCAAATAAAATCCTTGTGTTAGATAAAGCAATTCAAATGTTTTGGATAATTTTTAATGTAACATCTTTTTTTTAAGGTCAAATAGGGCTGGAGGTGTTGTTCAGCAATAAAGCAGTAGCCTAGCATGTATATAGCCCTGAGTTCAATCTCCAGTACCACAAAAAAAACCTCAAATAATTATAGACATATTAAATTGTATACTTCTGAAGGAAGGGACTATGACTTACTCATCTTTGGTTTTTTTGCCCTATAACTTAGCATATTACCTTAAGTCCAGTCATTTTTTAGTGAAATTAATCTATGAGGAACTTTATCTGACTGATTTTCTTTTCAGTTAAAACCCAAAAAACCTATAAACTAAAAGTTTATTTAAATATATGTGTTTTCTTATAGTAATAATAGTATTTCTGAAATATGAAGAATAGGTCAATGTAAGGCAAAAGACACTTAGCATTTCAAAATAACACATTACAGGTGATTTACTTATTTATCAAATACACCAAACTCAAAAAGTAAGATTTTGTAGGAGATAAAGATTATGTGTGTACACTTAATTTAACAAAGCCCACTAAGCCCACTCTAATAGTGGGTATCTGTATCTAAGACCTAACTTGCTACCTTGTGTGGAGTCATATAAGTTTGGTACACACTGAAATTAGACCCAAAGATTTCTGAATCAAGTTTCATGTTTCAGTATTTGGTGCCACTTGGAACTCATAAAATTGATGTCATATTTTGTTCTTAGGTGACTCTACAACTTGATGGATGACGATACCCCTTTTCAACAAAAAAGTAAGTATTGCTGTTGTTGCCATCGATACTAGTACGCATGGTTTTTGTGCTGCTAACCTTTCTTCAAGAGAAAAGGTGAGAAACGAGTGGATATGTTTTCTTAATGAGAAAAATACTTAAAGTAATGCATAATCACAGTAAAAAAAATACAATAAAAATGTGAGAAAAGTAGAAATGTTTCCTTCTCATCCCCAGAAATAACTATTACTGTAGGTTTTGTGTACACAGTTACAAACTTTTCTATGCGTAGACAAAAGATAATTTCTAAGTAAGATCATACTACATATGCTATTATGTAACATTCTAAAATTACAGCATAATACATAAAATAATATAGTCAACAACTATCATAAAAAATGAATGAGGAAGATCAGTGTGTTCACATGGTGTCACTATAGCATCAGAGTGTATATAAATGATTGTTTTAATTACCATTACCAGTATATATACATCTCTCATTTCTTTAAAGTTTGACATCACCTGACTTTGCCAAATTTCTTAGCCTGTAGATTATCATATGTTAAGTGCCTGTTTTATATCCAATAGACTATTGTATGTAGGAGGAAATACAAAGGAAGAAGAAAATTATTATTCATGCTCAAGGAGCTTACTTTAGAGTTGAACATGTACAATTACAACCCATTAAAAATAGTGAGCAATTTGGGACTGAAGGTGTGGCTCAAGTAGTAGAGCACCTGCCTTGCAAGTGTAAGGCCCTGAGTTCAAACCCCAATACTGCCCCCCCCAAAATAAATGAGAGGATTGATATCTTATTGAATATCTGCTTGAAGTTAGGTACTCTGTATAGCGTTTTCCCGAATCTCTGTTACTATTTCTATTAAGAAGATAACATGAATATATTAGAGGTGAGGAAGTAATTTCTCCAGAGTCACATGATTAGGAATAATACAATGAAGATGTAAGCTACTTTTATCTGGGGGACACATTCCAAGATCGTCAGTGGATGTTTGAAACCACAAATTGTATTGAACCCTGTTATTCAGTGCCTTTTCCATCTTAACGAAGCACTTTTTTTTCAAAGTCAATCAAGGTTTATTTAAACAAGTAGCAACTAAATATAGTGGGCTTATATGAAGAGAGTTGAAAAAATAGAAATCATTTTATATATTGGCTATTAAAGAACACAGCATAAAACACCATCCAGCTAATACAACGAAAAATAAAACCATATACTGTAAAGTTTTGATTATCTGGAGCCTTTTAGAAAGGAGCTGATAGCTGACTTTTTAAAAAAAAGTTATCATATTATTGTTGTACTGGGAGTACACGGTGACATTTACAAAAGTTCTTACAACATATCATAGTTGAATTTATCCCCTCCATCATTCTCATTTATGCTCCCTTCCCCCATTCCTGGAATAGTTTCAACAGGTCTACTTTTTCCATTTTCATACATGAAAATAGATAATATTTCCATTGCATTCACTCTCCTACACCCTTTCCTTATATCTTCCCCTTCCCATTGGTACCAACCCCCAGGCAGGAACTGATTTACATTTCTGTTTTCCATGTTTGAGAAAAGACATTTTTGTTTGTTTAAGATACAGGGAATTTCCTTGTAGCATTTCTATGTATAATATATGTATTATAATCCAAGTTGGTTTATCCCCTCTATTTTTCTCCTTTCTACTTTAGTCCCCTTCTTAGGGTGATTTCAAGAGGTTTAAAAATTCTATATTCATTCTTGTATAGAAAGTACATCAACCATAACTCACCTTCTTGTACCCTCCCTCTCCCATTAGTGACTACCCCTTAGTGTGATCTATTTTTCATAATATTGCTTGTATTTGTTTTAGGTCTGTATTACACATACAAGAGAAAACATATGTTTCTGGTCATTATTTTTTTATTTATTTAGAGACAGGGTCTTGCTATTTTGCATAGGTTGGCCTAGAGTTCACCATGTACCTAGGCCTAGGCTGGCCTCAAACTCACCATCCTCCTGCCTTAGCCCCCCTGAGTGCTAGGATTACAGATGTACACCACCACGCCCAGCATGGTGGGACTTTATTCTTAGTAAAAGAATATTTATCTCATACTTGATGAAGAGATTGGCTGACTATAGAAAATTACCTTTACTGTCTTTCATAAGCATTATTTCCATCCCCTTCAATCACAATTTTTCCATATTCTCTTTACTTCCAGCATTCTGAAATTTCATCATATGTTCCTCGTTGTAGTCTTTTTCGTGATCATTGTGTTCAGTACTGATGAGCCCTTTCATTCTGGAGATTTATGTCCTTCAAGAAGAAGAAATTTTTTCTTGTATTTTCCTTTAATTACTTCCCCTATTCTTTTTCTCTGTTCTTTTTTCTGGAGTTTTATTAGGTGAATGTTGTACATTAGAAATTGGTATTTCTAACAATCTCAGCTTTTCTATTTGTGTGTGTGTGTGTATGTCTTTTAGTTCCACATGTACTCAACTTTGGTGTTTGGGATTTTTTTTTTTTCATTTTTCTTTTATTATTCATATGTGCATACAAGGCTTGGTTCATTTCTCCCCCCTGCCCCGACCCCCTCCCTTACCACCCACTCCACCCCCTCCCACTCCCCCCCCTCAATACCCAGCAGAAACTATTTTGCCCTTATCTCTAATTTTGTTGTAGAGAGAGTATAAGCAATAATAGGAAGGAACAAGGGGTTTTGCTGGTTGAGATAAGGATAGCTATACAGGGAGTTGACTCACATTGATTTCCTGTGAGTGTGTGTTACCTTCTAGGTTAATTCTTTTTGATCTAACCTTTTCTCTACTACCTGTTCCCCTTTTCCTATTGGCCTCAGTTGCTTTAAGGTATCTGCTTTAGTTTCTCTGCGTTAAGGGCAACAAATGCTAGCTAGTTTTTTAGGTGTCTTACCTATCCTCACCCCTCCCTTGTGTGCTCTCGCTTTTATCATGTGCTCATAGTCCAATCCCCTTGTTGTGTTTGCCCTTGATCTAATGTCCACATATGAGGGAGAACATACGATTTTTGGTCTTTTGGGCCAGGCTAACCTCACTCAGAATGATGTTCTCCAATTCCATCCATTTACCAGCGAATGATAACATTTCGTTCTTCTTCATGGCTGCATAAAATTCCATTGTGTATAGATACCACATTTTCTTAATCCATTCGTCAGTGCTGGGGCATCTTGGCTGTTTCCATAACTTGGCTATTGTGAATAGTGCCGCAATAAACATGGATGTGCAGGTGCCTCTGGAGTAACAGTCTTTTGGGTATATCCCCAAGAGTGGTATTGCTGGATCAAATGGTAGATCGATGTCCAGCTTTTTAAGTAGCCTCCAAATTTTTTTCCAGAGTGGTTGTACTAGTCTACATTCCCACCAACAGTGTAAGAGGGTTCCTTTTTCCCCGCATCCTCGCCAACGCCTGTTGTTGGTGGTGTTGCTGATGATGGCTATTCTAACAGGGGTGAGGTGGAATCTTAGTGTGGTTTTAATTTGCATTTCCTTTATTGCTAGAGATGGTGAGCATTTTTTCATGTGTTTTCTGACCATTTGAATGTCTTCTTTTGAGAAAGTTCTGTTTAGTTCACATGCCCATTTCTTTATTGGTTCATTAGTTTTGGGAGAATTTAGTTTTTTAAGTTCCCTGTATATTCTGGTTATCAGTCCTTTGTCTGATGTATAATTGGCAAATATTTTCTCCCACTCTGTGGGTGTTCTCTTCAGTTTAGAGACCATTTCTTTTGATGAACAGAAGCTTTTTAGTTTTATGAGGTCCCATTTATCTATGCTATCTCTTAGTTGCTGTGCTGCTGGGGTTTCATTGAGAAAGTTCTTACCTATACCTACTAACTCCAGAGTATTTCCTACTCTTTCTTGTATCAACTTAAGAGTTTGGGGTCTGATATTAAGATCCTTGATCCATTTTGAGTTAATCTTGGTATAGGGTGATATACATGGATCTAGTTTCAGTTTTTTGCAGACTGCTAACCAGTTTTCCCAGCAGTTTTTGTTGAAGAGGCTGCTATTTCTCCATCGTATATTTTTAGCTCCTTTGTCAAAGATAAGTTGGTTATAGTTGTGTGGCTTCATATCTGGATCCTCTATTCTGTTCCACTGGTCTTCATGTCTGTTTTTGTGCCAGTACCATGCTGTTTTTATTGTTATTGCTTTGTAATATAGTTTGAAGTCAGGTATTGTGATACCTCCTGCATTGTTCTTTTGACTGAGTATTGCCTTGGCTATTCGTGGCCTCTTGTGTTTCCATATAAATTTCACAGTAGATTTTTCAGTCTCTTTAATGAATGTCATTGGAATTTTGATGGGAATTGCATTAAACATGTAGATTACTTTGGGGAGTATAGACATTTTTACTATGTTGATTCTACCAATCCATGAGCATGGGAGATCTCTCCACTTTCTATAGTCTTCCTCAATCTCTTTCTTCAGAAGTGTATAGTTTTCCTTGTAGAGGTCTTTCACATCTTTTGTTAGGTTTACACCTAGGTATTTGATTTTTTTTTGAGGCTATTGTAAATGGAATTGTTTTCATACATTCTTTTTCCGTTTGCTCATTGTTAGTGTATAGAAATGCTAATGATTTTTCTATGTTGATTTTATATCCTGCTACCTTGCTATAGCTATTGATGATGTCTAGAAGCTTCTGAGTAGAGTTTTTTGGGTCTTTAAGGTGTAGGATCATGTCGTCTGCAAATAGGGATATTTTGACAGTTTCTTTACCTATTTGTATTCCTTTTATTCCTTCTTCTTGCCTAATTGCTCTTGCTAGGAATTCCAGTACTATGTTGAATAGGAGTGGAGATAGTGGGCATCCTTGTCTGGTTCCTGATTTTAGAGGGAATGGTTTCAATTTTTCTCCGTTTAAGTATAATGCTGGCTGTAGGTTTGTCATATATAGCGTTTATAATGTTGAGGAACTTTCCTTCTATTCCTAGTTTTCTTAGAGCTTTTATCATGAAATGATGTTGGATCTTATCAAAGGCTTTTTCTGCATCTATTGAGATGATCAAGTGGTTTTTGTCTTTGCTTCTGTTAATGTGGTTTATTACGTTTATTGATTTTCGTATGTTGAACCACCCCTGCATCCCTGGGATGAAGCCTACCTGGTCATGGTGAATAATCTTTTTGATGTGTTGCTGAATTCGATTTGCCATTATTTTGTTGAGGATTTTTGCATCAGTGTTCATTAAGGAGATTGGCCTATAGTTCTCCTTTTTGGAGGTGTCTTTGCCTGGTTTTTCGATAAGTGTAATACTGGCTTCATAAAATGTGTTTGGCAGTTTTCCTTCCCTTTCTATTTCATGGAACAGTTTAAGGAGGGTTGGTATCAGTTCTTCTTTAAAGGTCTGATAGAATTCAGCAGAGAATCCATCAGGTCCTGAACTTTTCTTTTTGGGGAGACTCTGGATTGCTGCTTCAATTTCATTTGTGTTATAGGTCTATTCAGGTGATTAATTTCCTCTTGGTTCAGTTTTGGATGATCATATGTATCTAGAAATCTGTCCATTTCTTTAAGATTTTCAAATTTATTTGAATATAGGTTCTCAAAGTAGTCTCTGATGATTTCCTGGACTTCCATGGTGTTTGTTGTTATCTCCCCTTTTGCATTCCTAATTCTACTAATTTGGGTTTTTTCTCTCCTCATTTTAGTCAGGTTTGCCAGGGGTCTATCGATCTTGTTTATTTTTTCGAAGAACCAACTTTTTGTTTCATTAATTCTTTGTATGGTTTTTTTGGTTTCTATTTCGTTGATTTCAGCTCTTATTTTTATTATTTCTCTCCTATTTGTTTTGGGATTTGCTTGTTCTTGTTTTTCTAGGAGTTTGAGATGTATCATTAGGTCATTGATTTGGGATCTTTCAATCTTTTTAATATATGCACTCATGGCTATAAACTTTCCTCTCAAGACTGCCTTAGCTGTGTCCCATAGGTTCCGGTAGGTTGTGTTTTCATTTTCATTGACTTCCAGGAACTTTTTAATTTCCTCTTTTATTGCATCGATGATCCATTCTTCATTAAGTAATGAGTTATTTAGTTTCCAGCTGTTTGCATGTTTTTTGTCTTTACTTTTGTTGTTGAGTTCTACTTTTACTGCATTGTGGTCAGATAGTATGCACGGTATTATTTCTATTTTCTTATATTTGCTGAGGCTTTCTTTGTGCCCTAGGATATGATCTATTTTGGAGAAGGTTCCATGGGCTGCTGAGAAGAATGTATATTGTGTAGAGGTTGGATGAAATGTTCTGTAGACATCTACTAGGTCCACTTGATCTATTGCATATTTTAGATCTTGGATTTCTTTATTGAGTTTTTGTTTGGATGACCTATCTACTGATGATAATGGAGTGTTAAAGTCTCCCACAACCACTGTGTTGGCGTTTATATATGCTTTTAGGTCTTTCAGGGTATGTTTGATGAAATTGGGTGCGTTGACATTGGGTGCTTACAGATTGATGATTATTATTTCCTTTTGGTCTATTTCCCCTTTTATTAGTATGGAATGTCCTTCTTTATCTCGTTTGATCAATGTAGGTTTGAAGTCTACTTTGTCAGAGATAAGTATTGCTACTCCTGCTTGTTTTCGGGGGCTATTGGCTTTGTCAATCTTCTTCCAGCCTTTCATCCTAAGCATATGCTTATTTCTGTCAGTGAGATTAGTCTCCTGTAAGCAACAAATTGTTGGATCTTCTTTTTTAATCCATTTTGTCAAACGGTGTCTTTTGATGGGTGAATTAAGTCCATTAACATTAAGCGTTAGTACTGATAAGCATGTGGTGATTCCTGCTTAGTTGTTTGAAGGTGTGATTGTGTGTACCTAACTTGATGTTACTCTCTACTGTCTTGCTTTTTCTAATCCTGTGGTTTGGTGCTGCCTGCCTTTTCATGGTTAAGTTGGGTGTCACTTTCTGTGTGCAGGATCCCTTGCAGAATCTTTTGTAATGGTGGCTTTGTGGTCACATATTGTTTTAGTTTCTGCTTATCATGGAAGACTTTTATTGCTCCATCTATTTTGAATGATAGCTTTGCTGGGTAGAGTATCCTGGGGTTGAAGTTATTTTCATTCAGTGCCCGGAAGATCTCACCCCACACTCTTCTTGCTTTTAATGTTTCTGTTGAGAAGTCTGCTGTGATTTTGATGGGTTTACCTTTGTATGTTACTTGTTTTTTCTCTCTTACAGCCTTCAATATTCTTTCCTTAGTTTCTGAACTTGTTGTTTTAATGATGATATGTCGTGGAGTAGTTCTATTTTGATCTGGTCTGTTTGGTGTCCTGGAGGCCTCTTGCATCTGTATGGGAATATCTTTCTCTAGATTTGGGAAATTTTCCGTTATTATTTTGTTGAATATATTACGCATTCCCTTCGCTTGCACCTCTTCTCCTTCTTCAATGCCCATGATTCTCAAGTTTGGTCTTTTGATGGAGTCAGTGAGTTCTTGCATTTTCTTTTCACAGGTCTTGAGTTGTTTAATTAAAAGTTCTTCAGTTTTTCCTTTAATTACCATTTCATCTTCAAGTTCTGAGATTCTGTCTTCTGTTTGTTCTATTCTGCTGGATTGGCCTTCCGTTTTGTTTTACAGTTCTGTTTCGTTCTTTTTTCTGAGGTTTTCCATATCCTGGCTGTTTTCTTCTTTATTGTTGTCTATTTTTGTCCTGAGTTCATTTATCCATTTATTCATTGTGTTCTTTCTTTCACTTTGGTGTTTATACAGTGCTTCTATGGTTTCCTTTATTTCTTCTTTTGCTTTTTCAAATTCTCTATTTTTATTGTCTTGGAATTTCTTGAGTGTCTCCTGTACATTTTGGTTGACCCTATCCAGTATCATCTCTATAAAATTCTCATTGAGTACTTGTAGTATGTCTTCTTTTAAATTATTCTTGTGGGCTTCATTGGGTCCTTTGGCATAGTTTATCTTCATTTTGTTGGAGTCTGGATCTGAGTTTCTGTTCTCTTCATTCCCCTCTGGTTCCTGTACTAATTTTTTGCTGTGGGGAAACTGGTTTCCTTGTTTTTTCTGTCTTCCTGTCATTGTCCTTGGTGTTGTTACTGTCCCTGTACTGTGTGTAATTAAGTATTTTCTAGCTTGTAATAATAACAATGGTAATATTGAGAATGGAAGAGTGAGCTGAGATGGGAAGCAAGAAGTTAAAGAAAAGGGGAAAACAAATATACAGACAAGAGGGAGAAAGCAGAACAAGGTATCAGACAAGAGAGTTTCAAAGGTATAAACAGGGAGTGTTAGTGTACTAATCGACAGTAAGCTGAACAGACAATAGAGAGACAGAGGATTGAAAATCAAAGATAAAAAAATAAAAAATAAGTATATGAAAGTAATATCTATTTATAAAAATGAATTAAAATAAAATGGAAAATAGAAAATTAAAAAAAAAAAAACCAAAAAACTTCCAAGTTTATATGCAATGCAATTTCAGTCTTAATAATTTGGATGTCCGTCTCAATCTCCAGTGCTGGAATTGGTGCCTCAGATGTTGTTCTGTAGTTGTCTCATCAAAGGGGATGCATACAGGAAATCAATGTGAGTCAATGCCCTGTATAGCTATCCTTATCTCAACCAGCAAAACCCCTTGTTCCTTCCTATTATTGCTTATACTCTCTCTACAACAAAATTAGAGATAAGGGCAAAATAGTTTCTGCTGGGTATTGAGGGGGAGAGCGGGAGGGGGTGGAGTGGGTGGTAAGGGAGGGGGTGGGGGCAGGGGGGAGAAATAAACCAAGCCTTGTATGCACATATGAATAATAAAAGAAAAATGAAAAAAAAAAAAAGAAGAAGCTATTGGGAAAAAAAAAAACAAAGGGGATGCATAAAGTAGAACAAAACTACACTCACACACACACAGAAAAAAAAAAAAAAAAGCCCCACCAAGTGTCCCCAGTTCAAATGCAATACAGTTTCAGTAAGTTTTTCGGCTTGCAGGTGTAATTCGGTTGTTCTCTCATCAAAGGTAGGGAGAAAAAGAAAAAAAAAGCGTCTGGAGGCAGTTCTGAGAGTGGTATCTGCAACTGTGGCTTGCCTGCCTGCTGCTCTCAGCCTGTAGCTGGCGGCGTTATTTATGCAGATCTCTAGGGTGAGCTAGCACTCACCTGGTCCCACAGTCTTTGTTTGCTCAGAGTTCTCCTGTGCGTGGGCCTCTGCCACAGGCTTTCCCCTTTCCAAGCACTGGGAAAGGTGACACTGCCCCGCGTTGTCAGGCCTGCGTGTTTGTTTACAGTTCACGTGGGAAGTGGGTCTTCCCTCCTCTCACAAGCGTCCCCGCTGCTGGTTGCTGGGCGAGCCCCGCTCCCGCCAGAGCCTCTCCTGCCCGCCCGGCTTGTTTATTTACAGTTCGGGGAAGGAGTCCCTTCCCCCGATCTTCAGCGCTCAGGGCGCCCCACCCTCTTTCCAGCGTGTCTTAACTGTTCTTATTACTTGTTACTCAGTTTCTCTTTTTTTCCCGGGTGGAGGTCAGTCTGTCCAGGGGGCTAGGCTGCTCTGGCCCAGGCTTGTCTGTGGGGAACCGCGGTACCGCGAAGCTCACCTGGTCCGCGTCTTCCCAAGCCGTATGGGCGCCGGCCACTGGCGGCCCCGGGGGCCTCCTCGGGTTCTCCGTTTAACGTGAAGTGGAGATTCTCTGCGCCGGCTGGAGATGTGGAGGAGTCAAAGTTATGCCTTTTCTCGGTGATTATGCCTGCAAAGTGTGTCTCCAGCATCTCTCCAAGATTTCACTATAGGAGGCTCGCTTTCTGCTTCCTACCTCTAGCCGCCATCTTGGAATCTCTTATTTTACTGAATTTTACCTATTTTATTTTTAATCATTTTCTAAATGTTAGAATATTTTTGTCTCTCTAAAGATGCTAATTTTATTTAATATTTTCTCCTGTCCTATGACCTAAAACCTGTTTTACTAAGGTTTTCTTCAAGATCCTTTCATCTATTTTATTTCTTTGGTTTTTTCACATTGGAGATTTTCCTCAAATTTCTGGTGCTCATTGGTTATTCATACTCATTTAAGACTTAGGTACTAAAATGTTTCCTAGGAGCACTTTGCTTATTCAGAACTTATAGGCTAGTATGATAATCACAGTATGTTCTTTGCTTAATTTCTTCAGGTAAGAAATGTCTGATCTGCCTTGAAATGGAATAATCTTACACTTAATTTCTTTATTTGCAGCCTAGTACCGCCTCCTTTCTTTGCTCTGTGCCTGCTATACCTAAATTGGATCTGTTTTTCTGGTATTTCCTACCTGTTGTTTCTTATTCTTAGTTTGGCTCCCTTTTGTTACCAGAAGTAGGTTTTTTTAGGTAATGGTAAGGTACTATCCTTTTGATAGATATAACCATATCATAACTTTGATTTGATTTGATTTTAAAATTTATTGGCCACTATATATAACTTGTATTCCATTTTATAGCTATCTGCCTAAGTTTTACTATTTTTTCTTCTTTCTTTGTTGTTGTTTTGAGACAGTGTCTTACTATGTATAGCCCAGGGTGGCCTCAAACATGTGGTCCTCTTGCCTCAGCCTCTTGAGTGCTAGAATTACAGGTGTGGACTATCACACTTGGCTAGCTACTAGTTTAGATATTATAGGTAGAATTCTAAGCATCTTAATTTTGTTACCATATACCAACTACAGTTATCAATTCAGTTGTTGCCTTTAGGGTTAGTAAAGTACATCTTAAATAGCATTCTTTATATTGCAAAAAAAGTATTTTTCGTTTTCAAAGTAAGGTTTTTTTCCTCTCCTTTTGAAAATTAGATAATTCAAAAATGGCAGAACTCTTCATGGAATGTGAAGAAGAAGAATTGGAACCATGGCAGAGGAAAGTAGAAGAAACTCAGGATAAAGATGATGATGATGATGATGAGCTGATCTTTGTTGGAGAGATATCAAGTTCAAAACCAGCCATTTCAAGTAAGCATATACTTCAGTGAAGTTTCATAAGATTGTTGATCATTTTGAATGGAAAAACCTGTGGTTGTGCTATATGTCTTGATTGATGTATTTGTTCTTCTGTAAGGAGCTGAAGGTGAGAAGGGTAACAATAAAAATTTGTGATGATTATGGTGGGGGTATGGTTGGGGACAGGAATAAGGAGGTGAGAGGTTAAAATACCATATTGAGAAAGGGGGAAATTAACTAAAGATTATTAAATTACTTGACAGCATTATAGGCCTTCTGAGATTGAAAGTCCTACTTTTTAGTGGACCCAAGTAGCTTTGTGTTGCTTTTTTCTTTTCTCCCTTTAGCTCAGATGTACAAAAAAGGAAGTATTTGGAATGCTTTGCTTAAAATATCAGAATATACTAAATAAGTTTTTGTTGGTGTCTGATGTGGGTTCTCACATCCAGACAACTACCTCATCAAAGTATCATCTTGATTCTTGGCTCTAAAATTCACAGACAATGCATGATTATGCGATCTCTGGTCTGTGTACCAACATGTGATGTAGCTTCTGGCTACTTCTAAACCTAGGAACTACTGTTTATATTCATGAAGAGGGGAAGGAATAGTCTTCAGCCATTGTAATACAGTCAGTAGTCATACACTTAAATCCTTATGAATTTGTAGCAAAACATGCTAGAATAATACTTTGTGAGTTATTAGATTTCTTTTAGAGTAACTAGACTTGACATTGTTAGGATGTAAAAGTGAAGGTAATGATGACAAGGCATTAAAATTTCCTCTCAAAATGTACAGTATACAAGGGACAACACACTGAATTTCAGGGGAGAAATACAAAGTAGATATTTACCAAAATAACTCACTTTTTTTTAAGCCTGGAGGATTTACCAAAGAATTCAGTAAACATACAGGTGTTTTATTTACCATGGCTATGATCAATAGTGTAAGTAAGAGGCAAGTTTTAAATTTTCTCAAAGCCTGATTCCTGCTTCTCTTGATTCTAAATTTAGAGTAGTGCTTCAACTCAATTTTATCAGAGGTAAAAAGATTTAACCAATCGAATTCTCAGTATCATTTCCTGTGGCAAATTGGGAAGTGCTAAGTACCGCTTAAATTATAAAATGAGCTAGATATGTTTGACATGTTTATGGTTCATAGAGCAACAAGATACTGTATTTTCTTGTTGTTTCTAGTCATTGTGACAATTTTTATGCTGAAATATCACCATATTTCAAAATTGTTGCTCAGATTGTTTCATTGAAACTAGACAATTGAGATTTAAGAACTGGGGGCATGGCTCAAGTGGTAGAGTGAATGACTAGCTGGTGCAAAGCCCAGGTTCAAATGCCAGTACTGCCAAAAGAAGTTAAAAGAAAACAAAGCTCAAGCTTCCATGCTTACCTTGGGCTGGGGGTACGGCTCAAGTGGTAGAGTACCTGCCTAGCAAGCACAGAGCCCTGAGTTCAAATCCCAATACTGCAAAAAAAATTTAAGTTATATTTATATCAATTATAGATGACTCAACTAGAATAATATCTATTAGTTTTAACTGATTTTATCAAAAAGGGGATTAGAACTCAGCATATTTCTTTTCTAAATTGTTAGCTAAGAATTTAAATATAAATGATTTTGTTGATGTTTTATGCGAAAGCCATAAAATACTTTTAGTATATGGAATATATGAGCTAAATGCCTACTATAGACCCACCATATAAGGATAGTACAAAAACATATGTTTAGTAGACTTCAATGCCAAAAAGAATGTATAACTCTTTAATGGCTTAAGCAACTACTTATCTTGAATTTTTGGGTGAAAATAATAATCAAGTTCAAGTGTGGTAGTACATACCTGTAATCTCAACTGAGATAACAGGAAGCTGAGTCCGGATGATCAAAAGTTCAAGGACGGCCTGGGCTACATAGTGAGACCCTGTCTCAAAAAAGTGATCACATTTTTTCCTATACTTCTATATTGCTGAGTCATAGAGTATTTTTACTTTTATATAATCTGATACCCTGCAGAATTATTTTGAGGGACCTGGTTCTTTTCTGCAAGGATATAAAAAGGGAGGTAGTGTTTTTTTTAGGTTTTCTCGGATATTTTTGTGTTTTGTATCTTTTCCTGATAAGCAGTTTTAACCAATTGTGCTCTTTCAGTTTTTCAGTTTGATTCCTTAATAACCTAAAAATTATGGAGTACAAATATAAGAGTGAGGAATATTAAACTGATCCAGAGCATACTGTCAGGCTCAGATTGACTTCTTGTGTAGTAGTATATTTGAAATCCCTTAAGTTAATTAAATATTAAACTCTAGGTTGAATTTAGTCTGTAGTCTGATAATTTCTCATTCAGAATACAGGAGTAATGGTACTGAGAGTCATTTAAAAAAATCAGGGAATAAATCTTTAAATTCCTAAAATCAAATGAAAATGAAAACAAAACCTACCAAAACCTTTGGGATGCAATGAAGCCAATTCTAAGAGGTAAGTTTATAGCTATGAGTGCCTACACTAAAAAAATCAGAAGTTTGGGGCATACTGGGGCATGCCTATAATCCCAGCGACTCCTAAGGTACAGGCAAGAGGATTGCAAATTTAAGGCTGTCCCAGGCAGAGTTAGAGAGACCCTATGTAGAAAACAAAGGTAGGGGACTGGCATAGATCAAGTGGTGGAGTACAAATGTGAGACCCTGGGTTTCATCCCCAGTACCACACCAAATTTAAAACAATTAAATCTCAAACAAATAACCTAATGATGCACCCCAAGGTCATAGAAAAATAAGAATAAGCCAAACCCAAAATGATTAGACAGAAAGAAATAATAAAGATCAGTGTGGAACTTAATGAAATGGAAACTATAAGGACAATACAAATGATCAGTGAAACAAAGAGCTTGTTCTTTGAAAAGATAAGCAACATTGACAAACCTTTAACCATGCCAACTAAGAAAGAAGACCCAATTAATAAAATTGCAGATGAAAAAGGGAATATTACAACCAATACTACTGAAATTCAGAGGATCATTAGGAAATATTTTGAAAATTTATACTCCAATAAATTACAAAATCCAAAAGAAATGGATAAATTTCTAGACACATGTGACCTACCAGAATTGAATCAAAAGGATATAAACAGCCTCAACAGATGTATAATGTGCAGCAACAGTGAAACAGTAACAAAGAATTTCCCAAGAAAGAAAAGCCAGACTGGACTGAATGTGCCACATCTCATCTGATCTCAGAAGCTAAGCAGGGTCGGGCTTGCCTAGTACATGGATGGGAAAAAAGTCAGACTGGACCAGACTGATTAACTGCTAAATTCTATCATCAGACCTTGAAAGAACAAATACCAATGCTCCTCAAATTATTCTATCAAATAGAAAGGGAAGGAATACTTCAAATCACATTCTGGAAACCAGAATGATTCCAAACCAGATATGGACACAACAAATAAAGAAAACTATAGACTAATTTCCTTTATGAACATAGATACAAAAAGTCCTAAATAAAATATTTGCAAACACCATGATGAAATTAGTTTCATTCCAAGGATGGAAGCATGATTCAACATTCACAAATCAACAAACATAGCACATAAATAGAATCAAGGACAAAATTCTTGTTATAATCTCCATAGATGTAGAAAGGGCCTTTAACAAAATTCAACATACATTTGTAATAAAAAGCCCTGAGGAAATTAGGAATAGAAGGATCATACCTCAACTGAATAAACAGTTCTCAAAAGAGTACAATATTCGACCAATAAATAGCCATCTGGAAAATGCAAATCAAAATTACGTTGAGATCTGTCTCACTTCAGTCAGAATTGCTATCATCCAGAAAACAAACAACAAATGGTGAAGAGAATGTAAGGCAAAAGGAACCCAAATTCCTCTTGTTAGGAATGCAAATTAGTCCAGCCATTATAAAAATCATATGGAGATATGTCAAAAAACTGTGCCACTCCTGGGAATAAATCCAAAAAGAGTGTTAAGTCAGCATACTAAAATAAAGACACCTGCACACCCATGTTTATTGCAGCACTATTCACAAAAGTCAACTTGTGGAATCAGCATAGGTGCCCATCAACAGATGAATGGATACAGAAAATGTGGTATTTTGCACAATGGAGTATATTATTCAGCCATAAAGAAGATTGAGCTGGGTTCCGGTTGTTCACACCTGTAATCTAATTACTTGGGAGACAGATATCAGAAGGATAGCAGTTCAAGGTCAGTATGGGCAAATAGTTCCAGAGACCCTGTCTCAAAAATACCCAATACAGATGGGTACAGGTGGCTCACGTCTGTAATCCTAGCTACTCAGGAGGCAGAGATCAGGAGGATCGTGGTTCAAAGTCAGCTGAAGCAAAATAGTTCATGGGACCTGATCTTGAAAAAACCATCGCAAAAAAGGGCTGGTGGAGTGGCTCAAATGGTAGAGTAGCTGCCTACCAAGTATGAAACCCTGAGTTTAAACCCCAATACTGCCAAAAATAAAAATTAAAAAATGAAATTGTGTTCTTTCCAGGAAAATGGATGGAACTGGAGAGCATCATGTTAAGCAAAATAAGCCAGACTTAAAGAGACAAATATCATGCATTCTTTCATATGCAGAATGAAGATTTTTTTTAAGGCATGAAAATAGAAGGGGAAAAATTTGGGAAGGGAAAGAGGACCATTAGGAAGGGGAGGGGAGACAAGAGAGTGTAATGGGAGTGAATATGATCAAAGTGCATTATATACATTTACAAAAATGACAGTGAAACTGATTACTCTGTATAATTAATAGTCACTGGTTAAAAATGAATGGGATAAAAAGTAATAGCACTAGATAATCAAAAGGTGAATATTCAATCAGCTGCTAATAAACTTCTAGACATTTAGGGTTATGAGTGTGCCATGGACACTATGGAAAGGCTAGATTTCAAGTCATTGGAACCTGAGACTCTGTGCAACCCTGTCACCATTAAGGGAGAGTAATATATGTCTATTATTGGTTATGTACAGATATATTTTTAAAGTTTTGTCTATTAATGTATTTCATTAAAGTACATTAAACTCATTAAAATAATGAATTTTAAAATAAAAATTTTTATAGATATTTTGAACAGAGGTAACCCCAGCTCATCTTCAAAGGGAATAAAGAATGAGTCACTCAATCCAGGTACAGTATTACTATATTTTAAAGTGAAATATGTTGACACCATTGGTTATGTAAAAATGTATTCAATATGTTGTATAATTTTACACACAGGTATTTCTGATATATTCAAGTCTACAAGTCCACACTATAAAGACCCAACATCAAGTTCAGTGACTGCCTTGCCTAGATTTCATCCTGAATCTAAATCTTCACAAAGCTCTACTATTGTTCAGAATATGTCTAAAGCTGTAAGTGTTTCTGAGATTACACAGTTAGTTTAGGGACACATTGGATGTTATAGTGTCAAGTTAGAATTGAAAATTGTCATAGCTCGTAATCATAAGTACTATCAGAAAATGTCACCATCTTTATAATATAGTTCAACCATTGCTAAAATAATAGAGGCAAAAATTAATCCAACATGTTAATAAATCAGGTAGTATGCCTAAATAGGTATAGTGTTGAAAACTGTGCAATCTAAATGTGAGTAAAGATGTATAATCTGTAATTAATATTTAATTGCATCCTTTTATTGTATTAATTTTAATTAAAATTAGTTATTTAATTGATATATAATTTACATATTTATGGAATACAATGTATTATTTCAATACATGTATACAATATGTAATTATCAAATCAGAGCAATTAGCATATCCATCACCTCAGACATTTATCATTTCTTTGTGTTAGAACATTTAAAATCTTTTCTTCTTAGCTGTTTTGAAATATACAATAAAGTATTGTTAACTGCAGTCACTGTATTGTGTTATAGAATACCAGACTTACTCTTTACCGGAGTTTGAATTCAGGGCTTCTCAGTTGCTGGGCAGACACTACTGCTTGAGCTGCACTCAGTCCCATTTTGCTCTGCTTATTTTGGAAACGGGGTCTTACAAACTCTGTGCTTGGGTTGACCTCAAACCACTATCCCCCACACACCCCAGATCTCAGCCTCCCAAGTAGCTAATGTTACAGGTGTGAGCTACCAGTGCCTGGCTGCTCTGATTATTTTGGAGAGTCTTGCTTTTTGTACAGGCTGGCTTGGACCATAACCCTCCTATTTTACACTTCCCACCATTACTGGGATGACAGGTATGTACCACATGCCCAGTTTTTTCCATTGAGATGGGGTTTCACAACTTTTTTTGCCTAGGCTGGCATGGAACTGCAATCTTCCTGATCTCAACCTCCAGGCGTGTACCATCACACCCAGCTATTGGTTTATATGGGATCTCACAAGGTTTTTGCCTGGGCTGGCTTCAAAACATGACTCTCTGCATCTCAACCTCCCAAATAACTAGGATTACAGGCATGAGCTGCTGGTGCCCAGTTTGTTTTAGGTTTTTTTTTGAATAGGGTCTGGTATTTATACTTGGGTGAGCCTGGACTACAGTCCTCCTATTTCCAATTTTCTGCATAGTTGGGATGACAGGCATGCAACACCACGCCCAGCTTTTTTGTTGAGATGGGAGCCTCCCATCTTTTTGCCCAGACTGGCCTGGAACTGTGGCCCTCCTGATCTCTACCTCCAAAGAAGCCATTATTATAGGTGTTATAACTAACTATTATTATATCAAGCTCTGGCTTCCCTCATCCCCACTACCCTTCCAAGTCCCTGGTAACCCCTATTTTACTATCTATTTCTATGAAATCAACTTTTTAAAATCATAAACTGAGCAAGGTATTCTTAATTGGGAAGATTGTTCCAAAGTCATTATTTGTTCTCAAAAACAATGTTTAGTTTTAAAAACGTTTAAGCCAAGCATCATGGTACATGTCTAAAATCCCAACACTTAGGAGGCTGAGGTTGGAGGATTGTGAGTTCGAGGCTAGCCTGGGCTACATAGACCTTGTCTCAAAAAGGAAAAACTTTTTTGTAACAGACATAATATATAATGGAAATACTTAACATTTGGGGGCTGTGACTATACAAGTCTTTGTGTTAAATGCTATAGATAAATTAACCTTTTATTCTTGGGACATCCTTATGAGGTAAGCACTATTATCTCCATTTTATAATTGAGAAAATTCAGGCTTGAGAAGCTAAATGGTTCATTCAAGGCCACATAGCTAGTAAATCATGGATATGGGATTTCAAACCAGGTTAACCCAGACTTTTGTTTTTAAATGACTGTACATCCATCCGTCCATCCATCCATATGTTTAAGTATATACTTTTAATAATGGAAACATTGCCTTAGAGCATACAGTGTATAAAGTCAGTATGATACAGCTTAAAGTCAATGTGTTATAAGGCCAGGCTTTGCTTTTTGGTAAACCAGGGTTCCAACTCCAGCTATCTGAGCAATAACAAGCTGGGCTGCATGGGAAACCTTACTTAACAACACTAAGCCTTAGTTTACCTATATATAAGATGGGAGATGATATACTGTAAGGTCTTATTAGCACTATAATAACTGCTTAATATAATACATGTTCTGTGAAAAAAGCAAGAGCATTTTTAAATGTACAGTTATTGTTGGCTATTTCATTTGGAAAGGTAAATAACTTGAAACTTAGAAGTAACTTTTCCAAAGTCACACAGAATAAATGAACAAGTCTTCTGAATCCCAGTTTATCACCTCATTTGCCTTATTGTATTTGGTATCTTTATGGACCATTTTATGAGACGTAAGAAATTTCTAATTAGAGAATTATTTTTAAAAGTTAGTTGTTGAATAAAGTATCTGCTATATGAAATTGTGGAATTAACTGACCAGAGTTGTTAGCTCAGAAAGGGTTAGAGTTAAGTTTATCTAGAGGAATTTCTGTAAAAGAATTATTTTTGAAAATTGCAAGTGAGTATTTCCATGTTTAAGTGTAAATATTTAGAAATAATACCTGGATTACAATTAAGTTAAAGCCATTAATTTTTTAAATATAATAAATGTTAAGGCTCAAATGCAGAAATCTGACTATTATGCCTCAAATTCTAGGAATGGAATGGTTTGGGTCTCTTCAATATCTGTCTCCATAACTTCTTAATACACTGATATTAGAAAATTTAGTAACAAAGTAAAATTCTTACATCCTAATCATCTCTCAACTTGTAAGTACAAAACAAGCAAGCAAAATGTTTATATTCCCAATATAAAAGTAATGTATATGGGAGGGGGTTAGAAAGAAAGTATTTTGACTTTTGTTAGTAGTTAGTGTGGTATACCAATCAGGACCATATTAATACAGATTTGATACCTAGTCCTCATTTTTCTTGAACTTCTTCTGTGTTTAAATATGTAGGTTTTTATATTTTGCTATTGCAAATAATTCTTCTTTAAACACTGTCATTTCCTTAGCATAAATTCTTTGAAGTGGAATGAGATCAAAGGATATAAAGCTTTGGAAGCCCTTGACAGCGCTAAAATTTTCTTGCAGAAAAGTCATACCAGAATATAACTTCTACTTTGCCAATATTATCATTATTTTTTAATCTTAACTGTATTTAGAGCAAATTTTAGTTTTCCAGAAAAATTGCAATAGCGCAAAGAGTTCCCATGCCCAGTAGATGCTGTTTTCAGCAGAGAGTAATAATTACATTTGTGTTTTACAACCTATTAGTGATTGAGTCATTAAGGCTTTCTTTATAGTATTGTACAGTTTAATTTATCTTTGTTAGAAATTATGAAACCTAAATAACTACATCTTTTTACAGGGTTTTTCAAAGAATTCATCACAAGTTGATTCGGATGATTCTTCAGTCCTGCTGTTTGACTCGACCAAGGATACAGTGCCACTGTCCCTGGGTGTACCAAAACTCTTGGAAGGTTTGGTTTAGCACTTTTTCATAAAAATCATTAATGGAGACTTGATTAATGTACACAGGAATTGAATTTGTTTTGAAAATAACATGAGTGTTATTTTTCCTTGTATTACAAGATAGAATATAGCTAATCATCCCTGAATGCCTTTTGTGAGTGATTTGATACAAAATCATATTTAGTAGATTATTTTATTTCTTTCTTCTAAGTTAGCTAGCATGTGTTCTTTCCCTTTTCTTTTTGGAGGTACTGGGGGTTGAACTCAGGGCCTTGCACCTGATAGGTTGGCACTCTACCACTTGAGCCACACTGTCACCTCTAGCATGTGTTCTTTGGACTTGTTCTTGCTTGGAACCATTTGAGTTAAAAAATATTAATGTAGTATCTGTGAGTCAGAGAAGTCCCTGATGCTTTAAATACTTTGTAAAAAAAAAATATCAATTAACTGGGTGCCAGAGGCTCACGCCTATAATCCTAGCTGCTCAAGAGGCAGAGATCAGGAGGATCGTATTTCAAAGCCAGCCTGGGCAAATAGTTCATGAGACCCTATCTCAAAAAACACCTAATCCAAAAAAGGACTGGCAGATTTGTTCAAGTGGTAGAGCACCTGCCTAGCAAGCATGAGGCCCTGAGATCAAACCCCAGTACTGCCAAAAACATTCATTTATGGTTATAGTTGATTTCTTAACAAACTAATGTCTTTGTGTACAAATAAATTTTGTAGATATGCTAGTTAAATATGATTAGAGTGGTATTATAAAAAGGCAGAACTAAAACAAAAGTGATTTGCACATGATAAATCCCCAGTATTTATCCATTGAAGGAATTAGTGAAATATTCCAATTGAAGTAGAGTTGCAATTCTTTGATTATCTATATTAACAAAGTTCTTCATTAACCTAAAGTAAATTAGTATGCCAATGAAGGAATTTTACCTAGTTGAAAAGTTGCCTATAATCAAACCGCTGTTTCTATATTAGTTTATTTGATATATTTCACTAGACAGTGGCAAAAAATTTTTAAATTGTTTACTAAGAAATATGTAACATTTATCATACAAAAAAATCCCTAGTAATATGAATGCCAAAAATATTTTCCCATTTTGATAATTATACTTGATTTGATATTCACCTGCCTAGGTGTCTAGTTAGAAAAATAGCAAAGGACCAAAATTAATAGGGAGATAAAATAGGTTTCTGATTTTACAAAGCATATGGTCTTATTCCTAGAACAAGTCTGAATTTGTGGAGCTTCTAGAGGTTACAGGCTCTCTAAAATTTTTTATATTGTACAGAGTAGAGCTTTGCCAGAATGTTAAATGTACCATTTTAAATATTGGTCAGCAAGATGCAGGCTTAAGCCTCTATTCTAAAGATTTTTTTGGTCTTTATTAAGTTACCTAACCTCTTTACACCTCAGTTTTCTCACACTACAATAGGTATTTTTATTTTCTCACATAATGTATTCATTCTCTATACCTGAAACAAGCCATTTGGAAATAAAATTACTATCTCAGGACTTTGTTGAGGCCAAAATAAAGACAAGTCAAAACCGCATTATAATATTTAAAGGATTTAATAAATAATTATTATAATGATAATTATGTTTGAAAGCATGATTAATGAACTTTTGTCTAGGGTGATCATGGAAAGTCCTTTGTTGTTGGTACTAGAGTTTGAACTCTGGGCCTCACAATTGCTAGGCAGGCACACTACCGCTAGAGCCACTCTACCAGCCGTGGAAGGTTCCTAAAGAAGGTTGGATTTGAGCTTGATTCTGAAGAATGAAAATAGGATTTTTATTGACACAGACAAGAATAGTTGAGAGACTGGGCATGGTAGTACACACTTGTAATCCCTGCTACTTGGGAGGCAGAGATCAGTAAGATCATGGTTGAGGCCAGCCCAGGCAAAAAGTTAGCAGAACACCATTCTCAACTAATAAGCCAGTTGTAAGTCCCAGCTTTGCAGGAAGCATATGTAGAAGGATTGCAGCCCAAATCTGGCTCTGGGCAAAACTGTGAGGCCCCATCCGAAAAATACCTAAAACAAAAAGGGCTGTAAACAATGGGATTGGACTTTGAGCACATGATAAAAGCGAGAGCACACAAGGGAGGGGTGAGGATAGGTAAGACACCTAAAAAACTAGCTAGCATTTGTTGCCCTTAACGCAGAGAAACTAAAGCAGATACCTTAAAAGCAACTGAGGCCAATAGGAAAAGGGGACCAGGACCTAGAGAAAAGGTTAGATCAAAAAGAATTAACCTAGAAGGTAACACCCACGCACAGGAAATCAATGTGAGTCAATGCCCTGTAAAGCTATCCTTATCTCAACCAGCAAAAACCCTTGTTCCTTCCTATTATTGCTTATACTCTCTCTACAACAAAATTAGAAATAAGGGCAAAATAGTTTCTGCTGGGTATTGAGGGGGTGGGGGGGAGAGGGAGGGGGTGGAGTGGGTGGTAAGGGAGGGGGTGGGGGCAGGGGGGAGAAATGACCCAAGCCTTGTATGCACATATGAATAATAAAATTAAAAAAAAAGGGCTGTGACTCAAGTAGCAAGTGCTAATGAGGCTTGGCTGTGACTTCAGACCCCAATATTGAAAAAAAAAAGTTGAGGTTAGGGAATGGCACAGGCTAAAGGCAATCAAAACAAGTTGAAAGATCAGAATTTAAAACTATTGTCAGAGTGATTTTTATTTGATTTCTCAATGCTTTAAAAATTATGTTGAAATGGCCTATTTTAGTCTCCAGCCCATCATATAATCTGTTACCTAGTCCAAAATGGCAGCATTTACTGATTATTCAAGTGACCTAAGCATCTCAGAAGAATGTTAAAGTGATTAGATGAAAGTAAATCCCAAGTGCCAGCAGTATAGCAGTCACTAACCAGGTGCTCTAATGATGGAAAAAATCATTTCAAAGAATGAAACCGATTTGACAGTGGAGACCACTAATGAAATACTCTTTTCCAACATATAGTTACTCCACAACTTCTGTTACAAATGTACAGTTGGGAGCATTAAAATTTATGATGTTCAGTTTTAGAACATTTATCACAAACTACAATCTTGTGTTACTTTAAAAAAAATCACTTGATATAGCTGGTTTATAGCGTAAATAGCCTTGTTACTCTTGGAGGTTCCCTGAATTCTAATTCTGTGGCCTTTGAGGTGATGGTTTTCGAACTCAAAAAACTATTTTTTAGCAAGGAAATCCCTATTTGTATAAAATGTTAGCAGAAGTCTAGTAAATCAAATATAAAAGGAGAGTTTCTATATCTCATTACCTACAGCCCACTATTTTTCATTAGGCTTAAGGGAACATAGTTTAAAAGCCATTACAGTAACTCCAAACCTTTTCATAGGAGTGAGTGTGGTATTATCTTTCAAGATAAGTTGTTTCCATTTTGTACATAGGGAATAATCAGATCATTTAAACCACCTGTCAGTCTGTTACTTGGAAGAAGAACCAACTTGAATTTTCCATTAGATGTTTCAAGCTTTTTAGAAGCATCTTAAAGGATTCCTCTAAATTTTTAGAATAAAATTTTTACAAGCTCAAATGTACTTAAGCACCAAAAGATAAATTCATTTGTAGTAACTTAGCTTAAAGTATTCTCTATGCTTTAGTTTTTCTTTCTTGCTTGCTTTTTTGGAGAGGATGGGGGGCTTCTTTCATGATAACTGTTTATGTGTTTCTTTATTTGAAAGTATCTTTAGAATTTTCTTTTTTTTTTTCATTTTTCTTTTATTATTCATATGTGCATACAAGGCTTGGTTCATTTCTCCCCCCTGCCCCCACCCCCTCCCTTACAACCCACTCCGCCCCCTCCCTCTCCCCCCCCTCAATACCCAGCAGAAACTATTTTGCCCTTATTTCTAATTTTGTTGTAGAGAGAGTATAAGCAATAATAGGAAGGAACAAGGGTTTTTGCTGGTTGAGATAAGGATAGCTATACAGGGCATTGACTCACATTGATTTCCTGTGCGTGGGTGTTACCTTCTAGGTTAATTCTTTTTGATCTAACCTTTTCTCTAGTTCCTCGTCCCCTTTTCCTATTGGCCTCAGTTGCTTTAAGGTATCTGCTTTAGTTTCTCTGCGTTAAGGGCAACAAATGCTAGCTAGTTTTTTAGGTGTCTTACCTATCCTCACCCCTCCCTTGTGTGCTCTCGCTTTTATCATGTGCTCATAGTCCAATCCCCTTGTTGTGTTTGCCCTTGATCTAATGTCCACATATGAGGGAGAATATACGATTTTTGGTGTTTTGGGCCAGGCTAACCTTACTCAGAATGATGTTCTCCAATTCCATCCATTTACCAGCGACTGATAACATTTCGTTCTTCTTCATGGCTGCATAAAATTCCATTGTGTATAGATACCACATTTTCTTAATCCATTCGTCAGTGGTGGGGCATTTTGGCTGTTTCCATAACTTGGCTATTGTGAATAGTGCCGCAATAAACATGGATGTGCAGGTGCCTCTGGAGTAACAGTCTTTTGGGTATATCCCCAAGAGTGGTATTGCTGGATCAAATGGTAGATCGATGTCCAGCTTTTTAAGTAGCCTCCAAATTTTTTTCCAGAGTGGTTGTACTAGTCTACATTCCCACCAACAGTGTAAGAGGGTTCCTTTTTCCCCGCATCCTCGCCAACACCTGTTGTTGGTGGTGTTGCTGATGATGGCTATTCTAACAGGGGTGAGGTGGAATCTTAGCGTGGTTTTAATTTGCATTTCCTTTATTGCTAGAGATGGTGAGCATTTTTTCATGTGTTTTCTGGCCATTTGAATTTCTTCTTTTGAGAAAGTTCTGTTTAGTTCACGTGCCCATTTCTTCATTGGTTCATTAGTTTTGGGAGAATTTATTTTTTTAAGTTCCCTGTATATTCTGGTTATCAGTCCTTTGTCTGATGTATAGTTGGCAAATATTTTCTCCCACTCTGTGGGAGAAAATTCAGTTTAGAGACCATTTCTTTTGATGAACAGAAGCTTTTTAGTTTTATGAGGTCCCATTTATCTATGCTATCTCTTAGTTGCTGTGCTGCTGGGGTTTCATTGAGAAAGTTCTTACCTATACCTACTAACTCCAGAGTATTTCCTACTCTTTCTTGTATCAACTTAAGAGTTTGGGGTCTGATATTAAGATCCTTGATCCATTTTGAGTTAATGTTGGTATAGGGTGATATACATGGATCTAGTTTCAGTTTTTTGCAGACTGCTAACCAGTTTTCCCAGCAGTTTTTGTTGAAGAGGCTGCTATTTCTCCATCGTATATTTTTAGCTCCTTTGTCAAAGATAAGTTGCTTATAGTTGTGTGGCTTCATATCTGGGTCCTCTATTCTGTTCCACTGGTCTTCATGTCTGTTTTTGTGCCAGTACCATGCTGTTTTTATTGTTATTGCTTTGTAATATAGTTTGAAGTCAGGTATTGTGATACCTCCTGCATTGTTCTTTTGACTGAGTATTGCCTTGGCTATTCGTGGCCTCTTGTGCTTCCATATAAATTTAACAGTAGATTTTTCAATCTCTTTAATGAATGTCATTGGAATTTTGATGGGAATTGCATTAAACATGTAGATTACTTTGGGGAGTATCAACATTTTTACTATGTTGATTCTACCAATCCATGAGCATGGGAGGTCTCTCCACTTTCTATAGTCTTCCTCAATCTCTTTCTTCAGAAGTGTATAGTTTTCCTTGTAGAGGTCTTTCACATCTTTTGTTAGGTTTACACCTAGCTATTTGATTTTTTTTGAGGCTATTGTAAATGGAATTGTTTTCATACATTCTTTTTCCGTTTGCTCATTGTTAGTGTATAGAAATGCTAATGATTTTTCTATGTTGATTTTATATCCTGCTACCTTGCTATAGCTATTGATGATGTCTAGAAGCTTCTGAGTAGAGTTTTTTGGGTCTTTAAGGTATAGGATCATGTCGTCTCCAAATAGGGATATTTTGACAGTTTCTTTACCTATTTGTATTCCTTTTATTCCTTCTTCTTGCCTAATTGCTCTTGCTAGGAATTCCAGTACTATGTTGAATAGGAGTGGAGATAGTGGGCATCCTTGTCTGGTTCCTGATTTTACAGGGAATGGTTTCAGTTTTTCTCCATTAAGTATAATGCTGGCTGTAGGTTTGTCATATATAGCTTTTATAATGTTGAGGAACTTTCCTTCTATTCCTAGTTTTCTTAGAGCTTTTATCATGAAATGATGTTGGATCTTATCAAAGGCTTTTTCTGCATCTATTGAGATGATCAAGTGGTTTTTGTCTTTGCTTCTGTTAATGTGATTTATTACGTTTATTGATTTTCGTATGTTGAACCACCCCTGCATCCCTGGGATGAAGACTACTTGGTCGTGGTGAATAATCTTTTTGATGTGTTGCTGAATTCGGTTTGCCATTATTTTGTTGAGGATTTTTGCATCAGTGTTCATTAAGGATATTGGCCTATAGTTCTCCTTTTTGGAGGTGTCTTTGCCTGGTTTTTCGATAAGTGTAATACTGGCTTCATAAAATGTGTTAGGCAGTTTTCCTTCCCTTTCTATTTCGTGGAACAGTTTAAGGAGGGTTGGTATCAGTTCTTCTTTAAAGGTCTGATAGAATTCAGCAGAGAATCCATCAGGTCCTGGACTTTTCTTTTTGGGGAGACTCTTGATTGCTGCTTCAATTTCATTTTGTGTTATAGGTCTATTCAGGTGATTAACTTCCTCTTGGTTCAGTTTTGGATGATCATATGTATCTAGAAATCTGTCCATTTCTTTAAGATTTTCAAATTTATTTGAATATAGGTTCTCAAAGTAGTCTCTGAAGATTTCCTGGACTTCCACGGTGTTTGTTGTTATCTCCCCTTTTGCATTCCTAATTCTACTAATTTGGGTTTTTTCTCTCCTCATTTTAGTCAGGTTTGCCAGGGGTCTATCGATCTTGTTTATTTTTTCGAAGAACCAACTTTTTGTTTCATTAATTCTTTGTATGGTTTTTTTGGTTTCTATTTTGTTGATTTCAGCTCTTATTTTTATTATTTCTCTCCTATTTGTTTTGGGATTTGCTTGTTCTTGTTTTTCTAGGAGTTTGAGATGTATCATTAGGTCATTGATTTGGGATCTTTCAATCTTTTTAATATATGCACTCATGGCTATAAACTTTCCTCTCAAGACTGCCTTAGCTGTGTCCCATAGGTTCCGGTAGGTTGTGTTTTCATTTTCATTGACTTCCAGGAACTTTTTAATTTCCTCTTTTATTGCATCGATGATCCATTCTTCATTAAGTAATGAGTTATTTAGTTTCCAGCTGTTTGCATGTTTTTTGTCTTTACTTTTGTTGTTGAGTTCTACTTTTACTGCATTGTGGTCAGATAGTATGCACGGTATTATTTCTATTTTCTTATATTTGCTGAGGCTTTCTTTGTGCCCTAGGATATGATCTATTTTGGAGAAGGTTCCATGGGCTGCTGAGAAGAATGTATATTGTGTAGAGGTTGGATGAAATGTTCTGTAGACATCTACTAGGTCCACTTGATCTATTGCATATTTTAGATCTTGGATTTCTTTATTGAGTTTTTGTTTGGATGACCTATCTACTGATGATAATGGAGTGTTAAAGTCTCCCACAACCACTGTGTTGGCGTTTATATATGCTTTTAGGTCTTTCAGGGTATGTTTGATGAAATTGGGTGCGTTGACATTGGGTGCTTACAGATTGATGATTATTATTTCCTTTTGGTCTATTTCCCCTTTTATTAGTATGGAATGTCCTTCTTTATCTCGTTTGATCAATGTAGGTTTGAAGTCTACTTTGTCAGAGATAAGTATTGCTACTCCTGCTTGTTTTCGGGGGCTATTGGCTTTGTCAATCTTCTTCCAGCCTTTCATCCTAAGCATATGCTTATTTCTGTCAGTGAGATTAGTCTCCTGTAAGCAACAAATTGTTGGATCTTCTTTTTTAATCCATTTTGTCAAACGGTGTCTTTTGATGGGTGAATTAAGTCCATTAACATTAAGCGTTAGTACTGATAAGCATGTGGTGATTCCTGCTTAGTTGTTTGAAGGTGTGATTGTGTGTACCTAACTTGATGTTACTCTCTACTGTCTTGCTTTTTCTAATCCTGTGGTTTGGTGCTGCCTGCCTTTTCATGGTTAAGTTGGGTGTCACTTTCTGTGTGCAGGACCCTTGCAGAATCTTTTGTAATGGTGGCTTTGTGGTCACATATTGTTTTAGTTTCTGCTTATCATGGAAGACTTTTATTGCTCCATCTATTTTGAATGATAGCTTTGCTGGGTAGAGTATCCTGGGGTTGAAGTTATTTTCATTCAGTGCCCGGAAAATCTCACCCCACGCTCTTCTTGCTTTTAATGTTTCTGTTGAGAAGTCTGCTGTGATTTTGATGGGTTTTCCTTTGTATGTTACTTGTTTTTTCTCTCTTACAGCCTTCAATATTCTTTCCTTAGTTTCTGAACTTGTTGTTTTAATGATGATATGTCGTGGAGTAGTTCTATTTTGATCTGGTCTGTTTGGTGTCCTGGAGGCCTCTTGCATGTGTATGGGAATATCTTTCTCTAGATTTGGGAAATTTTCCGTTATTATTTTGTTGAATATATTACGCATTCCCTTCGCTTGCACCTCTTCTCCTTCTTCGATGCCCATGATTCTCAAGTTTGGTCTTTTGATGGAGTCAGTGAGTTCTTGCGTTTTCTTTTCACAGGTCTTGAGTTGTTTAATTAATAGTTCTTCGGTTTTTCCTTTAATTACCATTTCATCTTCAAGTTCTGAGATTCTGTCTTCTGTTTGTTCTATTCTGCTGGATTGGCCTTCCGTTTTGTTTTGCAGTTCTGTTTCGTTCTTTTTTCTGAGGTTTTCCATATCCTGGCAGTTTTCTTCTTTATTGTTGTCTATTTTTGTCCTGAGTTCATTTATCCATTTATTCATTGTGTTCTCTCTTTCACTTTGGTGTTTATACAGTGCTTCTATGGTTTCCTTTATTTCTTCTTTTGCTTTTTCAAATTCTCTATTTTTATTGTCTTGGAATTTCTTGAGTGTCTCCTGTACATTTTGGTTGACCCTATCCAGTATCATCTCTATAAAATTCTCATTGAGTACTTGTAGTATGTCTTCTTTTAAATTATTCTTGTGGGCTTCATTGGGTCCTTTGGCATAGTTTATCTTCATTTTGTTGGAGTCTGGATCTGAGTTTCTGTTCTCTTCATTCCCCTGTGGTTCCTGTACTAATTTTTTGCTGTGGGGAAACTGGTTTCCCTGTTTTTTCTGTCTTCCCATCATTGTCCTTGGTGTTGTTACTGTCCCTGTACTGTGTGTAATTAAGTATTTTCTAGCTTGTAATAATAACAGTGGTAATATTTAGAATGGAAGAGTGAGCTGAGATGGGAAGCAAGAAGTTAAAGAAAAGGGGAAAACAAATATACAGACAAGAGGGAGAAAGCAGAACAAGGTATCAGACAAGAGAGTTTCAAAGGTATAAACAGGGAGTGTTAGTGTACTAATCGACAGTAAGCTGAACAGACATTAGAGAGACAGAGGATTGAAAATCAAAGATAAAAAAATAAAAAATAAGTATATGAAAGTAATATCTATTTATAAAAATGAATTAAAATAAAATGGAAAATAGAAAATTAAAAAAAAAAAAAAACCAAAAAACTTCCAAGTTTATATGCAATGCAGTTTCAGTCTTAATAATTTGGGTGTCCGTCTCAATATCCAGTCCTGGAGTTGGTGCCTCAGATGTTGTTCTGTAGTTGTCTCATCAAAGGGGATGCATAAAGTAGAACAAAACTACACACTCACACTCACACACACACACACACACACACACACACACACACAAGCCCCACCAAGTGACCCCAGTTCAAATGCAATACAGTTTCAGTAAGTTTTTCGGCTTGCAGGTGTAATTCGGTTGTTCTCTCATCAAAGGTAGGGAGAAAAAGAAAAAAAAGCGTGTGGAGGCAGTTCTGAGAGTGGTATCTGCAACTGTGGCTTGCCTGCCTGCTGCTCTCAGCCTGTAGCTGGCGGCGTTATTTATGCAGATCTCTGGGGTGAGCTAGCACTCACCTGGTCCCACAGGCTTTGTTTGCTCAGAGTTCTCCTGTGCGGGAGCCTCTGCTACAGGCTTTCCCCTTTCCAAGCACTGGGAAAGGTGACACTGCCCCCGCGTTGTCAGGCCTGCGTGTTTATTTACAGTTCATGTGGGAGGTGGGTCTTCCCTCCTCTCCTCTGAAGTTTTCCTCCCACTGCCACTTTCATTTTTTTTTTTTCATTTTTCTTTTATTATTCATATGTGCATACAAGGCTTGGTTCATTTCTCCCCCCTGCCCCCACCCCCTCCCTTACCACCCACTCCGCCCCCTCCCTCTCCCCCCCCAATACCCAGCAGAAACTATTTTGCCCTTATCTCTAATTTTGTTGTAGAGAGAGTATAAGCAATAATAGGAAGGAACAAGGGGTTTTGCTGGTTGAGATAAGGATAGCTATACAGGGCATTGACTCACATTGATTTCCTGTGCATGGGTGTTACCTTCTAGGTTAATTCTTTTTGATCTAACCTTTTCTCTAGTTCCTCGTCCCCTTTTCCTATTGGCCTCAGTTGCTTTAAGGTATCTGCTTTAGTTTCTCTGCGTTAAGGGCAACAAATGCTAGCTAGTTTTTTAGGTGTCTTACCTATCCTCACCCCTCCCTTGTGTGCTCTCGCTTTTATCATGTGCTCATAGTCCAATCCCCTTGTTGTGTTTGCCCTTGATCTAATGTCTACATATGAGGGAGAACATACGATTTTTGGTCTTTTGGCCAGGCTAACCTCACTCAGAATGATGTTCTCCAATTCCATCCATTTACCAGCCAATGATAACATTTCGTTCTTCTTCATGGCTGCATAGAATTCCATTGTGTATAGATACCACATTTTCTTAATCCATTCGTCAGTGCTGGGGCATCTTGGCTGTTTCCATAACTTGGCTATTGTGAATAGTGCCGCAATAAACATGGATGTCCACTGCCACTTTCAGAAGCTTTCCTGCTCCTGCTTACTGGGCGGTGCTGCTGCTCCTGCCAGCCGCCATGTTTGTTTACAGTTCACGTGGGAAGTGGGTCTTTCCTCCACTCTCACAGGCTTCCCCGCTCCCGCCAGAGCCTCTCTGGCCCGCCTGGCTAGTTTATTTACAGTCCCGGGAAGGATTCCCTTCCCCCGATCTTCAGCGCTCAGGGCGCCCCACCCTCTTTCCAGCGTGTCTTAACTGTTCTTATTGCTTATTACTCGGTTTCTCTTTTTTTTTTTCGCGGGTGGAGGTCAGTCTGTCCAGGGGGCTATGCTGCTCTGGCCCAGGCTTGTCTGTGGGGCTACCGCGGTACCGCAAAGCTCACCTGGTCAGCGTCTTCCCAAGCCGTATGGGCGCTGGCCACTGGCGGCCCTGGGGGCCCTCCTTGGTTCTCCATTTAACGTGAAGTGGAGATTCTCTGCACCGGCTGGAGATGTGGAGGGGTCAAAGTTATGCCTTTTCTCGGTGATTATGCCTGCAAAGTGTGTCTCCAGCGTCTCTCCAAGATTTCACTATAGGAGGCTCGCTTTCTGCTTCCTACCTCTAGCCGCCATCTTGGTATTCTCCTAGAATTTTCTTGCATAAAGTTTATGTCATAAATTTTTCAAATATATGTAGTCCATACAAGCCATTTTAATTTCTTCCTCTTGGTTATATAAATTTTCATCTTTTTTTGTCATTTGTATGATAGGATGATTCAATTACTTTATATTTAATTTAGCCCTAAAATATTTTTAATTTTAAATGTAAGGCCATTTTAGTAAAAGTTTTCTGTAAGTAATAGTCTATACTGAAGTAACTATATTTCCCACCGTTTAAATCTTTGTAGGTATGGATCAAACTTCGTTTGGATTAAAACGTCCTTCTACTTCTAAAGTAAACAGTATTAATCCAAAAAAGCCAAAGACCAGCGAAAGCGTTTCTGAAGCAAATCCCTCCTCTTCGTTATCTTTAAATAACTCTACTTCAGAGGCATCTTCCCAGGTTATGGTATCGGCAGGTAAGTATAAAATCCAGCATAGAAAAAAAAGTATTTTTATACATAAATTTTAGAAACTGTGATGGATTTTTTAAACTATTACTAGTGATTATTTAAGGTTTAAAAAAGACAAGTTTGACTCATTAAAATCTCTGATTTCTTTCAGGTTCGGATACCTCATCAACTCAGTCTAAAACTGGAGCACCTTTCCTAAGATCTTGTCCAAAATGCAATGTTCAGTTCACCCTTTTAGATCCTTTGAAATGCCACATGAAGGTAACATTTTTCTCAGAAGCTGATTTTTGAAAACATGTACAAATCCTGAAATTACTAACGTATAATGTAGAGTAAATGCTGACTTGTCCAGATGTTAGAAAATAAATCTTCTCATATTGGTGTTTTCATATAACAAGCAAAAATTGATATTCATATTGATTATCTTTACATAAGATTTTAAAATTCTTCCAGTCATTAAATGCTAAAAATTAAGTTCACACATAGACTACAGTATGTGCATACAGCACTTTAATTTTAAATGAAAATAATGTATTAAATCAGAATATTTATTAACTAAATCATTCTATTCTTCAAACTTGTAAAGCAGGCATTATTATTAGGTGCTTAATCCTTCCTATAAATTACTTAATTTTTTATCCATATCCATATCATGTAATATCCATAGCATATTACTCAATAAAAATCTTAGTTTTACATTTTCATCTTCAATACTCGGCAGTAACTCCTAATGATGGAACATTTCACATGAAATGATAGTTTTAACTCAATCTAGAATATAGTTTATATAATTACAAAGATCTATAGTTAATAGCTCTATATTGGTGTAGGAAGCTCTTGATCTTAGGTTTAGGTAAGTTTCAAGTACTAATGAAGTATGGGTTTTTAGGGGACACTTCACTTAAAATATTTTGGTAGGTAATACAGTATTTTGTTCTGTCTATGTAATGAGGTGAGGAAGGAGGCAAGAAAAAAGGTAATGTAGATGATACATGATAAAAAAGAGATGAGAAGAGTCCAAAACAAAGAAGCATCTGAAGAAAAGTTATTACTCAATATTCCAAATAAAACTACAGGGGCAAAGGAGTGTTCTAAAATTCCAGCTTCAGAACTCTATACTCTGGGGCAAAACTGTATTGGATCTTTTACTATGACGACCTCCCTCGGTGTTTGAGAAAGGTGAATCCAAGCCTCACATATAAACATTTTCTTTGATATTTTCCAGTACCATTTGTGATATAACTCCTTAGGATGCAGATGGATCTATCTTTTATCACTTTGTTGTGAATATACCCTACTATCCTTTTCTGTATTAGTGTTTAAAACTTTTTGCTCTGAATACATTTTGTTTGATATCAGGCTCACAAACCTTGCTTTCTTGTTTGCATTTACCTATTATATTCTTAGTTTATCCTTTTGTTTTCAAACTTTCCAAGTCATTTTGTTCTGAGTATATTTCTTACTTTGACCAGAGTTGTTTTTTTCATTTTTCATCCTATATGAATACTTCTTTTCTCTAGAAGTTGAGTTAAACCCATTTATATTCATTGAAAGGAGAGATGTAATTGGTAGGATAGGTTTATTTGCTCTTGGTTCTGTCAGACATTGTTATGTTTCTCAGTTTGTGCTTGTTTTGTGTATATAGCTTGGATTTTTAGGAAAGTTTCTTTTTTCTACCCTAACAAGTTTTATTATGTAGTCTTGTCCCTTTATTTAACAAAAACCTTTACCTGCTTCGTGTACACAACTCTGAATTTGAAGATAAGTATTCATCTGTGAAACTACCACAATCTATGCCATAAACATATTCATCACCTCTAGAAGTTTCTGCCTGCCTATAAAATATTCCCTCTTAATTATTAAGTATGCAATACAGTATTGCTAACTATAGGTGCTATACTGTGCAGTGGGTTTTTAGGGATTATTTATCTGCAATAACTGAACCTTTGTACCCTTTGATTTATATGGCCCCAGTTGCCCATTTCCCCAGACAATGGCAATCATCATTCTACTGTCTACAATATTAGTTTGACTATTTTAGATTTCTCATATAAGAGAAGTCATTTAATATTTGTCCTTCTGTTGCTGACTTATTTCACTTTACATAATATCTTCCAAGTCTATCCATGTTGTTGCAAATGGTGGGATTTCCTTCTATTTTTAAGGCCAGAAAATATTCCATAATAGGTATATACTACATTCTCCATTTGTACATTGATAGACATTTAGATTGTTTTCATGTCTTGGCCAAGACATGGAAATAATATTGCAGTGAACATGTGACTGCAGGTTTGTCATTGAGATCCTGATTTCAATTCCTTTGAATATATACCCGGAAGTAGCATTGTTCTTTTTTTTTTTTTTTTTTTTTTTGGAGGAACCTCCAAACGTTTTCCATATTGGCTGTGCCATTTATATTCCCACCAGTGGTATATAAGAACTATATTTTCTCCATATCTTTGCCAACTTATATTTTGTCTTTAAGTATGAGGTAGTATCTCATTGTGATTTGCATTTTTATGACTAATGATTTTGAGTGCCCTTTCATGTCTATTCAGTTTCTTTGCCTATTTTTAAATCAGTTTATTTGGTTTTTTGCTACTGAGTTGTAAGAATTATTTTATGTTTTGGATATTAACTTTTTGTCAGATACATAATTTGCAAATGTTTTCTCCCATTTTATTTTTGTTCTCCATTTATTCTTAGAAAGTCCTTCCAGAGAAATTCTACAACTGAATTGTGTACAATAAAATAAATTAAATTTCTTTTTGACAAAAGGGCTTATGTATGAAAAGTATTTCATATTAGAATCAGTTTAAATGAAGTCTTGATTTTAACTCATGAGGTAAATTTCTTCACGATATTTAAGCATTTTAGATAGAATGTGCAGAGGTTTTCAAAATGAGGTTTTTCTTTGAGAGCCACATGTCTAGTACCATTCTTTTAGTCTGAAGAATGTCAGGTTAGCTGTGTTCAAAGTCTAATTCCATGGCTAGAGCACTTGCTAGGAGGCGCTGAATTCAATACCCAGTACTGAAAAAAAAAAAAAAGTCTAGTTGCAACCATGCTTTACTAAAATACCACTGTGTTATTTGATACTGAGGCTCATATATAATGTATATAAAACCTTTTCTTTTAACTTATACTTTGACACAAATATTGCCAAGAAGCAAAATTTGAGTATTTACATCTGAAAAGAAGATAAAAGGGATTAGATAAATAGATGTCCCTGATCTTAAAATTTTCTATTTGTTTTTGAATTTATTTCTTTATTAAGATTGTAGGTGTTTATTAGTGAATATTTTAGAATTCATAAGGAAGGAAGCCAACATATTGGTGAATATCTTTCCAGATATATTGCCAAGAATGGCTTTACATGATCTGGCCCTAATTATAAACACAATTCGTTTTTGGTATCTGATCTTTATAAGAGATATAAATAAGGCTTATATTTTTTTCCTTTTTCAGCGTTGTTGCCCAGACATGGGAAATAACTTATCAGGAACTGCTAAACCAGAACTTTCATGTGCTGAAAATACAGCAAACATTGGTTCAGAGAAAGGGAAATTGATCATGTTAGTTAGTGACTTTTATTATGGAAGACATGAAGGAGCTGTTGAGGAAGAACCGAAGACTTATACAACCTTTAAATGCTTCAGTTGTTTGAAAGTTCTTAAAAATAATATTAGGTATGTAAATACATATTTTTATTTGTTTGAAAATTATAATACAATTTGTATCATTATTTTTAGTATTAATATTGTACTTTTGTTGTTCATGATCAACTTAGGTAAGCAGTTTTAATACTTTCTACTACTAAGAAGAAAGGTAGGTTATTATGCTGAAAAGTTTTGTCCTCTGTTGTATTTTCATAGTTTGACTCCTGAGTCTACTTCATTGTGCTTTTTTTTTCAGATAGCTTAAGAAAGGACAAAAAGTACTGTAACAGGGAAAATTATTTCTTTTCCCAATATTTATCATTGAACTAGAAGTTTCTGAGAGATGTTTTTATTTTCTAGTTGCTTTTGAATCTTACATTTCTTTATATCACCAAAAAACCCACTTTATCCAGTCTGACCTCCCCAATACCAAGTCTTATTTAATGCTCAGATTTCTCAGTTCATACTTATAATCTTAACATATTTACCATACAGAGAAAGTGACTTTTTTGTGGTATCCTTTAGGGAAGTTAAGTTCTTTGCAACATATCTGCTTTGATTTTATAATTTAATACATTTTAAAATACAGAGATTTACAATCCCCAATGGAATTTTAAAGATTGTAAATTTTAGGAACTTATCCTTTACAGTCTTTCAATTATATGGCATGTATATATTACATATCTATCTTCTTAAGATTGTAACAAAGCAAAGTAACAAGACATATCGATTGGTAATTTTCATTGCCTTTATAGCTTGACGTTTATATTAGGTGACATTGTTTTCCAACATTTTATAATAAAAATTTTCAAATATTCAACAAAATTAAAAACATTTTACAATGAACATTGTCTGTTTGCCACCTCAATTCTACTATTAACATTTTACTAAACAAGTTGAGTATCCTTTATCCAAAATGCTTGGGGAAGGAAGTGTTTTAGATTTGGGATTTTTTTTTTTATATCTTGAAATATTTACATATATAATGAGGTGTCTTGGGATTGGGACCCAAGTCTAAACACACAATTTATTTATGTTTCACACATACCTTATAAACCTATCATAAGGTAATATTGTACAATATTTCTAGTGCATCTGCATTTTGACTTTGATCTATCACAAGAGGTATAAAATTTTCTACTTTTGACATCAAAATGGTGGTCAGAAAGTTTTGGATTTTGAAGCAGTTCAGATTTCAGATTAGAGATCTCCACGTATACTTGCTTTACCACATATCTATTCATCCACAGAACTATCCAGGTTTTTTTGGATACTGTTCAAAGTAAATTACAGATATTTACCAAAACCAAAGAAATAAAGACGATATTATAAGGTATACCATAACCAGTTCCAAAGAGAATTGGTATTTTGGAGTTTAAAAATGAGATAAATGTCAAAAAACCTTTACAGTGATTGGTTATCTAGGTTGATGATATTATCACTCCATTTTAGGATTGTTTTCTTTAGGGACTCATAGTGAATTATTGTAAATAGTTGATCCAATCTTATCATTGTTGTTTTGATTGAACAACTTTTCTTGGAAATTCAACCAAAAGTATGCTCTTCAAAATAGGTATACCAACCAGACAAGGTTGCTCACACCTGTAATCTCAGATATTTGGGAGACGAAGATTGAAAGATCACAGTTTGAGGCCAGCCCCAGCAAAAAGTTAGTGAGACCTCATCTCAACTAATAGCTGGGCATGGTAGCATGTTGCGTGAGAAGCATAAATAAGAAGATTGCATTCTAGGCTAGTCCTGGCAAAAATTTGAGACCCTATCACAAAAATAAAAGCTAAAAAGGGTGGAGGACATGATTCAACTGGTAGAGTGCCTGTCTAGCAAGGATGAGGCCCTGAGTTCAACCCCAGTACCACAAAAAATAGGTATGCCCATTTATATTATACTCTCTACCATTGAAGATCACAAATCCTTCTCATAAGAAGCCTTTTAGGGAAACTGAAATAACAGCATATGAAACTGAAAAATGGATGATGCTACAAAGAATACAGTCTGCAAAGAAAACTCAACATTTTATTAGTCAGATTTTCCACCACTGTGACAAATACCTGAGAGAAACAGTTTAAATAAGGACAGGTTTATTTTGGCTCATTGTTTCAGAGGTTTCAGTCCAGGGTTGGCTGGCTCCATTGCTTTTAGTTCCTTGGCAAGGTAAAAACATAGAAGAAGGGCATGACGGAGGAAAGCTGTTCACTTCATGTTATCCAAGAAATAGAGCAAGACACAAAGGATGTGGAAACAAGGTTTATCATTCCAAGGAATACCCACAGTGATCCACTTCCCTGGACTAGGTCCTACACACACCCCCAATACTGCCATTGTATTATTAATCCACCGAGGGATTAATCCATTGATTAGCTCAGGGCCCTCAGGATCCAGGCACTTCCCAAGAGCCCATCAGCTTCCAACCAAGCCCCCCAACACATGAGCCTTTTGGGGGATATCTCAGATTCAAACCATAACAGTTTGTAACAACAGTAAACCAGTATCTTTAAGTAAAAGCAGTTTTGTAATTATAAGCAGTGACATTGTTATTATATACATTTCAAAAACAACACACACTATATCTACAAGGTCTTGAAAAGATTTCTTTGAAGATACTAGCTACTTTTGGTAATAGTTTCCTTCCTCTAAGTATTTTATTTTGAAATGTAAATGGTATTTAGCATATGGAAAAGAAGGCTGCTACCTTTCTTTACCAAAACAAAAAAAGATGAAAAGAAAAATGTTTACTGAACCACTTAATAAAATTATTTAAAGTGCACACTTTTTGTTTTGAGATGGGGCCTTGCCATGTTAAACTCACAACCTCAAGTGATCCTTCAGCCTCAGACTCCCAAGTAGCTAGAACTATGGGCATATGCCACCACACCCATCTAAAGCACACACTTTTCTAGAGGGCATTAAATAGAGATGTTATTTTTAGTTGCATCCATACAATTGCATTTTTTTAAATTTAGGTTCAGATACTTTTTTGAGGTTTTCTGTATTTATAAATCTGTTGACAATCATTTGTAGGTTCATGAACCATATGAAACACCACTTGGAACTTGAGAAGCAGAACAGTGAGAGCTGGGAAAACCATACCACCTGCCAACACTGCTACCGGCAGTATCCCACACCCTTCCAGCTGCAGTGCCACATCGAGAGTACACACACTCCCCATGAGTTCTCTAGTAAGTGACAATTTCATGGAAGTCCTGAATATTGCTGATTTTGATCATTGACTATGAGGGAACCTTAAGAATTCTGATGGAACAATAATAAGAAATAGACGTTTTAGTTTGAGGACAAAGTTGAAAAACAAGTTTTAACTCATAAACTTAAATTAAATTTGTTGCTAAAATTAAAACCCTTCTTGTAAATAACTCATTAGTGAGAACTTTCTTGGCATAACTCATGCATTGTGTGTAGGGGACTAAATTAGAACACCCAGATTCCATAGTTTTTAAATAAAATCAGTGGCCTTAGTTTACTCTTTAATATGAAAGGTAACTACAATGGTGGTTACTGCTTGCAGTCTGGTAACTGTACAGCTTAGGTTCACATCTCAGCTCTGTCTCTTAATGCAGCTATGGGGTCTTAGGCAAGTTACTTGATCTTTTTGTGCTTCTGGTTCCTTACCTGAAAAATGGGGGAAAAAATACCAGTACATCCCTCAGTGATGATATGATAATTAAATAAGCTAGACAGTATTCCAATTTTTGGTAGAACCCAGGGCCTTGCATATGCAAGGCAAGTACTCTTACCACTGAGCTATATTCCCAGCCCCTTAGAACAGTGTTACAGAGTTACAGTGTTGCAGTGATAGAGCTGTTAAAATCACTCTCACTATTACTTGTAGAATTACTGTAGTTACTTCTAGTTGTTGTTTGTGTGGATTTATAGAAAGCATCCTTGTTTATGTACATCCTTAAATTGGTGTCTTGTATTTTTTCAATTTTCAGCAATTTGCAAAATTTGTGAATTGTCATTTGAAACAGAGCATATTCTTTTACAACATATGAAGGACACTCATAAACCCGGTGAAATGCCATATATTTGCCAGGTACATACACATTTTATTGTATACTTAGGTATTTGTTTAGTTTTCATGTGCCATGAAATAATATTGATTTTCTGATTTTTAAGAAATAAATAAAACTAGTTATGATACTAAAACTGAAGAGCCTCCGCATTAAGCGGAAACCCCCTTGATTGAACTCATGCATTGAATGTTCTTCTAAGCAAATGACTCATTGTTACTAATTTGATATAATTGTATGCAAGTATAAAGTTTCAAGTTAAACTAACCCCTCCTTATATTTCTAGGTTTGCCAGTTTAGATCGTCAACATTTTCTGATGTAGAAAATCATTTTAGAGTGTCCCATGAAAACACTAAGAACTTGCTATGTCCATTTTGCCTCAAAGTTAGTAGAATGGCAACCCCCTACATGAATCATTACATGAAGCATCAGGTGAGATTTAACATTTCTTACTTAATCATGTTGTCCTACTAAAAAGATATACATATTTAGAACATTGGTTAAATTTGTCCTGGACAGAATGTAAAGTTGCTCCAAATGATATAGTTAGTGTACAATTTTTGCTAAAATATTTGTGAAACTGCCACTTTCTTGTCTTCTTTCCAATGTTGCTGGGGCCACAAATAGAAATAAAGACAGCTAGAAATAGGAACCAGAGTACAGGGAAAGGGGAAGATAAATGAAGTGTTTCGGCTAGACGTTTTGAGGCCTAGGAGTGTTAGGAATGGAATGATCTGCAAGTAGTTATCAAAGGCAGGGATAAGGATGTTTGAACTGAGCAAGCTAAGACAGAGGACTCATAAACTTCTGGTTTCCTCTTTCTCTTCAAATCTTATTTTCACTTGTGGCCAACTTTTAGTTATAAGAAGATGTGTATTTGTCTTCAGTAACCCAGAAGGTCTCTTAAAACAGCTTGGTAACAAAGGAAACAGCAATGGCACTTACTACTAGATATGTGAGCTATGCCGGAGAACTATATTTAGGTTGTAAATTTGTATTTTTAATGACTTTTTGCCAGTTCTGCTATGTAATTTCCAGGATACCAGTACTAGTGCTTGCATCTTTCCCTTGAATTCTGATTTTATCTTTCCCTGAAACAATTAGACCTTCCTTTGGGCTGGAAACTTTGATGCAGCAGCCTGTTCTTGAATGTATGGAAGAGCAATAGTACCTTTGCCAAAAGGAGAAGTTAATGGTCTTACTGAATCTGATTTTGTAATCAAATCTTGCCTTCTCACTGACCAGCTCATTAACTCTTACTATTATTGATTGCACTATCATGTTCAGTTTAATCAGTACTGGTACTGAACATGGCTTATGGTTCTAGTCAGTAGATAGTCATGAAGTCAACTTGTAGTTGTTCATTGGAAAAAAAATTAGAAAAGCCGAATTTTCAGGTATATTCAGGATCATCTATGTTTGTCACTGGACTGATAACAAACATACTTAATTTTTTAAGAACCCCTTACAAAATCTTTTTATTGTAGGATTCCCCAACAGTGTTCTCTCAAAAAGTTTCTGATGAAAGAAGTTTAGAAAATGACCAGACTTTCAAAATTCATAGAATTTTTTTGCTTGTGTTTAAAAGTAGGATTTTTTTGGAATTTTTTTTCTTTTTTCTTTTATTATTATTAGTATTATTTTTTGGCTGTACTGGGGTTTAAATGCAGAGCCTTGTGCTTGCTAGACAAGTGCTCTAACACTTGAGCTGGGCATGCCCCATCCCCGATTTTTGTTTTTGTTTTTGTTTGACACAAGCTCTCCAATATGTAGCCCACACTGCTCGAACTCATGATCTTCCTGCCTCAGCCTTCTCTCCTTAGTGATGAAATTACAGGTGTGTACCACCATGGCCAGCTTTTTAAGAGCTTTTTACATTGTAATAGATATAAATCTGTAATAAAAAACATAGTATATAATGCTCCCCAAACTTGTTTGACCATAAAACCTTTTATTTGTACAATGCCTATTTCTTGAGGAATAGTGTTTGGGAAACACTGTTCTCTGTCTTCTATATTTCATCTTTTGACCTTTGTTTTTTGAAAAGAACAATGTATTAAATATCTTCATTAACTTATTAGCAATAACAAAAAATATACTAATCATTTGCCATATGACAGCCACTGGTGCTTTTGTTTTTCTGGCAGTGCTGGGTTTTGAACTCAAGGCTTCATGCTTGCTAGGCAGGAAATCTGCCACTTGAACTATTCCCTCTGCTCTTTGTGTTGGGTCTTGGTTTTCTTATTGTTGGGTCTTGCTTTATGCCTGGGCTGGTCTGGGCCATAATCCTCTTATTTGTGCTTCCCCATATAGCTGAGATGACAAACACACCACCACTCCCAGCATTATTTGAGATGGGGTCTCATAAACTTTTTTGCCCTGGCTGACCTCATGATCTTCCTGATCTCAGCCTCCCAAGTAGCTAAAATTAAGGCTTGAGCTACCATGTCCAGCCACTGGTGCTTTCATATACAGTATTTTTCTTAATCTTTACAGTCACCCTATGAAGCAGGCATCTGATTATTTATATTTTATAGACAAGGAAACAAAGCTTTATAGAGAGTAACTTGCCCAATATCACATTCTCCACCAAATGGCACAGCTAAAAATTGACTTAGAGTTCACACTTTTTTTCCACAGAGTCATAGTCCACACTGACAATAGGTCTAAAGGCAGAAATGACAGATAGTCAACATTACCTTTGAAAATCCTTCAACTCGGAGGCTGGGAAGGGTGAGTCATGACTATAATCCCAGCTATTTGGGAGGCTGAGATGGAGAAAAATCTCTGTTTGCGGCCAGCCTGGGCAAAAAGTTAGTGAGACTCGATCTCAATAAACTAGATATGGTGGTGTATGCCTATGGTACCAGTTACAAGTGCAGCCATAGGTAGAATGATCACAGTCTAAGACTAGCCCCAGATTAAAAACATGAGCCCCTACCTGAAAAATTACTACAGCAAAAAAAAGAGCTGGGGGTGTGGCTCAAGTGGCCTAGCAAGTGCAAGGTCCTGAGTTCAAAGTACAGTACTGCCAAAAAAAAAATCCCTCAACCAACCCAAACAATAACATGCTTGTCAAAAACTTCAACACAAGCAAGTTTTTCTGTACTCTTGGAACAAATCATTGTTTCTTTGGTTGCGCACCATGTTATTTTTAAAAATGTACCGTGTCATCCTTATCCTTAGCACTTTGCAAACATACATGCAGAAGAGAGATTTGCTATTGTACATTATTATTAAGTCTAATTTTAAGAGAATAGTAGATTAATGTCTCTTCTCCAGGTTCTAGATAAATACTCTGACATTCTGAAATAGTTAAATGGTGCCTGCTGCTCATGTGTGCTTAGACAGTCTCTTGCTGTCTATCTACCTCACTAGTTATTTAACAAATCATTTGTTGAGCCTAATATATACCAGGGACTACTTCAGGTATTGGGAATATACAAGTGAGAAAAGCAAAGTTGTGCCCGCTGGAATTTGCATTATGGTGAAGAAAGTTAGTGTGTGAGGGGAAGGGAGGGTGAACTGATGGAATGGCTCAAGTGGTAGAGTGCTACAAGGGAGGTATGAGGATAGGTAAGACACCTAAAAAACTAGATAGCATTTGTTGCCCTCAATGCAGAGAAACTAAAGCAGATACTTTAAAGCAACTGAGGCCAATAGGAGAAGGGGACCAGGAACTAGACAAAAGGTTAGATCAAGAAGAATTAACCTAGAAGGTAACACACACGCACAGGAAAGCAATGCGAGTCAACTCCTTGTATAGCTATCCTTATCTCAACCAGCAAAAACCCTTGTTCCTTCCTATTATTGCTTATACTCTCTCTACAACAAAATTAGAGATAAGGGGAAAACAGTTTCTGCTGGATATTGAGGGGGTGGGGGGAGAGGGAGGGGGTGTGGGAAGGAGGGAGAAATGACCCAAACATTGTATGCACATACGAATAAAATAAAAATTTAAAAAAAAAGTGGTAGAGTGCTTGTCTAGCAAGTGTGAGGCCCTGAGTTCAAACCCCAGTACTGCCAAATGCATACATACATGCTAGCTAATGATAAATACAATGGGAAGAAAATAAATGATAGGGAGTTCTAGGGTTAGGTAAGTAGTAGTTCTCTCTTTTTTTTTTTTTACTAGAATTGGTCAAAGAGACCTCTACAAAGGGGATAAGGGAGTATCTCATACGGCTATCTGGGGGAGAATGTTCCAGGCCGAAGGAACAGAAGTATATAATGAGGTGATGCCCATGACTAGGATGTTGGAGGAACAGCAAGGAGGTCAACGTGACTGGAGTACAGTCTTCTACTTATTAGTAGAAGGAAAAGTTGTAAATGAGGTGGCAATAATACAAGGCAAACCAGACCATGGAGGGCCTTTTGTAGGCTGGAGTCAGGATTCTGAAGTATTATGGAAAGCCACTGGAGGGTTTAAGCATGGAAAGATCTGCAGTGTTTTCAAGATCTCTCCGGTAACCAGGGGAAGAATTAACTGTAGGGGAATGAAGAGTAGAAAGAGGGAGAAGATAGGACCCTATTGCAAGAGTCCATGAGTGGCTTTAGGGTAGCATGGATGGTAGCAGTGGTTGAGAAAAGTATAGAAGGAACACATTTCGACAGCAGCACTACACATATACACGTGTATACACAGAGCGAATGGAGGGGAATCTGGAGTTCACTTTTGTTCATGTTGACTTTAAATACCTATTGGGCATTTAAGTCAGATAAACAAGTCAGATAGACAGTTGGATGGCTGATATTTAAAGCCATGAAATTGGATGAAGTATTGGTACAGGGAAGAAGATTTCCAAAAACTGTGCAATAGAAATGCATATTTTAATTAATGAGACCATACACATAAAGATTGCAATTAATAATACGTAGTAGAAAGAATACTAACCAGCTATGGGCAAGTGACAGATTTTTCTGGGGTCCTATTTCCCATTGGTAAAATAGTAATGGGACTAGGTTTGAAGAACTCAGTCAAGGGGTTGTCAAACAGTAGATTGAGAAGAGTTCTCATTTAGGCTTCCATATAGATGCTGTTCAATATTGCTAATAGTCTTGTCTGTTTTTTTTTTAATTTAGGCTAAGTAAAACTAAATAAAGTGAGAAAATCAGCTTCTCAGTTGTGTTTATTACATTTAAAGTTCTCATGCGGTTGCATGTGACTAATAGATACCCTAATGGATCGTGCAGCTATAGGAAGATTATCATTGCAGAAGTTTCTGTTGGATAGGACTGTCGTACAACTATTTCTGTTACATAATTTTCTTAGGAGTCTCTGGTTAGGTTTGTTTGATTTTAGAAGATTGTTTTACTAACTTGCAAAACAAATGGAAATAGCAAAAATTATAAAGAATTTACTTTTTCTAAGGATAAAGATATAATGCAATTCATTTTCACAATATCATGCATTTGAATAGTTTATACTTCAAGGTTTTAATTAAAAGAGCTTTCATACCACAATTATTATAGGACTTTTCCCATTAGATTCTAATTGATAACAATTTTCATGTTTGGTGCTTATAAATAACAAATACTTTTGAAACTCAAATACTAATGCAAGGCATGCTTTTCAAAATGAAATAATACATTTGTCTAGCCTACATGAGGCCCTGAGTTTGATCCCTAGCGTTGCAAAAAAAAAAAAAAGAAAGAAATCGGCTGGGGTATAGCTCAGTAGTAGCATAAAGCCCTAGGTTCAATCTCTACCACTGAAAGAGAAAAATAGGGAAGACTATTTAAAAATACTGGGTTTTTTTTATTATTTTAAAGGCTGGGGCGGTACTGGGCTTTGAACTCAGGGCCTCAGGCTTGCTAGGCAGGCGTACTACCACTTCATCTACTCCACCAGCCCTATTTTGTGTTCGGTATTTTTAAGACAGGGTCTTGTGAAGTATTTGCCCAGGCTGGCTTCGAACTGTGATCCTCCTAATCTCTTACCTCCTAAGTAGCTAGGATTGCAGGCATAAGCCACCGGCACCTGGCTGGTTTTGAAATTATTTAGATAATTAGAATTTTTCGGGTCCCAGGGCATAGCATTGCACATGTGTAATCCCAGCACTCAGGAGCCTTAGGCAGGAGGATCACTAGTTGTAGGGTTGCATAGTAGGGCTACATGGTGAGTTCAAGACAAGTTTGGGCTACATAGTGAGACCCTGTCTCAAAAAAATCAAAAAAAAGGAGTTAGTATTTTAATATTATTTCTAATATTCTCTATAAACAGAAAAAAGGAATTCATCGTTGTACAAAATGCAGACTACAGTTTTTGACCTGCAAGGAGAAAACAGATCACAAGACACAGCATCGTACATTTATAAAGCCTAAAGAACTAGAAGGATTGCCTCCTGGAACAAAAGTGAGTGTTAAATATGATGTATTTTAACATTTTGTAAAATAGAAATAAGCTCCTGTCTGATTTTATCTATTGACTATAATATGAAAAATTGACCTCTGGTTGCTTTTAAGAATGTAAATTTAGGTTTTTATCATTCTTATATTTAGATAGTAAAACTTCTAACCCATTGATTTTTTTTTTAGTTGATTGACAGTGTACTTTGTTGAAGTGATACTCCTTTGAGTGAGTACAGATAGATTGACTAGGCTGATTCAATGGGTAGTTTCAGTATTCTACAGGTTGTTTTTGAGCTATTCCAGTTGGCAGTGCATAGGTCTATTTCAGCTGCCAAGAATGTAAAGTGTTTGAGATCAAGAATCATGAATAGGGAGAAATGGCCCAAACAATGTATGCACATATGAATAAAGAAAAAAAAGAATCATGAATAACTTTGTGTCATGAACATCTGTCACAGTGCCTTTAATGCCATAGGTTTGTTGAAGTTGGTATTACTCAACTACCAGAAAAACAAGTTCTGTGCCTGAATAGCATTACTGCTTCTAAAGAAAAGAACACATCTCACTACAGATTTCCTTTTACCTGCTTGCCATATGTGCATGTTTTCTGACTTCTTTATAAAAAGCTAGCTCTTGAATATTTGTTCCAGCCGAGGGATGCATATTCTAAAATGAATAATCCTCAAACATTCATGTTTGTCTTTGAGTATGTACATTTGAATGTGATTATATCTGCTATTGGAATTAACTAAAATAATGCAGAGCAATGCTTTGAACATCTAGAGTGAGAGAGACTATCCAGTATCCTTCTACAGTCTTTATTTCATATTGGGGCTAGACATCAGTCCTCCTATATCTTTCCATACTAGTAATATAGCAATAGTAATGGCAGTATTAATAATATCACTATCTTAATATTATTGATGTCTTAAAGCATTTAGAATTAAGTTTTTGGTATACTTTTTCATAATTCTGTTTATTTTATCCAGGCAGCAATCTAATAAAGTAGACAAGGCAGGTGTTATATCCCTGTTTTATAGATGAGAAGGCTTAGATAGAATAAATTCCTTACTCAAGGTCACATGGTTAGGAAGAGGTCACACTGAAATTTCAGCAGCAGGTGACTGTGTTTTCCATTATTAAGCAGTGGGTGTAATCATTTTCTTTTTCCAACTACTAAGTGATAAATTTTATATTTGCTCCCATTAAGGAAATTAGGCATTATTAAATTCTCCATGCTGCCGGGCGCCAGTGGCTCACGGCTGTAATCCTAGCTACTTGGGAGGCTGAGATCGGGAAGATCGCGGTTCAAGGCCAGCCCGGGTAAATAGTTCATGAGACCCCCCCCCCATATCCAAGATAACAAGAGCAAAATGGACTGGAGGCGTGGCTCAAGCAGAAGAGCGCCTGCTTTGCAAGTGCAAAGCCCTGAGTTCAAACCCCAGTCCCACAAAAAAAAAAACTCTGCTCTATGCTGAATTGATGTAACCTCCACCATAATATTTAGAAGCAGAAATCCTGCCCAATAGGCCCCCAGCAAGGAAAAGGTCACATTTACTGAAGATCTGTTAATGTAGGCCTTTCTAGAGTTATTATTTCAGGCTTTGAGATTTAATTTTCTTTTTTTGTAGTGCTGGGGATTGAGTCCGTGGCCTTGTACATGCTAGGAAAGTGCTCTATGAATTAGCTATGTCTCCCCAGTCCTTTTTTTTCCCTTGGTGCTGGGAATCAAATCCAGGGATTCTTGCATGCTAAGGCATGTGCTCTATCATTGAGCCACACCACAGCCCTTAAATTTTGACCTCTATATTCATGAAAGCTTTTGAATTATACTAAATCATAAAAATAGCCATAGGATATGCTCTTTGATACTCATGTAATTATACTAATGCCTAATTATTCATTAATATCTGTGTTAACATATAACTGTAACCAATATGAAACTATAATAACAGTAAATAAATATGAAGGTAAATTTCATTTGTTGTTATGACCATTTAGAATAAACTGGAGGCTTACCTGAGTGCGTTTTATACTTGCTATTTTCAAAATAACGATATTTAACTTTTTGTATTACAGTGATTTATTTGTAACAACTAGATTGATAATGTAATTCATATACAATTCATCCATTTAAAGTACTCAGTTCAGTGTGTTTATTTTAGCATATTCAGAGTTGTGCAAACATCACCACAATCAATTTCAGAACATTTTCATCACCCCTAAAACAACTGCCTTACCAGTTAGCAGCGACTCTATTTTTCTACTACCACCCCACACACACTTTAATCTTGTCTATGGATTTTCCTATCCTGGAAATTTTGTATAAATGGAGTCCTATAATATATGATCTTTGGGGACTTAGCTTAATGTTTCTTTCCTAGGTTTATCCATATTATAGCATGTTTCAATGCTTTGCTCCTTTTTATGACCAAATAATATTACATTGTATGGATAATCCAGTGTTTATCCATTCATCACTTGGTGGATATTTGAGCTGTTTTCTCATTTTTGCCTATTATGAATAATGTTGCTATAAAAACTCATATACAAGTTTTTGTATGGGCATATGTTTTCATTTCTCTTAGTAATATACCTAGGAGTAGAATTGTTGGGTTATGTGGTAACTCTTATGTTTAATATTTTATCTTCTTTGGTCAAATATTTTTATGCCTACTCATCTGTTTTGTTGTTGTTTGCTTATGCTTTAGGTGACGTATTTAAGAAACCATTTCCTAAACCATGGTCATGAGAGTTTGCTCCCATATTTTCTTCTGAGAGTCTTACTATTTTAGCTCTTATAATTTGGTTTTGATATATTTTGAGTTAAATTTGGTTTTAATATGAAATAGGGGTTTGAATTTATTATTTTGTATGTGAATATCCATTTTTACAGCACCATTTGTTGACTCTTCTTTCCCCATTGAATTATTTTGGAACCCTTGTAAAAATTGATCCTAAATGTGAGAGCTTGCAGATGATATTTTAATACTACTGTGACAATTAGTTTTCTAAAAAGTATCTGTCACTTTTGTTTTTATAGGTTACTATCCGAGCCTCATTTGGACCTGTTCAGCCAAAACCATCAAGTACACCTTCCAGTTGTGCTCCAAGCACTTCTTCTCTACAGGTCTCACCTCCAAAGTCTAAAAATACAACTGCTAAAACTCCCACAAAGACTCATGCAAGTAAATCTAAGACAAGTAAGCCTCATGCAACTGTATCCACTGCAACTAAACCTAATACAAGTAAGCCAAGTACAGGTACATCTAAATGCAAAGCCAAACCCTCTTACAAGCAAAAGAGGCAACGCAACAGAAAAAATACAATCAGCATAGCTTTGAAGAACTTAAGGTACCATCTTTTATTCCTGACATACAATACTAATTTAATCTTAAATATTAAATGTTTATTTCAATAAGACTTTCATATCACAAAACCCTTTTGCACATTTACATGATAATCACTTATCTGGCATAAAGGCCAAGCAAATGATTTAAAATGGGGGAGGGGGCTGGAGGCTTGGCTCAAGTGGTAGGGTGCCTGCCGAGCAAGCATGAGACCCTGAGTTCAAACCCCAATACTGTGGGGGGGGGAGTGATTATATCTGCTGAGTAGAACTTGAATTACTGTTTTCATTCTATAATTTAATCATTTACATTAATCTTATATTTTGTGCTTTTTAACTTAAAATAGTTGAATTGGTTAATTTGGTATTTTTATGCTAAGGAAACAATCTGTGTTAGACTTTTTGTATTCTAGTTGATTGCTTCAAAGCAAATTTTCAAATTATCTTTTTTGGCAATATTAATTTAAATATCTTGGCTTCAGTTAAATATTAATAAGGCTTTCCCATATTTTGTTGTACAATATATTTTTTTCTGTCTCCAAGGTGTCGTCGGGGAATTCACAAGTGCATTGAGTGTCGTTCCAAAATAAAAGATTTTGCAAGCCACTTTTCTATATATATCCATTGTAATTTTTGCAAGTACAACACTAATTGTAACAAAGCCTTTATAAATCATATGATGAGGTAAGTTAAACATGTAAACTGCCAATCAAAATTTCCATTCAAGGCTGTGAGTTTAGCTCAGAAATATAGCACTTGCCTAGCAATGTGTGAGGCCCTGGATTCAGTCTCCAACACCAAAAAAAAAAAAATGCCATTCAGGAAGTCGGTCTTTTGAAGACAGAGTTGTCCTATCAGAAGCAAGTTTGTCTCATCAAGAAGGTAAGAGTCTAACAATAAGGAACTTAAAGGATGTCCCTTGTACTATTTTTCTATATAGTAACTTAGGAAAATATTGGGACAAAAATTATAAGAACAGACTAATGAAATTAGAATGGATTTATTAGAGAAATGTGTTTTTCTATAAGAATTTTATTCTTTTAGGTCAAAAGTAATTATTTTCAAACAAAAATTTTTAATTTTATTAGCATAAATTATATAAATGGGTTTCATTGTGATATTAGCAACATGCATATAATGTACTTTGATCAAGTTCACCCTGTCTGTATTACTCTTTCTTAATCACCCTCACTATTCTCCTCTCCTTCTTAATAGTCAAACAAAATTTTAAGTGTTTTCAATATATTTATCAAATAAATACATGTAGCCACATGAGTTATCCTCTTCATAATGGTTACTTGAGAGGCTCCAGGTTTTTTAATGATGCTAAGGAATTATTTCTACTCCCTTCTCACCTCACTGTCCCTTTCCCTTGCTTCCCCCATCTGTCTGTCCATTCCTTTCTCCAGCCATCTGTCTTTGCATTCATTCAATGAAGTGTGGAATGAGGAGCTAAAGGAATCATGTAGTCATGATTTTTCTGTTGGAATTATTTTTCATACATTGATTCAATGTACATTATTTGTGCACCTGCTAAGTACTCTATGCCAGGGAGATACTTCAGAGCCCACATTACTTTTACTTGGACCTCATTAGTAGGGGCTTCCTTTATTCCTTTAGGATGGATAGATTTTTTTAGGACAAAAAGCATTCAGATATAAATATGGTAAGTTGATAATTCAAACTGAAATAGTTTCCATTTATTTTCAGTTAGAAATAAGGTATAGCCAGTAAAAGTAATTTTCTTCAAGACCATAACAAGACCTCTATGTTACTTTGTGGTCAGAGTAGGCTACCTCTTTGAAGCACCTGCCCATATTTTTCATGACTTCAGCACCTATCTTACAGGATTTTTTTCTCCCCTTGATTATCAGTCTGAGCTCAGGTACTTTTACTTCCTTAATGCTAGCATTTCAAGCATTTCACATTCACCTCTAACTTATATTCCCTTTCTTACCACCATCCCATGTGACCTAATACATAATATTGATTTGAAATTCTTACCATCACAAGACTTTCAGTGCCTTGATCACTCTTCCCATTCCAACAGCACCAATCCAATTCCTCAGTCAGCCTCACCCTCAAGGTCATCTGATTTAAGTGTTGCTGTGTTTTTATCCTAGAATCCTTTACATCTTCAGTCCGGGTTAGCCTTGCTATCTTTGAATCTCTTATCCTTTTTGTTACCTCTCTATGCTCACTTCTGGACTACCAAAATGTGATTGATTCAATCACCTCTAAATTTCTGATCTTTAACTTTAATTTGGTCCTGTCTTTTAAAAGGTATTTCTATTGTTATGTACAACATCTGTTTAAACCCTTTTTGTGACCCTCAAGATTTTCATCTAGTGTCAGTTACGAACTTTGCCTATAAATTACTCAGAGGCATAGTTTTTGTTTTTCTCAAAATTAACTTTTTCCTACCTCAATTTTTTTGCCTTTATCTGGAAATTAACCTCAGAAAACAGACGTGGCCTACTTTTATAAAGATAGCTCTGCTTCTCATCTCCCGCATTTTCTCTACGACCTTACTCAGATATTTTGGGCCATTGCTTCATTTCTTTCTCTCAACCACATTCTTTCTGCCTGTAATGTTTTCGGATATTTTTTAACATGAGGGAGATTTATATTTACATATTAACTTATCTTCCTTTTACTATCAACATTTGTGAAGAGCATTCTTGACTATCCTATCTGTTATTTTTACCATTTGTAATTTGAATATCAGCTAACACTGCTCCTTTAAAAGTTGTCAGTCATGTCCCGATCACTAGATATACTTCATTCTTACCTGGGTATGACTTCTTTAGAGTATTTGATAGTTTAAAGTACTCACTTTTTTTTGTGGTGCTGGGGATGGAATCCAGGACCTAGAACATGCTTGGCAAGTCCTCTACCACTGAGCTACAGCCTCGGCCCCCAGTCACTCACTTTCAAAACTTCTCGACTTGTATTAAATTATTTATTTTTTTTAACAGCCATCAATTTTGGGTTTATTGCAGAAAATATATGAAGGAACAAATAAATCTTTAATTACGAAAAAAGCAAAACAAAAGAAAACCCTAGAAACCTCAGTTACAGCATCCAAGTTCTTGGTACACTGAAAAAAACAAAAGGACCAGAAGGAAATCCTTAGAATACATTGTCAAGGTTAAGTCAATGCAAAGTAAATTAGAATGTTTATGATTGATTTCTTACAACTAGTAATTTGATTATTATTACAAATCTTAAAATTATTACTGCCCATTTTTCATCTTCCCTTTTTGGCTACTCCTTCTTTATTGTTACATTTTGTTTCTTCAGCTCTTCTGTCCTATTTATACTCCCTTTCTTGGTACTTTAGCCCTCCCAGAGTTTTATCTTTTACTTTTCAATTGTAAATCTTCAAATTTGAACATTGAGTTTTCCTGAGATCTAGTTCTTCATTTCTAACTAGCTGATATTTTCATCTTTGACCCACTTGGCATCTATAAAGAGCAAAAATAAGCCAAACATTGTTGGGCTAAGACTCAAAGCCTTTTCACCCCAATCCCCTTTAAGTTCAGTCTGTTTCAGGGTATTGTTTGTGTACATGTGGAGCACCAGCTGGAATTAATTCAGTGCCCCAAGTTTATGAAGCCCATAGAGTTCTCTTGATCTGCTACCATGCCTCATGTCTTCTTGAGTATCCACCTTCCACAGTTTACAACTCTGCCTCCATACTACTTCAGTGGTCCTGCACCCATATCCCTATTGCTCTGACTCAGGCCCTAGCTAGCTTTTCCCTTAGTACAATTCTGGGAGCAATGGTGGTCTCCTATTCTAAGCCAAACACATGAGTGTCCTAATGGGGCTTTAATTCTCCCTCTATCTTATACAGGACTAAATTGGAAAATATCTTTGGTATTTCTTAAATACATGTGTTTTAGTCAGTTTTCCATAGCTGTGACAAAATACCTGAGATAAACAACTTATAAGGAGAAAAAGTTAATCTTGGCTTATGGTTTCAGAGGTTTCAGTCCTTGGATGACTGACTGGCTGTGTTGCTTTTGGGCCTGTGATGATACATATATATCGGGATGGAAAGCACATAGTGTAAACAAAGCACAGAGGGGTGAGGGGCAGGGTTCCCAATATACACATCAAGGACATGCCCCTAGTGACGTAACTTCCTTCCACTTAGGCCTCAACTCCTAAAGTTTCCAACACTGCCCAATAGCACCACAGGCTGACAGTCAAACCTTTGGCATGTGGGCTTTAAGGAACACCTTGTGTCTTTCCATCCTCCCCTTTCCCATTTTCCATGGGCTCAAGGCTCCTTAATTTCCAGTGAGCCCCAAACCCGCACTTTCTTCCTACATATTGAGCTCTTACTCATCATTACCTCCTGTAGAACTGAATGTTTCCATTGCTCTCTAAAGGACTTGTAAGTCCCTTTGCTTTTCCCTACTTCAGTAGCAGGTTGCTTCCCTCCTTGCCTCAGCACCTCCCCCAGAATGGTGCGCCATCACTCCTGCCCTGTGCTGAGCCCTGTATGTCAGGGATTGAGGACTTTTATTTCCAGCCTTACCAACTCTGTGGCTAGAAAACAGACCCACAAAATGATTAATCTTTCCCAATGGATTCTTGGTTCATATTCAAGACCTAAAGTGGCTTTTTCTTATTCCTGGTTATTTCCTGCCCCTCTCTTTCCCTCTCAGTTAACCTTCTGCAAAGTACCTGATCACCAGAGCTACTCATAGGGATCATTTCTTTCTTTGAGTTCTCTAACATTCAGGTATTCTGCTGTCTCCATATTGTTGGTATTGTAATACAAAGAGAAGCTCTTTGTATTTACCATAGCACCTAGTCTGAGGACATTTTCTTAAGATTATAGCTAGCCAGAATTTTTTTCCTATGTGTATGTATTATGCTAGTGGTGTTTACCCTGTGTCTGAGTGTAACTGTTGACCTGCTGTGTTGGCTAGCTTGGCTCTATCAATGCAACATAGGGCTAATGCTTCTCAAACTTTAGTTTGAGAAATTTGTTAAAAAATTATTATTTATAATGGTTTCTGTTATCAAAAAATACATTATTAGAAAATATCTTTTAAATTGTTTTTACTCATAATAGTTTGAAAATTACTTTGATGCTCTTTGCATTTTTAACTCTTTGAGTATTTTTTTTGTAGTGGTGAGGTCCTGAACACCTAAGAATGTTTTCAGGGAAATATGTCATTAGAAAATATGCTACAGGTAAAATGAAATGTAAGATAAAAATCTGAATTACACAGAAATTACTGTCTTAGTCCATTTGGGCTACTATAATAAAATACCATAGACTGGGTACCTTTTAAACAACAGAAATTTATTTCTCACAGTTCTGGAGACTGAGAAGTCTGTGATGATCAAGGTGCCAGCAGATACAGGTTTTCCTGGTGAGGGCCCATTAATCATAGACAGCACCTTCTCACTATTCTCACATGGTAGAAAGGGCAAGCTACCTCTCTGGGGTCTCTTTTATAATGACACTAATTCTATTCATCAGGCTTCTGTCCTTCATGATGTAGTCATTCCCCAAAACTTTACCTCCTAATACCATGATATTGAGGGTTAGGATTTTAACATATGAATTTCGGTGAGGGGGACACAGTTATTGAGAACATGGCAATAACTAATAGAATTTCATTATTTTATTTCATTCAAAACTAAGAAATTAATGTGGTGGCACAAGTCTGTAATCCCAGCTACCTGGGAGGCAGAGATTGGGAGGATCACAGTTCAAGGCCAGCCAGGACAAAAACGTTAGTATGACCCAACTTCAACAAGCCGGGTATGGTGGTGCATGTCTGTAATCCCAGCTACTTGGGAGGCGTAGGTAGGAGGATCACAGTCCCTGAGGCTGGCCTGGGCCAAAAAAAATTGTGAGACCCTATCTGATAAACAACTACTGGAGACATAGCTCAACCAGTAGAGTACTTTCAAGTCCCTGAGTTCAAACCCCAGTACTTGAAACACGGTCATAAAAAAGATATGACTTAGTATATAATAAAAGTAATGTAATCTTATTTGTGTTTTATCTATCCAGCTCTCATAGCAGCCACCCAAGTAAACGGTTTTATATTTTTAAGAAGCATTCAGGAGCTCTCAGGTAATTAGTTGATTTTTTTTCCATTGTTTGTATTGAAAAAATGTAGTAACTTTTTTTTAAACCTGATAGTGGCCTTCCTAATATGGAAATATAAATGATTGTTACTGAACGTGATAGAGTTATGTTTATTTTATCCTTAAGTCAAAGGATGAGATAGCCTATAATCTCTGACCATATTTTATTTCAGTGGCACCAGGTACTAAGATGAAACCTTCAGGCCTTTTGCATTGTAAAATAGCAAAAGTAAGGCTCTCTAATAATAGTTGAATAAAAGTAAGTTTATTAAAATACTTTAATACTTGAAATTAATATATATCATTTACAAATCGTAGTTTCTTTTTTTATAAAATAAAGTATAGAACCTGCTTACTGGCCAGAAAAAATTGTTAATATTTCTAAAGGCATCGGCCGGAAAGAATTGCTGGTTAATATTGCTACAGACATTGGTAATTGACTTTTGTTACACCATATATACCTAGCTCAGATTCCACTAAGCACTGTGGTTGTTTTTTCACATTCTTCTGATTCCTTTTAACTCCACCTTTCTTTGTTTTTTTTTTGCTTTGCTTTGTTTTTTGCTTATGTTGGTAGACATTTGCTGCTAGGCACTGAATAGTGTCTAGCACATAATAGGCACTTGGTAAATATTTCATGAAGAATTTAATCTAGATATTGAAAACAGCATGTCAATGATGTTGGACCAACAGTTGATAAGAAAAGAAAGTTTGATGCCATTTTTTAAAGTATATTAGTGCTGATCAGGCACCAATTGCTCACGCCTCTAACACTAGCTGCTCAAGAGGCAGAGATCAGGCTCGAGAGCAGCCCAGGCAAATAGTTAGCAAGACCCTATGTCAAAAATTCTCAACACAAAATAGGGCTGGTGGAGTGGCTCAAGTGGTAGAGCACCTGCCTAGTAAGTGTGAGGCCCTGAGTTCAAACCCCAAGGGGACGAGGGGCGGGGGAGAAATGGCCCAAACAATGTATGCACATGTGAATAAATGAATTTTTAAAAACCCAGTACTGCAATAAAAAGTATAGTAATGCTATTTTTTAAACATGGTTGAATTCAAGGAACTAAGAAAAAGTAAGCTATATCAGATGCTAAGTTTGTTGAAAAACTTTTTAAACAATCAAAGTGCATTTATTAACTCTAATGATGAGATTTTAATTTAATTTTTACCATGTCAAGCTCAGTTGTGTGCTTGGTTTTGAATTAACTACTTGGTTTTAAAGATCTAAGATGCAGCCAGACTTGGTGGTGCATATCTGTGATCCCAGCACTTGGGAGGCTGAGGCAGGAAGATCAAAAGTTTGAGGCCAGCCTGGGCCACATAGTGAGTTCCAGGCTAGCCTGGGCTATAGGAAGACCCTGTCTCAAAAAAAAGGAAAACAACCAACAACAAAAATCTGAGATATGCTTTTTTTCTCAATTGCGTGAGTCTCAAATCTAAAAAGAAAATTGGTCAATTTCTTATATATGGGACTTAGCATATTTATAATTCTATAGAATAATATTTTGTAAGTCCTATTTTGTTAAAATGAGATGTTCTTTGTTTAGCTATTTATTTTGAATCTACATATATAACACAGTGTATCAGATCCTGCACAGATCACAGTTATGATACCAGCCTTCGAGGAATATACAGTTTATTGGAGGGATATAAAGGTGTGAACATAAATAACTACAGTAATACAAAGAGGTTTGTAATAAGTATAATGAGAGTCACTGATTTCAAAGAAGAGATAGATGTCTACTTAGAAAGGCATAGGACATGCTAGTTGGAAGAAATAGCATGAATAAAAGTGCAGAAAGGAAAAAGCAGCAAGAATACACATTGTTCTGAGTCACAATAAGCAGTAGTACAGTGGAGTGGAACACAAACTTCATATAACATCATATTAAGATCAAATTCTAGGCCAGTAGCTTTGACCTCAGATCCAGGTTTTTGAAGCCTTGAAAACAACCCTGGGGTTTTTAGACCTAATTTTAATTTAATTAAGGAAGATGAATTTCAAGGGATATACAAGGTAAGTTGTAGCTACATGAAGCCCAGAGTGGTTAAGGCTCTTGCGATAGTTCAGACTTATTTAATAATGCCTGAGTAAAGGTAGTGAAGTAGTGTCACATCATGTTTAAGAACATGGGCTCTTGACTGGGGATGTAGGTCAAGTGTTTGTGTAGCATGCCCGAGGACTTGGGTTTAATCCCCAGTACCACCAAAAAAAAAAACCAAGGGTTTATCCGGGCATGGTGGTGCACACCTGTAATCCCAGTGTTCAGGAGTCTGAGGCAAGAGTATTAAGGGTTTGAGGACAACCTGGGCTACATAGTGAGTTGAAGGCTGTATAGGAAGACTCTGTCTCAAAAAAAGTAAAAAAGAAGGCAGAAGAAAAAAAGAAGAAGAGCAAGGGCTCTGGAAGCAAAGGGCTCAGTTTCAAACCTGGGGCTGGCCTTAGTGTAAGTTACCAAACTTGACCCTAGGCTCTACAGAAAGTGGTAATTATAGCATCTCCCTCTTTGGATTATTGTAAGATTTAGATCAGATGATATGTGCCCCTTAGCCCTGATGCAGGGTTAAGTGCTCAATAACTTGTATTGGGCCAGGCATGGTACATGCTTATAATCCCAGATACTCAGGAGGTAGAGATGAAGAGGATCATAGTTAAAGGCCAGCCCAGTCAAAAGTTAGACCCCATCTCAAGAAATAAGTCAGGCATGTGGTGATGTACACCTGTAATCCTAGCTATGTAGGAAGCCATGGGTAGGAGGATCATGGTCCAAGACCAGCCCTAGACAAAAACACAAGACCCTATCTGCAAAATAACTAGAGCCAAAACTGGCTGGGGGCATGGCTGAAGTGGTAGAGCACCTGCCTAGCAAATGCAAGGCCCTGAGTTCAAACTCCAGTACCTCAAAAAATTGTTAGTATTATTAGATATTTGAAATATTAAATGTTTTCAGGAATAAGAGTGAAATATAACTATAGTTTTGACCCCCCAGTATCAGGGAAGTAACATCATAAGAGAGACCAGGCAAGAGGGGTGAATTGGGGGAGGAAAGGTTTTAATTTCAGTTTTACAAAAATAATTTTTATGTGTATAACAGCTAGATATAAATATAAAACAGGCTGTTAAGACTAGAGCTGCAGGGAAAAAATTGGTCTAAAGTTTGCTACTGCTTTTTAACTCCTGTACAGGTAAGATATTTCAGTTTAAAGTATCCAATGAACTTGAAATACATGTGTGTGTGTGTGTGTGTGTGTGTGTGTGTGTGTGTGTGTGTGTATGTTTTAACAAACGGATCATTATATTAAGTCATTTATTTAATTTCATCCTAATTTAAATAAGATACTAGATTATAGACTGCATGGACCACACCTGTTTTGTTCACTATTGCATCCACAGTACCTTGTACTACAGTGTGCAAAGCAGGTTCTCAGCAGGTGCATATTGAATGAATGAATGGCTTCTCTTTGCTTTGCAGATAGGCAGAGGTATGGAAAGATTGTGACTTGCTAGGGGAACCAAGGCTGTGCTTTCTTTAGGTCTCAGGATGCAAGCTTTTAGCCACAAGTTGAACAGTAAGTGTTAGCAAAATTTAGACATGGCTATACGTTTTTTGGAAACCATCTAAAATGGTTTCAGAACCATTTTAGCTATCTCAGATTAAACAAAATTGGGAAATGACAGTCATGACACAAAATAAAAATCAAGAGTTATTACATGAAACAATAGTTATAGAATTTGTGTGTGGGTTTCCGTAGAAGAGCTTCTCTTTCTTACTGTCTTCTTTTTTTCATAGGGGCATCACTCTAGTGTGCCTTAAATGTGATTTCCTAACTGATTCTTCTGGTTTAGACCGCATGGCTAAACACTTAAGTCAACGCAAAACTCACACTTGCCAAGTTGTAATAGAGAATGGTATGTATATGTACTGTGTTATTTTGAATTTCTGATATTTAGTATTTTTGATCAGCCACAATATGGTTCTTATGTATTAACTAGATACTCTCATTTTTCATGTATGCTGTTGTAAAACTAAAATCCTTCTTCTGATTTCAGTTTCCGAAAGTACCTCAACTTCTGAACCCACTTCTGAGTAAGTTCAGTTTTCATTCAGTACGTTTTACTTTGATGGATTTTAGCACTATTGCAATTTTTAAATGTATCATTAATAGAAATGAAAAATATTAAATTATTCTGTTTTTGTTTTTTTTTTTAAAGCCGCTTGTTGAAATAGATTCCTGCTCTATGGAGCTCGTGCAACCTGGTGCAAGACAAGTTGGAATTTCCTAAGTTCAAAGTTGTGAAGTGTTTTCTTACACAAAGACAGTTTCCTAAGTTCAAAGTTCTGAAGTGTTTTTCCTCATGAAGGCGGTTAAGCAAAGTTCATGACACTAGCTCTCATTCAGCTCTTTTCAGCTTTCAGACAGCACTAGATTCTTATTCCACCTTATCTTTGTGTCAGGTTAACATATCTTAATATATGGTTTTTTCTCCAGTTGGTTCTCTCCAAAAATAACTTTTATTGTTATGGTCTTTTCTTGCTTTGCTTGAAATAATTTGTGTTTTTCTCTGCTACACTTGCCTTCAGAATATTGCATTCCAAACAATATGGCTGTTCATCTTTTTTTGTCTGTTATGTCTGCTTTCTTAATTTCTTATAAGTCTTATCTGACCTAAAAAGTCAGATAGCTGTTTTCTCTCTCATTCCTTGTCTGTCATTGTTCTATTTTTCCTATTTTTCAGATGCAGAAGCAACACAGAAATTTCACAAAATGTCCAGTATACTCCTGGACAGTGTCCCCCTTCGATGGACACAACTGATGCCTGTTCTCTCTTCCCAAGGAATGTGAATTATTTGACTGTGAGACTTCTTCTAGTTTGTGGGCTTAAGAAGTCAGATCTTGGGGAGAGTCCCTTCTTATCTGCTGGCCTCCCATAAGGCTGATGCCGATTTGGCCAGAGATGACCTCAAGGCCCACCAAATTGAGCACAACTTCCCACTGTGGGCTTTCATTCTTGATCTTAAGCTTATGATGTGATTCTGACCAAGAAAAGCCCATCAAAGCAGTGCTTCAACATCCTAGTTCAAGTTTAATCATTTGGCTGCTGCCCTTTAATCTTCCTCTAACATGCATGCAGTCTAAGGAATATAAAAATCCTGGTTGTGTAAGGAATCAAGATTACTTTCATGTTCTTAGAAAAACGAACTTTCTAAAATTACAGTTCCAAAGTATCAGTTATTCGTATTGTCATTTAAAGTTTTATCCAGTATTAATCCTAGGAGTTTTCAGCAATACTAGTATTTAGATTTTTTGAGTTTTTTTTAAAAACCCATTACATTTTGGTAGCTTGGTTTTATGTTGTCCTTCACCAAATTTATTGATGTCCATTTTGTTATGTCTATTTTTGTACTTTTCTCTTTAAAGCTTTTGTTTTGTGTTTGTTTGCGTTTATTAAGAAGTCCGAGAAGTTTCTTTAAATTTTTCTATAGAGTTCATGTATCTACTTATTGGTAGCTTCTTAATTTAGTACTTGTTCGGATCATCAGACGTTAATACATGCTCTGTCTATCTTGGAACTATCATTAACATTGTAGGCATTGTGAGTTCAAAACCGTAATGAGTTGGCAACAACTCTGCTTAAAGACCTTTAAAGCAAGTCTTAAAGTTATATTTCTGTTCATCTAATACATATCTTCTTAGCCATTTATGTAATTCCTTTTGGATAAAGATAATATATTCAAAAATACTGGGACCAAAAAAATGCACTTGTTTCTTGCCCATATATATATAGATGTATATTTTTTTTAATTTGGTGTTTGTTTATTTTGGTTACATTGAATAGAGATTTGCTGAACAGTTTTGATGTTACTTATTTTTTTAATAAAATTTGTATTGTTAAAGGCCCTTGGGAATTATTTTATAATAAATAACTTCATATAAAACTATAGATTGCATCGTATAACCAGAAGCATCGCTTTGCTTCTCACATGGAAACCTGGTTTCTTGGCCTACAGACTGAGAACTCTATTAAATGCATCTTGCACTTTTTCTCAAGCACAGTTAAAAGCTCAGTATGTAATACTATACTAATTTGAACTCTTTTAGAGGCTAGCAAAAACCCCATTTGTGATCTTAATAACCATGAAGGTGGGCAGGCTCTGAAGACTGACTCAATTATCAGTGTTTTTATTTTTACTCTAAAACCACAACTTCATGAAACATATGAAAAGTCAGTGTCAGTGGTCACTTGTTATATAATATACCCCTTGCAATTCATAATCAAAAGGTTGAATTTGTTAGGTTAGTTTTCAGTACTGACTTCTGCTGTAAATTATTTTCCAAACTCCTTGGAGGTGGTTTGTTTTGTAGTAGTGGACTTGGTGATACTCTAATCTTTATTTCCATGCCTTATCTCAAAGATGTTTTGTCAATTGCCATCTTTCTACTCAATTTCTAAACTTTTTAGTTTGTTGATATACACATATAATTTGTCATTCTATCCATTTTCAAGTGTATATTCTAACAACATTAAAGACGATCCAGTTTTTTTAAGTTTTAAACTTTTACCCAAAAATAACTTCTTTGCATTTTAAACATAGGTTCTCTTTTTAAAGTTCTGTGTCTTGTAACATCATTTTGTTTTATTTTGTTTAAATAAAACATTTCAGGCAATCAGTACTAAGCTTACTTATTATAGGTAGGTAGCTAAGTTTTTTTTTAATTGGTACTAATGAATTTTAGCTTGATCCCGCTGTACCTGCAGGCTATTCTAAATAGTGCTTTCATCTGATTCAGAAACAGCCATCTCCTTCATACCTGCATACTGGCTATTTGTTTCAGCTGAATAAAAGGTATAATTGGCTCAGTTTCAGTTCATTATCATTAGAAAAATAACCACTAAACTACAGAGAGGTTCTTACCCTTCACTTTGTCTCACTTTGACAAAGCACCTTCTTAGGCCTTATTGATTCGTTCAACAATTATTTATTGACCTACCTGCCACTGTTCTAGATATTAGAAACACAGACTGAAATCTCTGTCTTCGTGGGGCTTATCTTTCAGTAGTGGGAACAGACGATAAGAAAATAAATAAGAAGGGCTGGAGGTGTACTTCAGTGGTAGAGCACTTGCCTAGCATGCACAAGGCCCTGGGTTCCATCACCAAAACCATAGATATATATATATATATACACACACGTACATAAGTTATATAGTATGTTGGATGGTGATCTGTAGAGAAAAGCAAAGTAGGAAAGGAGGCTATCAAGTATGGGTTGGGGGATGGGAAGTTGCCATTTTAAATTAGGTGATCAAGGTAGGCTTCCTTGAGAAGATGGCATTTGAAAAAAAAGACCTGTAGGAGGTGAGTAAGAGAGTCACTTGATTACTTATCAGGAGGGCAATCCAGAAAAAGGGGATAGGTACAAAATCCCTCATATACTGCTGTGCAAATGTAAAATGGTTCAGCCACTATAGAGAAGAGTTTGGCAGTTGCTCAAAAACATAAATATAAAATTACCATATAACCCAGTAATTCCACTCCTGGGTATATATCCAAAAAACTTCAAAGCAGAAACTCAAATACTTGTTACATGCATATTCATAGCAGCACTGTTCACAATAACCCAAACATGGAAACAGGCCAAATGTCATCAGCAGACAAAGGGGTAAATATATTGTGATATACCCAATGGAATATTATTCAACTATAAAAAAAGTACTGATACATGCTACAGCATGTGTGGACTCAAACATTATGCTAAGTGAAAACAAAGCCACAAAGTCCACATATTGTATGGTTCCATTTATATGAAATATCCAGAATAGACAAATTCATAGAACCATAAGGCAGATTTGTTGTTTCCAGCAGCTGGGAGGAGAGGGGAATGGTGAGCACTAGCCTAATGGGTATGGGATTTTAGTTCAGACTGATGGAAGTGTTTTGGAACTAGATAGAGATTGTTGCACAATATTGTAAATGAGTTAACTGCCACTGAATAATTCACTTCAGGATGGTTAACTCTATGGTATGTAAGTCTCACAAATACAGTCTTTTTTTCAGTGGGACTGAAATTTGAACTCAGGACTTGGCTCTTGCAAAGCAGGCAATCTACCACTTGAGCCGCACCTCCAGTCCATTTTGCTCTGATTATTTCTGGAGATGGGATCTTGTGAACTGTTTGCCCAAGCTGGCCTCGAATTGTGATCCTCCTGATCTCAGCCTCCCAAGTAGCTAGGATTACAGCTGTAAGCCAACTGGCTCCCCACTTAAGTAAAATCATAACAGGATCATTCCAACTGCTGTCTTGAAAATAAGGTGCAGCTAGGTGCTGGTGGCTCATCCCTGTAATCCTAGCTACTTGGGAGGCTGAGATCAGGAGACTCACAGTTAGAGCCCAGCCCGGGCAAATAGTTAACAAGATGGGAGATGATGGAGGCCTAGACTAAGATGGTAAGAGTGTATGTAATACGTTGCTTAATTTGGTGTACATAGTGAAGGTTGAACCAACAGAATTTGTTCATGCTTTGAATGTGAAGCGTGAATGTATGGGAGACAGCATGGTCACAAGTCTGGACAACTGGAAAAATAAAGTCGGTGTTCACTGAGATGGAGAAGATTAACGAGAGCAAACTTGGTAGAGAAGATGAGGACTTTGATTTGGGGCCATTTCTGTTCGGCATGCCTACCTAGATATGCAAGTGGGGATGTTACAAATAATTTGGATATATGAATTTAGAGTTTAATGGAGAGGTCCAGACTGTCAGTTACATTTAATTGTTTAAAAGTCCTAAGACTGTATGAGATCACCAAGAGATAGGGAAAAAGGATAAAACCCACAGGCTGACTTCTGGAGCATGTGGACAGCAAGAGGTTAGGAAGATGAGAAGGAACCAATAGTGCAGATTGAGGAGTGGCAGTGATATGAGAGGAACACCAAGGCTGTGCCCTTGAAACCTCAGGTGGCCTAGCTATAAAATGTGGTGCTAACTTGTTCTAGAGCTTTTTCATGATTCTATTTTGGTTATATTTAAATATATAGATATATAGATAGATAGATAGATAGATTTATGGTGCTGGGGTTTGAACTCAAAGCCTCACACTTGCTAGGCAGGCTCTCTACCACTTGAGCCACTCCACCAGCCCCACTTAAAATTTTTTTCTCAGAAAATGAATTCAAAGTGATAATCACTTCAACATGTATACATACATTAAAACATCATGTTGTGTGCCTTAAATATACAATTTTGATTTGTTAATTATGCCTCAATAAAGTAAGAGGGCAGAAAACAATGCCACAAGTCACTATCCCCAATAGCACTAAAAAAATGCCACATACCACTATCACCAATAGCACTCACAGGGACTCAATACTGAGAAAATGAAATGTTCCAATTACCCCTAGGCACAGTTAACTCTACATCCACCTTTGTAAAGTAGTACTGTTTCATTTCTGCAAAAGAAGACATATAGGGCTAGAGCTAATGTCCATAATTCATAAACAGAGGGTATTGTTTCAACAGTAGAATATATGCTTAGTGTGTGCAAAGCCCTGGGTTCAACTCCAAGTATGGAAAAACAAAACAAAAGATAAACATTCTGCAAAATAAAGGTCCAGTGGTGGGTGGAGTAGAGTTAAGAAATGCTGGATTACCTGGTTCATTATTAGGCACTTTTTCCTGCTAAGTGTGGTCTATGATTTTTTAAGAGAAACTTTAGAGCACACTTATTTAACTCTGGAAAATCCCTTCCAGTAGAAACATCTTGGTGGTAATTTCTGGAGAATGTTTTTCTAGAATATTCATATTTTCTGAATTGAAAAATAAAAAGTAGTTGGCTGAGTGTGTTAAGATGAACCTCTAGACATTTCATTCACACTCTTGAATCACAGGAAGGAATATGTAACCAGAGGATAGCAATATCCATTGTCATATTTTTAGAAATAAAGAAAATCATATGCTTATTATTGCATTTGCAAAATCTAAAACAACACATGACTGGGACAGACCAGTCATTTGTGTTAGAGAGTACAGTCACTTTGCATGAATGGTTCAACTCAAGAAGCTTCAGACTTGGGCTGGGGGTGTAGCTCAGTGGTACAGAGCGTGCCTAGCCCAGGGTTCCATCCCCAGCACCACAAAAATAAAGCTTCAGACTGTATCTTAGTTATGTCTAGCTTCTTTCTGTGTCTCATTATGTGTAGCTTATTAATATACCCACTTACCTACTTTTCTTGGAACTATTACTATTTTCAGTCTACTATCAAGGAGTTTGTCACTGTAAAGTTTTACTTCCTATTAAATAGCTTCAAGAGATCTTTGGAACTAGGATTCCAAGATTTAATACAGATTCAGTACACACACACACACACACACACACAGAGTAAATCCTCTCTACCCTTAAGTGAAGCAGACCAGGCTCTGCAGCAGACTGCCTAGGTTGGAGTTCCTGTCCTATGAGTGACTTGTGTGTGACTCTGGGCCTCGGTTTCCTCACTCGTAAAATGCAAGTAAGAGCATCTACTTACAGGGTTGAGGGAAGCAAGAGAGTATATACCACTTAGAATAGTGATTGGCTCACAGGAGCGTAAGTCATCATTGTCACTAATTTTGTTAGTCCATTGGCACAGAAGGCAGTTTTGGAGTTTGAACTCAGGACCTTGTGCTTGCTAGGCAAACATTCAACTACTTGAGCCACACCTCTGGCCCTTTTTGCTTTTGGTTGTTTTTCAGATAGGGTCTCACTTTTTGCTGGGCTCAGACTGTGATCCTCTCCTTATGCCTCCCAAGTAGCTAGGAAAAGAAGTATACACCACCACGGACCCACCATGCCCAGCTTGTTTAACTGAGGCTGGCCTCAGACATGATCCTCCTGATCTCTACCTCCTGAGTAGCTGGGATTACAGGTGTGAACCACTATGCCTGGCCAATTGTCAATCTATTACTACCCTTTATTTCTGTCTTCATTTTGTTAAGATAGAATGACTATAATCCTCACACACCCCTTTTATGTTCTTTTTTTTTTTCTTTTCTGATGCTTGGGATTGAACTCAAGATCTTGCATGTGTTAGGTAAGTACCACTGAGCTACAGCCCTAGCCCCCCTTTTTGTTTGGCAGTACAGGGATTTGAACTCGGCCTTGTGCTTGCTAAACAAGTGCTCTACCACTTGAGCCATTCCTCCAGCACAGCCCAAGCCCTTTTACAAATTATTTCTCGAGAATGGTGAAGGAGATGAATTCAAGTATGAAATATTTGATATATTGTAAGAACATTTGTAAATGCCACAATGTACCCCCACCCAGCACAATTTTTTAAAAATCATTTCTATTAACTTTCTTTTCCTAACCTTATCGGTCTACTTTTGTTGTAGTTGTTTTTGCCATACTGGTGTTTGAATTCCAGGGCTTGTGCTCACTAGGCAGGAGCTTTACCACTTGAGCCACACTCCCAGCCCATGTACATCGTTCTAGAAAGTCGTTGTTGAAGCACATAGTACCAAAGTTAGGCATACCACTAGATTTTCAGTGTCTCAAGCTTCCCTTCTATTTTCAAGAAATGTCTATGGATGCTTCTAGGTAAATCTTAATCGTATTGTGTTTTATAAATAGTGTTAGTGTGTTTCTCCATAATTTTCTGGTCTTCCACTTGGGCTACACCATGTTTCACCTCATACTCTATACTTCTCTGATTTTGAGGCCCTCTGCCGTTTTATTCTTGTCACTTTAGTATTTGACTACCCAGAAGAGTTTCTTGTCATTGACAAACTTGGAAAGGCTGTTGTGCATCTGTCCTGTTTTTAATCCTCCACACTGAAATATATCTGTTTATCCATACCACTGTGGTGCGTGGTGGTGTGACAAGAGAGCAACCTTGAAATAAGAGTACTATATTTAAATCCAGGTTATGCATCTAACCAACTGTGCAGCCTTGAGAGAATTACCTGAACTTGTTCAGTCTCAGCTTCCTCATCAGTGAATTTATCAGTAATCATAACTTCCATATGTCATTTGGCACTGGCAAAACAAAAGGTAGGCCCTAAATAAATGATGCTAATGTTACCTCTGCTCTGCCACCTGTCATTGTTCTTATCCATAGCTGCTGTTACTGTCACTACTGCTACTAACATTAAGAAAGAGACCCTGCAACCTATGCATCAGTGGAATGTTCTCAATGACAGTTTCAGTTGTAATCCAACAACACTGGTTATTTGGCTTGTACATCCCAGCTCTTGTAATACATTCATACAAATTGCTAGATGAATGATCCCTGCTCATAGTGGTTCAGTTACATGTGGTATAATTCTCTAGTGTTGGAAGTGAGTATAACTGGAGTTTCCTTTCTGAAGACTACAAGATGATACTGACTTGCTGAAAATTACTGTACAATCCTGTCTGCTTTGGAGGAAATACTCCTTTTGTACTTAGAGAATCCTTTGTTTTCTTTTCAGTGCTGGGGATCAAACCCAGGGCTGTGGATATGCTACGCAAGTGCTGTAACACTGAACTATATCCCCAGCCCCTGGTTTTTTCAGACAGGATCTTGCTATGTTACCCCTTGTGGCCTAGGACTCTTAATCCTCCAGCCTATGCCTCCTGAGTGCTGAGATTACAGGCATACACCACTATGCCCAGCTAGAATCCCTTCTTTAAAAGAAACATTTTTCACCAGGCATGGTAGTGCTCATCTGTTAGCCCAGCACTTGGGAGGCAGAGGCAGGAGGATCACAAGCTTGAGGCCAGCCTGACAAGGCAGAGCTCAAAAAAGAAAAACAAAATTCTTTTATTAATTATTACCAGGAATTCACTTCCAGAAATCTTGGCTAGTTATCCAAAACTGTTAATTTTATTAAAACATGTAGCAGCAGCAGTAAAGTGGCCTTCCCTTTTGCAGGACTTGGAAATGGTTAAAAAATAACTTGATTACACACTCTAAGATGTTGAGTAATAACGGAGCAGGGCGATAGAGAAAGTAAGTAATGGAGGAAGTTAATCTGATTAAAGCACGATATATACATGTCTAAAATACCAAGGAAGCAAAACCCCCTTGAACAATCACTATGTACTTAAAATAACAAAGGACATGAAGGTAACATGAGTCCTGTTTGGTGATGGGTACGGGTACCAGTGGTGGGGAGCACATGAGAGGGTGAAGGAGGGCCAATATGGTGGATGTATTTTGTATTCGTATATGAAAACAGAACAATGAAACCTGTTGAAAATGTTCTACGAGGTGGGAAGGAGGGGTGTGGGAGAATGATGGAGGTGGTGAAGCTAATTAAAGTATATCATAAGCACATATGAAAATGTCACCATTATGTGTTAATAAAAATATTTTTTTAAATCCTGCTTTGGAGAGATTAGAGATATTGTTGTTCAATCTTGGAGTTCCTCTTTCCCCCTTAATCTTCATTTTCCCTCTCTTCCATCTTTTCTAATATATATCTCCAAGTAGATTCATTACAGCATAGAATAGAAGAAAAGTTTTAAGTTGTACAAGTATTTTTGATAAAATGTTGGTAAATAAGTAGATATCTCAATCTTGGAAAACTAGGCTGCTTAACCAGTTGTGTCTTGTTGATTGACTTAAAGCCACAATTAAAAGTAACCTTATTACTTTTTTTAACGGTACTGGGGTTTGAACTCAGGACTTCATGCTTGCTAGGCATGTACTCTACTACTTGAGCCATGCCACCAGTCTATTGAAATAACTTTAAAAGTTGATTTAGCGAAGTGCCGGTGGCTCACACCTACAACCCTACTTGGGAGGCTGAGATCAGGAGGATGGTGGTTTGAGGCCATTCATAGTTCACAAGACCCCCACCTCCAAATTAACCAGAACAGAATGGACCTTAGGTGTGGTTCAAGCAGTGGAGTGCCTGCTTTGCAAGCATGAAGCCCTGACTTCAAACCCCAGTCTCTCTCTTTCTCTCTGTCACACACACACACACACACACACACACAAAGTAGGGCTGGGCATGGTGGTACCAGCCTGTAATCCCAGCACTTGGGAGGCTGAAGCAGGAAGATTGTAAATTTAAGGCCAGCCTGGGCCAGGGAATTTGAGGCCACACAGTCTACATAATGAGAGAGACCCTGTCTTAAAAACAAAGTTGATTTAGTTTTCTTAGTGGCTTGCAAGTAGCTCCTCTGTGGTCGAGTTTCCTCAGTTCTGAATAATTTAAAAGAAATATATATTCTACACAGTATTATTTTTTCAGCTAAATAATTGGAGGAGATTTGATGTTCCATTTTCATTTCTTTTTACAGCCCTTTAATATTGGGGAAATTGAATAAAATATAGCATACAGATTTTTATCTATAAACTACATTTTGCTTATGTTATTTGAATCTTAAAAAATCATGAACAAATTATTTTCAGTCCCCTTTTGCAGGTGAGGAAACTGAGGTTACATTCCATTCTGAATAAATGCTATCAGGAAGTACAACGTGTTCATATTACAGAGACACTATTTTTCCTGTCCCAGTTCATTTCTTTATACCACTAAGGTTTATTGTTATTGGGGGTTTTGGTTGGTTGTTTATTCAGTGCTAGGAATGGAACCCAGGGCCTCATACACGCTAGGCAAGCACTCTACCACTGAGTTCCATCCTCACCCCTACCCCCTGCTGGTGCATTTTCTTTACTAAAAGATCTGCACTATTCAAAGCTGACTTCTCATCCTTATTGAGAGGCCGAAAACTTCATAGTCTTCATAGTTAGCTTAACATGCATATGGCCATAGAAACTAGTGCACAATCACAGTATTTTTGTTGCTCACAGGAATGGAGAACTGAAAAGAATCTTAGAAGTCATTTCTTCCCTCTCTCAAATAGTGCAAGATGCTCCTCAGAATACCTTTTTTAAAAATTTTCCCATTGTTAGAGCCAGTCAGTTCCTAGATTGTTCATCCCCTTGCCTTTTCCTCCCCTCCTAAGAGGACAGTTTGGTCTTCTGGTGCTTACTCAGCCCCTGCCCCCAGGTTTTGGGCCTAAACCTGACCTAAGAATGATTGTACCAGCTCAAGCCCTGGTATCTAGCCTCAGCTCATCTAATCTGCTTATCCTAAGTAGGAACTACTCTGGAGTTAGTAGTTATAGATAAGAACTTTCTCAACGAAACCCAGCAGCACAGCAACTAAGAGATAGCATAGATAAATGGGACCTCATAAAACAAAAAAGCTTCTGCTCATCAAAATAAATGGTCTCTAAACTGAAGAGAACACCCACAGAGTGGGAGAAAACATTTGCCAGCTACACATCAGACAAAGGACTGATAACCAGAATATACAGGGAACTTAAAAAACTAAATTCTCCCAAAACTAATGAACCAATAAAGAAATGGGCACGTGAACTAAACAGAACTTTCTCAAAAGAAGAAATTCAAATGGCCAGAAAACACATAAAAAAATGCTCACCATCTCTAGCAATAAAAGAAATGCAAATTAAAACCACACTAAGATTCCACCTCACCCCTGTTAGAATAGCCATCATCAGCAACACCACCACCAACAGGTGTTGGCGAGGATGCGGGGAAAAAGGAACCCTCTTACACTGTTGGTGGGAATGTAAACTAGTACAACCACTCTGGAAAAAAAATTGGAGGCTACTTAAAAAGCTAGACATTGATCTACCATTTGATCCAGCAATACCACTCTTGGGGATATACCCAAAAGACTGTGACTCAGGTTACTCCAGAGGCACCTGCACACCCATGTTTATTGCGGCACTATTCACAATAGCCAAGTTATGGAAACAGCCAAGATGCCCCAGCACTGACGAATGGATTAAGAAAATGTGGTATCTATACACAATGGAATTTTATGCAGCCATGAAGAAGAACGAAATGTTATCATTTGCAGGTAAATGGATGGAACTGGAGAACATCATTCTGAGTGAGGTTAGCCTGGCCCAAAAGACCAAAAATCGTATGTTCTCCCTCATATGTGGACATTAGATCAAGGCAAACACAACAAGGGGATTGGACTTTGAGCACATGATAAAAGCTTTAGCACACAAGGGAGGGGTGAGGATAGCTAAAAAATTAGCTAGCATTTGTTGCCCTTAATGCAGAGAAACTAAAGCAGATACCTTAAAAGCAACAGAGGCCAATAGGAAAAGGGGACCAGGAACTACAGAAAAGGTTAGATCAAAAAGAATTAACCTAGAAGGTAACACACACGCACAGGAAATCAATGTGAGTCAACTCCCTGTATAGCTATCCTTATCTCAACCAGCAAAAACCCTTGTTCCTTCCTATTATTGCTTATACTCTCTCTACAACAAAATTAGAAATAAGGGCAAAATAGTTTCTGCTGGGTATTGAGGGGGTGGGGGGGAAAGGGAGGGGACGGAGTGGGTGGTAAGGGAGGGGGTGGGGGCAGGGGGGAGAAATGACCCAAGCCTTATTTGCACATATGAATAATAAAACAATGAAAAAAAAATAATCTGCTTATCCTAAATAACCCAGAAATGGGGCACTTAACCTCAGGCCTGGGGACCACAGCATTCTCTAAGGATTGATTGAGATAGAGAAGGGGAGAAGTTAGACATGGGTTCTACCGTGCTCCCACACTTGATAGCCATGTGGCCCTGGGCAAGATGCTTTGATCTTTCTGTGCCTCAGGCTATTGTGAGGATAAAGCATGACAGCCTGTGTCAATACATCATGTAGCACTTAGTAGTATACAGTAAACAATTAGTGTCGACTGTCATTAATAATTGTCATTATTTCAGTTGGAGACATAGAGGCTAAAAACTAGGCTTGGTCCTGAAAGAGTGACTACTACCTCAAAATATGCCAAACTGGTCTATTGCTTATTTCAAGCTGAAATCACTTGAGGAAGTGTAACTTCAGAAGGACCATTTGGGGACTGGGGGTATTGCTCAAGTGATAGAGGTCTAGCTAGAGAGTGTAAGGCTCTGAGTTCAAACCCAAGTACCACCAAAAAATGTTTTAAAGTTCCATTTGGCCTGTGTATTCCTCCATGAAACCAGCTGATAAAGATTCTGTCAGGAGGGATGTCTCTCACGTACCGAGCCTGGAACATACCCTTGTCACGAGACTGGTCAGCAGAGCTGCAGTGAACCTGAGTAAACAAACTCTTATCCTCCACTGTGTCTACAGCCCACACCACCGCCATCAATCTCTTAGTGACATCCCTAGCATTTACTGCCCAAGGCTATGTATACATTTATTCTGCCATTCCTTTAAAAATTTTTTGTTCTTCCTCTAAAAAGTAAAAAAGTCACGCTTGTCCATTTCTATGGACTTCGCTTTCTTTGAAGATTCCCATGTACGTGTGAAATTAATAAAAACTTGTGATTTTCTCTTGTTAATCAGCTCTTGTATTAACTGGGCTCCTTGATTTAGCCAAAGAGCCCACGCAAGAACTGAGGAGGAGCCAGGCCCTGGTGGCTCACACCTGTATGTAATCCTAGCTATTCAGGAGGCAGAGATCAGGAGGATCTCGGTTCAAAGCCAACCCAGGCAAATAGTTTGCCAGACCCTATCTCGAAAATACACATCACAAAAAGGGCTGGCAGAGTGGCTCAAGGTGAAGGTCCTGAGTTCAAGCCCTGGTTCCGCAAAAAAAAAAAAAAAAAAAAAACCCTGAGGAGGACTGAGTGGATCTCTCTGTCCCCTACAGTCTGATATCTTTTCCATCCAATGATCCTCCTGGAAGGACAGGTAGGATAATACCTGGGGTGGCTCCCTTTATCTGAAGCAGTGCAGTTTCCATATAGGATTGGTGAGTAAGGCTTAGGTCGATCAAGTTTCTTACCCATGCTTTTACCCAAAGCTTCCTCCAGTACTTTAAGATTTAATTCAAAGAGTCACAATACTTTGTTGCTGGGGAGGTTTTCTAGTTAAACTCCATCATGGCTTCGGGCTTCGGGGAATCTCTGCCACCAAAGCAACCAGACTACTAACTCACCTGCCTTCAAAATCTGTCTCCCCAGGCAGGGGAGGGGCTTCTCCCTGTCTCCTTTCTCTCCTACCCTGCTGCTAAGCTGGTAGCTCTTACCACAGCTCACAGGCTTCCCTTAGGACAGCTAAGTCCTAGTGACTTGGGAGGGGTAGTTTCATGGCATCTTCAACCCATTTCCTTTTGTTAAAGTAACCTTCCTGTTCCAGATGTCTCAGTGCCCAGTTTGGGACCAGGATTAGTTCCTTCTGTGGGCAAACATCCTAGGAAATGCTCAGTACCAGTCAGAAAAACTTCTGATAAACACTGCTTTTACTACCCTTACTAGCAGGAGGCGCACGAGAGACACACTCTTCATTGGATTGTCAGTTTTGTCTGTCCCTTGCATGGAGGGTGGGACACAGTTTGAAAGTGTTTATACTTAAGATTAGTCTTCCTAAGTCTCTTGTATTTAAGAGGCTCTTACCTACTAGTTTCAGGCAACAGCCCAAGGACAATGAGTATGGCTGGAACCGTTTAATTTATCCTGTTTAGGGCCTGAAATGATCCATGTCACCAAGTTGAGTTCTCTGGTTATCCTGATCACCCAGTGGTTCACACAGCTGGTTTTAAACTTCTGCCTCAAGAAAAATAGTTTCTGAGTTCAGAGTTCATCAAGAGGTCTGGGGGTAGCCACACACTCAGACCTGGAGGCACATCTGTGGAATTTAAATGGACTTTGAAAAAAATCAAATTCCTGAGCTAGGCGCCGGTGGCTCATGCCTGTAATCTTAGCTACTCAGGAGACAGAGATCAGGAGGATCATGGTTCAAAGACAGCCCAGGCAAATAGTTCAAGAGACCCTATCTCGGAAAACCCCATCACAAAAAATGGCTGGAGCAATGGCTCAAGGTGTAAGCTCTGAGTTCAAGCCCCAGTACCACAAAAAAATAAAACCAGATTCCTGGTTGGGTATGGTGGTGCACATTGGTAATCCCTGCTCCTTGGGAGGTGGAGGTAGAAGGATTGTGACTCAAGGCCAGCTGGAGCAAAGGTGGCCAGGATACCCTATGTGAAAAACAAAATAAAAGCAAAAGGACTGGGGGTGTGGCTCAAGTGGTAGAGCACTTGCTTAGCAAGCACAAGGCTCTGAGTTCAAAGCCCAGTACTACAAAACAAAAAAATTCAAATTCCTGGATCTCACTCCTAGACCTTGTAGATCAGAGTGATTGGGGCTGGTGTCCCAGCAATCTGTACTGTAACAAGACCACACTGATTTCCTTCAGTTGGCTGTGAACCAGCATTTGGGAACCACTAATTCAACAGAATCTGAAACCCTCATTTCGGTCCTACTGGACAAAGGAACTTTTGAGTTAGAAGGTTTAACCCAGGTTGTTGCTCCATTTGAATAGTGCTGGAATCTTCAAGACACTTGGAAGTAGTTCTGGAGCCTAGGCCAGTCTTTCCAAAAGGAGGAAGGCCCTTTCCAGTGAAATGATGAGAGATGACCAGAGGAGGAGGGTTTCTATGTGGTAAGGAAGCGACTCTGTCCCCTTAGGTGTTACAAGAAAAGAAATACTGGCTTCTGTCTGCGTGTGCTGGTCAGAGTTTCAGGAGAAGCTGAACCTTGCTTCCTAGGGTGCTCTCAGCACATGTCTATACCCTCCCTGTCCCCAAAACACAGGTTGGCTGCAATCCCTTTACTCAGGGGGCTGGGATTCCTCCAGCTCTTCTGGGCTGAGGACCCCTCCTGGCCTGGCCTAGCCTACTGTAGGTGGAAGTGCTCAGCGCAACATCTGGCCCTAGGCTCTGTGTCTGACAGACCTTGGGGAGACAGTCATCATCCTCACTGACCTCAGCCAGAATCAGTCCTCAGGCTGAATCCAGTCCTCAGGGTTGAGCAAACAAGCAGATATTGGAGGAGGGACATTTCCCAAGGGCTCAAGAGCAAGATCCTACAGTCCTGAAGGCTGAGTCAGGGGCCAGATGGCTGCGTGGTCGCCAGCTATTGTCCAAAGCAGGGACATTTTTAGGGACTCCTTTGGCCCAGAACTGATACTTCTGTCAACCAATTGGGCTTCTTGGAGGTATCTGTTCTGTGCGTCATTATTGTTCATAAAGTGGAAATGATTATGATAGGGTTAAAGGAGCATTAGATGAGATATCAAATGAATGTCAAGGGTTTGAGCACAGTTCCTGGCACGTAATAAGCATTCAAATGTTAGGAGTTATTTCTCCTGTTCCTGCTCTGAAGTAAGAGCAAAGACCCAAGGTTCAGTTCTCAGTAGTGAGTGGGAGCTGTAGAGTAAAGATGATGGCTATCATGGATAGTTCCAGAGATACAGTGAGGCCAGATGAGCCTGGAAACTCCTTTTTTCTTTAAAGGCCTCCCCCTCATCACCATCCTCGCAGCAACATGGTTCTCTGGCCTCCTGGGTTCCCTTCCATCAGGTATGCTCTGGGTTCAGCATGCTCCCAAATCCTTCCCCTCAATCTGAGGGAGGCCTGAGTGCCATTGTGCCACCTGTGGTTGCCACCAGTCAGTCCTGGTACTTGGAAAGGGATCTTACTGGCAGTGGTAACATCCCAGTAAAATTACCTGGCTCTGCATTAGGATACATACCATCTTCCCCTGCACCTTATCCTGTGGGGACCCTGGTAAGGGACTGAGAGAAGATCTGGGTGGAGCCTGGAACCACAGGGGAGCACTAGGACTTCTTGGTTGTACCCAAGTGGCTTTCTTACTATAGGGAGGGACAGAATCTGGCAGAGAGGCACAAAGAATTGAAGCAGGCAGGATCAGTAGGTACCTACGATTCACAGAAAAATGATCGGAGCCTTGACAGGACCAAAAGGTGACAGTCTAGGGGAAGTTTTCAGAGTCTGATTTTTCAGATGGGAGCCAAACATCATGGAAGTGGCAGCCCAAAGGCCCACACTCAAGAGTCACCCAGGAAGGGATGTCCATCCGTCTCAGAGGAGCTCAGAAAAAGTAGAGGCTTTCTGTCTTGCAGGTCAGCAAGGCTGCTGACTCTGAAGGTTACTGAGTCTAGATGGTGCTAAAACCCACTGAACTCCTCACTGCACTCAAACCCAAATCCCAGTAGGGGCCCATAGGACCTGATCTTACCTACTTCTCTAGATCATCTCCCAATAATCTGTCCTTTGCTCACAATATTCCAGTCATACAGCCTCCTTTCTGTCCCTCAATCACTCCCGCCTCAGGGCATTTGCTATTTCCCTTGCCCTGGGTTCTCTTGCCCATGATCTCACAGCTGGTTGTTTTTCCTCATTCAGTTCTCAGCTCAAATGTTATCTCTTCAAAGAAGCCTTTCGTGACCTTGATATCTGATATGTTACCCTCCCCATCTCCTTTGCTTTCTATCCATTTACGCTGTTTTCTGACCCTTGGAGTCCTTGTCACTATGTATCTCATTTCTTGTTTGGTGTCTGGCTCTGAGAGCAGAATTTTATTTGTTCACCTGTGTATCTCCAGAGTTTAGAACAGTGGCATGTAGTAGGTATCAGTAAATGTTTGTTGAATGCCTGAACCATGTCTGAGAAGAGGCAGTCCTGGCTAGAGGACTTGGAATGTCCTCTTGGCCCTGTTACAATAGAAAGAGGTCCTGACAAAGAGGAGCCAGGACCCAGACTGAAATGCGCCCATTGTGACAGTCACTGAGAGGTGGCCCAGCCCTGCAGCTGGGTCACTGGAGCTAAAAAGTGCCCGTCCTGGGCAAGGAGTCAGCACCTACAGTCTGAGAAAAAGTCATGAAATATTCCAACTGGGAGAAGCAGAGCATCCAGGGTTTCATCAGGCAGTATAACAAACAACAACACTCATGCCCCTTCATGAGATGCAGGGACAAGACACTGGGTGGGACAACTGGTAAGAAAACCAGCTCTAACTGGAATACTAAGTAGGTTACTAATAATACGAAGACTGGGGACTAGGCTGAGCCTGAGGCCATGTGGGGATGGGAGAGGGCTGTAGGGATGAGCCAGACAGGACCAAACAGGCTCTTTGTTTAGGTGTGAAGCATAGCTAGTGTGTGTTGCAACCAAGGAAAGAGCTTAGGACCTGTCATCCCCAGACCCACTCATAGCAGGATTCCAATGATAGGGCACTGTAAAAGAGCATCCCCAAACAAAGACATCTACCTGGGGCTATTGGAGATAATGCCTTTACTAGCCACCTTCCGTTTAACAACTGGACAAGGGGCTTTCACAATAAAAGGGCCAGATGTATAGGACATAACCTCAGGACTCTCCTGCTGGGGAACCACCCTAAGCTCCCAATGGCCCAAAAGCAAAGTACAAAGTGGTCTGCCTGACATGCAGCCCACCACCACCACCTCAGCCACCTACTAGTGCTGCTCAGCTCCTCTTGGGCCAGACACTTCGTTGTCCTCCTGTCCAGCCCCCAAGGTCATTCCTGCCTCCCTACTTTTGTCCAGTTCCCTCCTCTTTACCAATGCAAAGGTTACACTTTATTCAATATACAAAACAAATCCAATTAATTTTCTGCCAGCTCTCCCTGATAGTAAGTACATAACACTCTAAAACCCCATAGCACAACCTTACACTTGATGATGTCTAATTCTTGTTCTCAAGTAATTTCGGTGTGTGCATTGTTCCTGAGACTAGATCATAGGGCCTTTGAAGTAAGGGATGTGTCCTCTTGTTAACTCCGTAACATCCGACAAAGGTCTTGGAGCATAATAGAGATTGGTTGGCTTGAGCCCAACCCCTTCCTGTCCAAGAAAGAGCAGGGGTGAAAGTAAACACTTTTGCTATCTGCTTAGTGAAAAATGGGAAGCAGAATTTAACTATTGTGAAAAGCAACCAGGCCTGCTAGGTAACCTATGCTTTTTTAACTTTAGCAACTAGGAAGAGAGCAGCATATCTGAACATCCAAGGCACACAACCAGGAAACCTAAGAAACACTGAGTCCATGCCTCCTTTCAAGACTTCTCTATCCCACCACCTGCATTGTCTCTGTAGAAAAACATATGACTTGGGCCATCCTCACTGGGTGTTTCTGCCCACTGATGATACTGAGTGAGAGAATGAATTAGTCCTGAAGAAGTGACTCAAACAATGAGAGTTTTGGGTAGCATAGAAGGCTGATAGGGAGTGTGTATTGGTGTGGGTATATCAACTAGTAGGACAAGCTGCATCTTCCACTCATGACAATCAGAAGTGTCTTCTTGTGGCTGGAGATGTAGCTCAGTGATAGAGTGCTTGTCTAGCATGTGTCAAAGGCCCTGGATTCCATCCTCAGTACTGCAAAAAAAAATCTTCTCAGAGGAAAGCAAGACATAAAGCCATGTGATAATCTATACAAATTTTATTTTGATACCAATTTGTATGGAAACAAGCAGGTGTCATCATTATGCAGGCACAGAAAAAAAGGGAAAGAAAAAACTCCAGTGATAATTCATCTTGTATTTACACCATTTGGTTTCAACAAGGACAGGAAGCTTTACTGTTAGCTTCCTGTGAGAGCTCCAGTTTCTGCACCTTGCCTTGCTGCCTCTCAGCATCACGATTCAGCAGGGATTTCTGGGCCTTCAGTCGGCAAGCCAGGCACATGAAAATCGACTCCACGTTCTGGCTTTCTTTGGGGTCCTTGGCTGATGTTTCGAATAAGAGCATGTTGTGGGCATCAGCAAATTTCAGGGCTAAGTTGGAGGGCACCTGAATCTGTTCCCGCAAGTCACACTTGTTACCCACAAGCACCTTCGGGACTAGTGGGGGTACAGCATGCCCGTTGCATTCTTGGATCCACATTTTTAGGTTGGTGAAGGATGTCATCTTGGTGACGTCATAAACAAAGACCACCGCATGCACATTGCGGTAGTAATGCTCAACCATGCTTTTGCGAAAGCGTTCTTGACCTGCTGTGTCCCACACCTGAACCTGAAACAAAAACCCGTATGTGGAGTCAGAAAAGAAAACATAGACAAGAGAAAATGTGGCTCAAGTGGTAGAGCACCTACCTAGCAAACATGAGGCCCTGAGTTCAAACCCTGCTACTGCCCTCCCCCCAAAAACAGAATCAAAACATGTTTCCGTAGCATTATAACAAATGAGGCTACAAGTCCTGACACAGGAGTGCTTTTTTTCCTCCTTCTTTCCTTGTTTTTTTGTTTGTTTGTTTTTGTTGGGATTGAGGTTTCCGCCACTTGAGCCATATCTCCAGACCATTTTGCTCTGGATATTTTGGAGATGGGGTCTCAAGAACTATGTGCCCCACGATCCTCCAGATTTCAGTCTCCCAAGTAGACAGGATTACAGACATGAGCCATGGGCACCCAACACGAAGTGGTTCTTGATAGATTAGCAGAATGGATTTATCAGAGTGTAGAAAGAAGTTTTAAGGGTTGTCGAGTTTTTCTTAAAATTCTTAGTTGAAAATATTGAGTTGAAAAATTTGGAGGTTTTTAGTTGAAAAACTAGGACATAAATTGGTCAACTTTTTGGAGGGCAATTTGGTAATATTAGCAAGAACCTTAAATATGTTCACAGCTCTTAAAATCTGTTAGTCCCACTTCCAGAAATCTATTCAAAAGACAGCAGAGTTGTGCTCAAAGTTTTGTACAGTTAATCACAGCATTACTCATACTCTTTTAAAAAAACAGGAAAAAACCCTAAATGTTCACTAAGAGAAATACAAAAATGTGTACCTATATGATGGGCCATTAAAAGTAATGTTTTCAAAGGCTAACTGCTGAGAGCAATGCTCAAAAAAGTCCAAGTGGGCAAAAAAACAGGACACAATATTTTTTAGGGCTGGGAGTATAGCTCAGTGATAAAGGCCCAGGGTTCAATTCTCAGCACCAAAATTGTTTTTCACATTCCATGGTCTCTATTTTCAGGAAAACATGAAACATAAATGTTTGATGTGTATAGGAAAATCTGGAATTGTATACATCAGAACATTTATGGCTTTTTATGAGCAGTGGGGCTATAGGCTATATTTATTGTCTTTGGGCTTTTTATAGCTTCCAAATCTTCTACTATAAAGCATGCATTACTTTAGGTTTATTTTGGTGGTGATGGTTGTTTGTATTTTTGCATTACTTTTTTTTTCCAATACAAGGGATTGAATCCGTTATCTCACGCATAAAACACTCTACCATTTGAACCACAGCTCTGACCCTTTTGCTTTTATTTAAGTTCATCTCTTTGTTGTGTAAAAGATAATTTAACTCACTGAATTTTTCTTCTCCACCTTGATTTTTGGTATTAAGGCCAACTTATAAGGGAAAAACGCTGGTACCAGTCACAAATGCAAAACCATGTATTACCCTTGCTCTGGAAATGGACGGTATTCAAGCTTATCTTATTTCCCTTTATATATTTGAGATCTTGGGTAAGAGACATTCATGCTCAAGATGATGGTCCCAGTGCTTTCAGTCATCAAAGAAAATTTGATTATGGCCACTAATTGACCACTATGATTCTTAAAACGAAGAATAGCCTTTATGTGGAATTAGCAGTGAATAAGTATAATCTAGTAAATATAATTGAATCTCTCCTGAATGAAGATCTTTTTTTTTGGTGGTGGTGGTACTGGGGTTTGAACTCCAAGCCTCATGCTTGCTAGGCATGCACTCGACCACTTGAGCCACTCCACCAGCCCCCTGAGTGAAGATCTTAAAGGGACCCAGAGTCATTGTTCTCCCAAGTTACTTTGGCACAACCTTCAGAATTACCTCTTCTTCTATTTGAATTTTCAAGTCCTCCACTCAGACCCTCCTCTCCTCACTTCTGGACTAACAGTAGTCTTTTGGTTTCTGGGTGTCTCCATTCCAGTGCTTCCTGAATGCTGTTGTGACACCTGCCTCCTCCTGTTTGTATCTACCTATCATCTTCCTCTTCATAAAATTATGATAACCCTCTTCTGCATGTGCCATAAAATGGAAAATGTTTCTGACTGCCATAATTTAACCCCTCCCAACCTGGGTTCAAATTACCCAGCTAGACCTAGCTCATTCCCTCCTGCGTCTTTGGTCTTGCTAGTCCACCCTTCCTTAAAGATGTGACTTGCCCCCTCTTTGCCCTGTCTCAATCTCACCTATTCTTAAAGGCTCAGTTCATGCCTCCACCTTCTTCCTCAAACCTTCTCCAACTTCTCCTCAATTCTCTTTTCTTAGGAATTTCTGTATTGCACTTAGAATCTGTATCATGCCATTTAGAATATGAGTTCTCTATTTGTTTCTACAGTGCTCTTGGCCCCTCTCCAGCTAAACTGTAAGCACTCATTTTCTGCATCAGATTGCTTATCATTGAGAGGGACAGTATAGTCATTGTTGTTGTTATCATCATCAAAAGAAGTATTGGCCTGAGCCACTAAAACTACAAGCAGTCTGCCAAGGCCATCTCAGAGAGAGCACCTGACTCTGGTTGCACACAAAAATATAAGTCCTAGAAGACTGATTTGCTTCTGCAGGCAGAGACAGAAAAAGATTTTCATTCCTTGTACTTCTTTTGGTGCTCTGAACAGGAAGAAAGGAAGAACAGACTGGGAGAGGAATGGAGGTCAGTAGGAAGACAGCAGGTCTAGTCCAGGAATATCATAACCACTTGGTTCCTGATCTCCACTTCCCACCCCCACTCCCCAGTAGTCTTGCCTCTTGCCTCTGAGTAAGGCTGAATCCCTATCGGCCCTCAGGCATGTGGCAGATGCTTTAACACCATGAGCTCAGGACTCTAAAAATACCTGCCACTAGCAAGAACACGGGTGGGAGTGTGTGAGGTGTTTGAGGCTGAGTAAGGTTAGCCGTTTGGCTTCCTAATTGTGTACACTGCCCAAGTTGCCGGAACTGCAGGGAGGGCCCCTCTGCTGGAGCCCTCCTCTGCCTTTACAGTGCTATCAAGAGAGCCTCAAAGCTTTTATTTGGAGGCTCAGAATTTCAACAGCAGGCACTGCTCCCATCGAGGTTCTTTATATAAACCCTGCCTGAGTTATTTGCACCCATGTCTGTGGTGAGAGGTGAGCTTCGAAGCAGGCTGCTCCCAGCAGAAAGTAGAACCCCCCCCAAAAAAAAGAAAGAAAAAAGAAATGAACTGGTGGTGTGGCCTCAGAGCCCTCAGAAAAGGAGAGACATCAGTCAGACTCACTGGATACATGAAATGAGGTCTTTGCGTTTGGGGGTTCAGTGTTCCTGTTCTCAGCATTCCCACCCCCAACCCCCTGTCAGAAAGTGAAATCATCTGCTTCTTCTCACCCTTAACTCCCTTCCAGGTGGACAGGGCTGACAACTGCCCCTTAAGCCACACACACCCCAGATCCTCATTTCTCTCAGATGGCCAGTGGGGTGTAGTGGGTCAAACCAACTGGGATGCAAAACTCCACCCAAATCGCACACTAGTTAGGTATCCTTGCCCAAGTTACTCTCTCTGGCTCAATGACGTCATGTGAAAAATGATTAAGAAGAACAAAAGTGTAGAGATGCCATGAGTATTAGCATTCTATTCAGTGCACGGCACTGCCTGATGCATAGAGGAGTGTTCCAGCCCCTCAGGTGCCCAAATTATGGAATGTCAAGTACCCTGTGTGATATGGTGTAATATATATAGCCTACAGTCCTTCTGCATGCTTTAAATCATCCCTAGAAAACGCATAATATCTAATACAATGTAACTGCTACACAACTAGTTAGAATATATTGTTTCCCTAAACGTTTGATTGACAAAAAGTCTGTACATGGTCAGTACAGATGCAATTATTTTTAAGTATTTTTGATCCTCCATTGGTTGGATCCCATGGACACAGAGGGCCAACTCTACACACTCTCCCTTCTTTTTTGGCCCAAGACCTCCTCCGCTGAGTCTGAATGGACAACTAATGGGCTCTGTTGGAAAGGCAGCATTCCGGCTCCTCAACTTAGCAGCTGAGTAAATGACAAGGCGAGTTGTTGAATCTTCCTCAACTCTATAGTGGGAGCTTGATGTTCCCCTGGTTTCAGGACACTCCAATGAAATACCACATGAGAAAAGCTTTGGCCAAATGCAAAATGCTCCATTATTGTCTCAGAAAGCCCATCATCCTTTTTCTGCTCATTTTGCTCCTTGAATGCACTTCTCATCCTGGAAACCACAGAAATCTTGGCTTCTGGAAACTGAAACAGGCAAGGCAAGGACAGTTCGGTGGGGAGGGGAAGGAGAGGAATGCCCCCAACATGCCATGAGTGGCTGGGGACAGGCCCAAACGGATGGGATGCTGGAGGAGGGTTGAGGGCCACAGAGTGGGGAGCCGCCAATGAGAAATGGAGCCTTTTTAACCATTTTCCTGGGGCTGTCCCTGCCTGAGCAAGCTTCAGCAAGCCCCTCAGCCCCACCACACACTATAAGGTGACATGGGTATTTCTTCTCTCTAGGGAACACATCTGGCATCTTTTTACAGATGAGACATGAATGTCCTTTTGTTGCAGGCTGATGGGGGAGAGCAGAAGTGCAAAAAAGGGAGACAAGTACATCTGCAATCTTTGGAGGATACCCCAGTGGGTGATGGGAAAAGTTGAAAAGAAATCTTTCTTCAACTAGCTCAACTGTCCTATCTGCATCTAAGATTCACACTCAAAGCTGACATAGAATGGCAAAGGAGGACAGAGACAAAAAGAAACTCATGCACAGAGAGAGACAGCAAAGGAGACAGACACACACTGGTGGTTAATTAACCATTAAGCTAACTGGCAGAGGATGGAGGCCTAGAATCCCTAAGGAAGACATGATGTCATTCTGACTGTAGGCAGCTTCTGAGGAACACTGAGCTCAGCCTCCATCCCCTTGGTAATGTAACACAGGAAGCTGTTTTTCCCCAATGATCAGCAGAGGGAGACCAATCCACAGTTATGGGCTGTTCCTGCCCACAGCCATGGCTGACCTGCAGTGTGCCTGGTCCTGAGGGTGGGGGTAGAGGTTTGCTCCACCTGCATGAAGACCCAAACCAGACAGGAGAACCACTACCATGAGAATTTGCCAAGAATAGCTCAAAAATTCCTTTCCAAGCTTCCCCTCTACTGCCTACCCCTACCCCTAATCATTGTTTGCCAATGCTTTTAGACTGAGACAGACTCAATATGAGTTAGCTAAACCCTTAGGTGACAGACATACAATGATTATTAAGGGAAGCTCCACCCTTTTAGGGGGGTAGTACTAGAGTTCGAACTCAGGGTCTTGTGCTTGCTTGGCAAGCACTCTAGCACTTAAGCCACACCCCTAGTCCTTTTTGCTTTAGTTATTTTTCAGATAGAGTCTTGGGCTTTTGCCTGGGCTGGCCTTGGATGTCGATCCTCCTACCTGTTCCTCCTGAGTAGGAAGGATTATATATGTGTGTCACCACGCCTAGCTTGTATTTTGAGATAGGGTCTCACTAACTTTTTTGCCTGGGCTACCTTTGAGCCATGATCTTCCTATCCGTGTAGCTGGGATTACAGGCATGAGCCACCATGCCCAGCTTCCACCTTTCCTTTGTGGGTTGGAGGATGCCTCCACCTTTCCTAGATTGATCAGGAAAAACTGTCAACTTTTCCATATGACATCTCTCCATGTTGCTGTCACAGGTAACCTTGTAAGTCAAATGCACTAGTGGGGATTTATGTGCTCTTTTAAGCCTGGCAGTGCGGTGTACTTCAGAAAGAGCACCTAAAAGGGAATTAGGAAACCTGAGTTGTAGTCCTGGTCCTGGGTGATATTGGGCAAGTCACTTCCCTCTCTGAGCCTCAATTTCCTATCTGTAAATTGAGGATGTTGAATTAGAGAATCTCTAAATTCTCTTCTATATCTGAATATCCTCTGATTCTTATGCCCAAGGTGAGACAGCTAAAGTGCAAAAAATAAAACCCATGTACTTAGTTCAGTGACCTAGGTTCAGGTGAAGGAGACCTCTTTTCCTTTTTTTCCTTTTCTTTCTTTCTTCCTTTCTTTCTTGTTTTCTTTCTTTCTTTCTTTCTGTGGTGCTGGGAATGGAACACATGGCCTCATGCATGCTGAGCACACACTCTACCGCTGAACTGCTATTTTATAAGCAGCCCAGAAGGAGACATCTTGAGGGCTCCTAGGTCCTTGGGCCATAGCCCTGGGTCCCTGGTGTCAAAGACACAGCAAGACTTGCTGCCTGGCATCCTACTCCCCCAATCTAGGGGGCTGGATATTGCCCCTAGAGTAGAGTGCAGTAATACAGGAGGATGGGCTCTGAATCTGGGTTGAAACCCTGTCCCTTTCACAAGGAAGGCAGATGAAGTGCTTGGGCTTGAGACTAAAGATCCATGTGCTACTGGGCAAGCTACTTATCACTCAACCTCAGTTTCCTTCTCTGTAAAATGGGAATGATAATAATAATCCTCATTCATGGAATTGCTGTGAGTATCAAATGAGGCAATGCATGTAGAGTGCCTCACCTGGGCTCTTTGTTTATTCAATGAATACAAGTTACACTTATTGCCCACTCATTGGAGGTTTTTCTGGAGTTCATGTTAACCAGAAAACACTGGTGGGTGGAGGTGATGGGACATAGTGATTGGAGAGACCAAATAGTGGCTTTGGTCCCCTAGCATAGCTCCAAATACAGCGAATCTGTTATCCTCCAGCAGTGATTGTTTACATGCTACCCTGGGACATAGAGAGGCAGCCTGGTCGAGGTCACACCCTGCTCTTAGACAGAGAAGTGCTACCAGGGCTGCTGTTTTATAAGCCAACAGCCTCTGTTCCTGGCTGTTGTCTAGGACTACCTCGGTCTGTCACGCTGGACTTTTCTCTCTCCCCCAAAGGGATACTGCCCTTGGCAATCACCTCCTAGCATGGTTTTGGCACTTGTTCCTTGAGAAACTCCAGAGCAGTCAAAACAGTCTTCTCCTATCCAGATAAGGTGCCAGCTGCCATGCTCTGCCATCTTCCCACAGACCTGCTGGTCTCCGGCTTGCCAGATCTGGCCTTGATGTTTTACCAGCTTTCAAGAGGCAGATTCGCCATTTCCCCACTCCCACACTCCACCCAGAGTTCTTGTAGAATCTGCCCTCAGAGGGCTCCTCCTTGAGCAGTGTCACAAGGCTTTGTCCTCTTGAAAATATCATCTTCCCAAAAAAAAGTCCGTATTAAGCACTTATCTGCACGTGGTGTTATGCTGAGTTCTGTTTCGAGTGAGTCACACTGTCACAGGCTCTGCCCTCTGGAAAAGAGTCTAGAATCTTTGGCAGAGACTGTGAAACCCAGTTTGGCTGAGTACAGGGGTGGTAGAAGGGAAGGAATGGTTTAAAAATCTCCCCAAGGCCACTGGGTGGTGACTCAGGTCCTCCTTCCCTCTCCCCTCCTCCCTCCTTCTCCCTTCTCTCCTAGACTCCCAAACACTTCCTTTTGTCCTCCCCTTCCCCAAATTTCCGATGGATTTACTTCTCCCTTTTTAATCTGAGGAACTCTGGCTCACTGTAATACTTGATTTTAAATAAGTGACAGTGTTAAAACTTTAAAGATTTTGAGGGATTTAAAGCTTTACCATAAATATATTTCTACTTGGGATTTTTAAAAAAGTCATGTTTTAGACTTTCCAGAATCTCACATTCTTACATTAAAGCAGCTAGACAGGGTAGAGGAAGTCCTAACCTAACCATACAAACATCAACACGAGAGTCCTTGGAAAGGATAGGGAATAATAGCTATTTTGACTTTAAAAGGGTCTGTAGCAATTTCCTCCCCAAAACACAAAGAGCAAAAAAAGATCACAAGTTCAAAAGAATGCTCTGTCCCCCTGACCCTGGTGTTCTCTGTCAGGACTCAGCTGCCTGTCTTCCTCACATCAAGAGCCTTGGCCTGGTTTCTGAAGCCATTTTAAACTGCATTCATTTTGATAATCAAGGAATCTTGCACAGTGTGGAGTGTTTCATAAGTCTATCCAGTTTCTCAGCCTTTCTCTTCACTTTACTCAGAAAAGAGGCCTTGTGGTCACTTTGGCTGTTTGACCAGCAAGAGTTTTTCCTTCCCCTTGACTCCTAGTGTTCAACCATAGGCTCAAGGAAAGGCCATTTGTGAGACTAGAGGAGTTGATTTTCAGTATCCCCAGTGCCTTTTGGCACCCTCTGACATTTGACATATTCCTGTTCTACTGAATTTCTACCTTTTCTGAAAAAATGGTGAGCCCAGATGATCAGACAAAAATATTTGTACTTAGCCTATTTGATAAACTATTTGGGGGTGGCAAGGCACTTGCTTTGGCCCTCAGAGAAGTTGTCTTGCATTGTTACAAAAGGCTTTCTGAAGACAATGTCAACAGAATGAGTAATGGGCAGTTCATTCATTAGGCTCCCCAGACAAGTAAAAAAGATATCATCTGACAGAGTGTGTTCCCAAAGAACAAGTTTTTCTATTATGAAGGGCCAGTGGGTGACTGTCTCAGTCTTTATGGCTTTATGCCATAACCACCCAGCTCCACCCCCATCCCAACTCAGCAGGAACCTTAACTGTAAACTGCAATTTGAAATAAAGCAGCTTTCATTCTCTATGGGTTTCCATACTTTGCTTCCCTTTAATGCCACAGGGCTCAGCCAAAGTGGTTTTTTGCAGTCTGTTGGCACCCAAAAGGTAGAAAGGACCTGGAAATGTGTAAAGTGCTTTGGGATCCAGCCCACAGACTAGGACCATGCTTCCCTCTGCCCACAGGTGCCGCTGCTCCTGCTCAGGGTCAAGGATGAGATCAAACAAGCTTTTTTCCTGGCTGGATCTGTCAGGCAGGGGCAAAGGGCAAGAATGCAACCACTCCCGCTTGCCCTGAAAAACTGGGAGGGGGGAGGGACACAGCCACTGAAAGAGGCAAAAGGGGATGAGGAGATGACAGGGTCTTGGGGGCTCAGCAAGCAGGCGACACAGCCAGTGCAGGACATTTACAACCACTAGAGCTATGCCTTAGGCAAAGCCCCCTCCCGGGTCCCTCCCTTCCCGGACCTGACCGTCTGGATCACCTTGATCTTCTCGCCCTCGATTTCCACGGTCTTCTCCCTGAAGTCCACACCGATGGTAGCTTCAGTCTTGTCCGGGAAGGTCCCCCCGCAGAAGCGGAAGGTCAGGCAAGTCTTGCCCACGTTGGAGTCTCCAATCACGATGATTTTGAAGATGCGAATCTGCACGTACTGGTCCAGCGACGAGTCGAGCTCCAGGGATGCCAAGCCAGCAGCTGAGGCGGGCTGCAGGCTCCCATGGCCCAGGATGGGCTGCGCCATCTCCCCGGGACCGGACCGGGGCCCCAACCCCCCTCGAGGGCTCCACACAAAGAAAGCGGCCCCTTTAGTGCGCTCGAGGCGAGCGAGCTTTGTGCGTGTGTGTGTGTGTGTGTGTGTGTGTGTGCGTGCGTGTCTGTGTGTGTCCGCCCGTATGTGCGTGCGCCAGCAACGTGTGCGCGCGCGCGTGAAGGGGGTGCCTGTCACCCCAGGCCCCCTCCTCCTTCTCCAGAGCACCCTCCTTGCGGCTCCGAGGCACCGACACAAAAGCCAGGGAGAGGGGAGATGGAGGACAGTGGGCAAACCTTCTCCTTCTGCCTATGCGTGTGCTCTGGCACGGGACGCTCGGCGTGTGATCCGGCGCTGAGCCTTTGCCTAGATCCTCCTCTTTCTGGACTCCAGGGACACACTGGAAGGAAGCTTAAGGAGGGAAGGGAGGGGTGGGGAGAGTGGCTTCCACCACCTGGGAAAGCCTTCCTTTCTCCTTCCCCCTATTTGTGCTATAGGTTTCGGGCTTCCCAACCCACTTGCTCGCAGCGCATAGAGTCAGTGGGCAGGGAGCACAGCAAGGGGAGGACAAAGAGAACTGTACCCTAAGACATCACTGGAGCACCCTGGCCTCGGTGCAGCACAACTCGGCGGGAGTGGGGTGGGGGTCGAAGATACCTTTTTCACCTACCGGGCGGCAGACAGCTGTGCCGTGCTTCCGTGGTCCCCAGCCCCCCACGAAGCCTTGAGATAATGGGATGTTCTGTCTTACTGAGTAAGCAGGTGCACATTGGGCCCAAGGAGCCCGGGAGGGCGCTGCCGAGACACGCAGTGGGGTGGGGTGTGGGGGCTTGGCGCAGCTGGAAGGACGGAGAGTGTGACCGCTGGTGTGTGTGTGTGTAGGGGTGTTACTGTTTCTGTCAAAGACTTGCTAGATGTAAGGGGCGCGTACCAGGCGCCAACCTCCCCTCATCACACCACGAGCACCCATCCTCTGAATGTTCAGGAGAGCGGCTCCCATTGGCTGCCGCAGTCGGTTGTGTTTGGCTGGCCAATGGGGAAGGCCCGCTGCGGGAGAGGCCCACACAGAGGCTAGGAAAAGGGGGGAAGTTAGTGGTGGCAGCGCCAGCAAAAGGGGACTCTGTTTCTGGGGCTAACTATTAGAAGCCCAGGCGGGGGATCCTAGGACATGGCATAAACCTCACTGTGCCATGTACTGTCGAGTCCTGCATATAACCATAAGACCTTCCAGAATGGCGGAGTTTCAAGGGGAGTTAGGATTCCCTAGGAGGCTTCACCCCCCTGCGAATGAATGTAGAAGAAAGTGGTTGTGTCTAACGTGCCAGAAGCCTAGATTATGCTTGGAAAATGATAAATGAACACAACTTTCTTACGGTATTAGAGGGGAGCTTCCCAACGCTTATTTATCACCACACATCTTGGTCAAGATCTGTATTTCTCTCTCCCAAAAGTGATTTGCAGGTTCAGAATTTGTCTGAAATAAACTTTACTGACATACAATTTATGTACAATAAAGATCATCATTTTATCTTTGCTTTTTAAAAGATTTTATCCCTCGTCTCCCCCCCTCCACACACACACACACACACACACACACACACGCACACACGCACATATTTAATAGGCTGAAGTAACACTGACATAAGCCAGTAGCACCAACATCTGAGGTATGCTAATGCCATCAAGGTCAGGGACTCAAGTAGCACACAAGAGCTGCCATCTTGTATGTGAGGCTGAGCTGCAGGAAGAGACAAATGTGACTAGAGCCATTCCCACCAGGAGAAAAACAATTCAGTGCACCAGTGATAGGTCTGTAAGCAAACTGAAATGAGACTACTCCATCAAGTTCAACTTAATCAAAATGGGGCCTTCTAGTTAACAAGCTTATTACTAGGTTGGCAGATATATTTAGAGACCTTTATCGTTTAGTATGCTTCACCGCTTCACCCATTTCTAAAACTCTCGATTAAACTATTTAACATTAAAACCATCCAGGGAAGGATTTAATCATATTTGGCTAATCCAAGTTCATTATAATGAATATCAATTATGATAGTACAGTGTATCTGTCATTATTGTACAGAAATCTGGTTGTCTGAGAATAGTTTGCTCCTCTGTATTTTAAGCCAATGTCCCTAGTGACTTTTACCTATAGAAAAATAGCTAAGGGATGGGGGCGTGACTCAAGTGATAGAGGGTCTGCCTAGCAAGAGCAAGGTCCTGAATTCAAACTCCAGTACTGCCAAAAAAATAGGGGGGAGGTAACTATTAATTGGGCACATCTTGTAAATATAGTGGAAAGAGGGTTCTGGCAACACACAACTAGAATTAATTCTAAGTTCCTGAGAGATACATAAACAAGCATTATATCTCCATAAGATTATTTAGATGCATATTTCTGGCAAAAAACAAACAAAAAAACAAACTTGTCATTGAGTCAACCTTTGTAAGCTAGAAACTGATTTCTAGAAATGTGGTATTTCACAATGCGCTCGTTGCCGTAATAAAAAGTGTTACCCTCTGTGGGTTTTTTTTTTTTTTGCGGGGGGAGACTTCCATTTGTATTTTGATGAGTATATTGCTCTTGCAAAAAAATAAAATTTCAATTAAAAGAACATTGTACCACACCACCACCAACAGGTGTTGGTGAGGATTCAGGGGAAAAGGAACTCTCTTACACTGTTGGTGGGAATGTAAACTAGTACAACCACTCTGGAAAAAAATTTGGAGGCTACTTAAAAAGCTAGACATTGATCTACCATTTGATCCAGCAATACCACTCTTGGGGATATACCCAAAAGACTGTGACACAGGTTACTCCAGAGGCACCTGCACACCCATGTTTATTGCAGCACTATTCACAATAGCCAAGTTATGGAAACAGCCAAGATGCCCCACTACTGACGAATGCATTAAGAAAATGTGGTATTTATACACAATGGAATTTTATGCAGCCATGAAGAAGAACGAAATGTTATCATTCGCTGGTAAATGGATGGAATTGGAGAACATCATTCTGAGTGAGGTTAGCCTGGCCCAAAAGACCAAAAATCATATGTTCTCCCTCATATTAGATCAAGGGCAAACACAACAAGGGGATTGGACTTTGATCACAAGATAAAAGTGAGAGCACACAAGGGAGATACGAGGATAGGTGAGACACCTAAAAAACTAGCTAGCATTTGTTGCCCTCAACGCAGAGAAACTAATGCAGATACTTTAAAGCGACTGAGGCCAATAGGAGAAGGGGACCAGGAACTAGAGAAAAGGTTAGTTCAAGAATTAATTTAGAAGGTAACACACATGCACAGGAAATCAATGTGAATCAACTTCCTGTATAGCTATCCTTATCTCAACTAGCAAAACCCTTGTTCCTTCCTATTATTGCTTATACTCTCTCTTCAACAAAATTAGAGATAAGGGCAAAATAGTTTCTGCTGGGTATTGAGGGGGTGGGGAGGAGAAGGAGGGGGCGGAGTGGGTGGTAAGGGAGGGGGTGGGGGCAGGGGGGAGAAATGACCCAAGCATTGTATGCACATATGAATAATAAAACAATAAAAATTAAAGAAAAAAACATTGCACCTATTGCAAGAAAGTTAAATATGCTTTACAATGCCCTTTGTGCTATTTGTGCATTATTAAATTCTTTCAAATATATGTAGTTGTTTCTTAAGAACCTGATTGTCAAGATTTTGATGTTTTCCAAAGCCTCTTTTACCAACAGATATGATCATCTTTGTATTTAATCAAAACACATTTATTATTAGTCTTTTTTTTTCCTGAGGCCATCCATAGTTTTGTTTTATTAGTTTTATTTTTGTCTTATTAGTTTTTGTTTTATTAGTTTTTATTTATTAGTTTATGTACATCCATAGTATGTACATAAACTAATAGATTTCATTATGGCATTTCCAGAAATGCACACAATGTATTTTGATCAATTCATATCCTCTATTACCATTTCTTTTTTTAAACTTTTTATTCTCATTTTAAAAAATTGTTTATACATTCATTCATATGTGTATACGTTGTTTGGGCCATCTCTACCCCCTGCCCCCCACTTTCTCCCCACCCCCCTCGCTTATTAGTCTTTATTATCTTTTGCTGTAGCTGTTAATAAATGGAGTCTCACAATGTTGTCTGGGCTGGTCCCAAAAAACTGCTAGTGATCCTCCTGCCTCAGCCTCCAGGGCATATTATTGGTTTTTAGAACTATCAATAAACAGCAACGCCTGTAATATCTTCAAATATTAAATAAATATAATTTCACCTTATTCTGCAACGGATATTTTCAATATTTACCCTGCAAAGCAGCTCTAGGTAAAATGTCACCCATCACCTGCACTCCTGAACCCAATCTATTCTGCTGAATGGGCAAGGGAACTCTGGATCATTTTCATCCAATGAATATTGATTTCCTGGGTTAAACGTGTTAAAACAATGCCTTTGCGTTCTCTATCCCCAACCCACCAAAAGAAAAAAAGTAACTTCATCAACTACAAACATATGGCCAAACTCTTCTACCAGTTCAAATCTGGCCCCACCATACTTACCTGTCCTTATCTCTACTTCTTAGTACAGTACATACTCTGTCATTGTTCCCTGAAAATGTACTGGATTTAATTTTTAATAATTTTAGGCTTTTGTGTTTTTCCAAACAGTCTCACTATGTAGCCCAGGCTGGACTCGACCTCTTGCTTTTGCCTCCCTAGTGCTGGGATTACAGGCTTCTGCCACCCTACCCATCTGCCTCCAGGCCTGTTAATTTAACAAACAGCATGATGCTTCTTCTGCAACATTTTACAAATACTGGGTAATTTAGTCTTCCTTACATCCCTGTGAGACTGGTAGATGAGGAAAGTGAGGCAATTAAGTGACTTGCTCAAGTGGCAATCAAGATTCAACCTGGGTTCATCTTGATCCAAGGTCAACATGCGTAACCACCGAAAATGTTTCCTTTGGTTCCAACGCATTTACCATAGGAACTATCATTTGTCCTCCTCCTCCACTATGAATTTTACTACCCATCCTTCAACACCCATTTCAAGTAACATTTCTGCATGAAGTTCCATCCCAAACTCTTCTCTTTTGCTCTGGCTTTTGTCAGATATTATTTAAATGACCAGTATATGTAACCTCCCCAACTAGGCAGTGACCACTTCCCCGTAGCCACCAGAGTCCTCCGACTTTCTTAATCCAGTCCAAAGGCAAGTGTTCAATAAATACTTGGTAAATCAACATGTAACTCAAACCTATGAAAAAGGAGTATGTGTTTTGCATAGTCAGAAAATTATTTCCAATTCACCTTACATTTAGCAAGGTCAAAATGCCTATAGCTCCTCACTCTTCCTCCCACAGCTCTGAAAGCCCTGCTAAGGATTTTTCTCAGTCTGTGAAGCACAAACTTTTTGCCCACAAGCACCCTGCTCTCAAGCACAAAAGCCATAACAGCACGAATGTACCCGCGGCACCAGATACAGCACGTGGAACACAGAATCGCACAATATAAAAGTGATACTGGGGAAAGAGCGCTGAATGACCCTTAGTCCCCGAAACCGGCTGGGTGGAAAAGTGGCCAGCGACTAGTAAAAGACGGAAGCATATACCGGATCTGGGAAGTCAGGTGTACTGACTCGGACCCATGCAAAGACTGGAAATGGATCACGTCAAGAGAGTCAGGAAGGCTTAAGCGCCTGGTAGCTAGTGGCCTAAAACAGAAAAACAAAAGTGCCGTTCTGAAGTTAGGCTTTGTGAGCTGCTGTTATCAGTTCCCGTCACGAACACAGCGGCAACACCAGCCACAGCCGCCAAGCAAAGTCGCTTCATGAGTTCCTCCCTAGACAGCTTTCCAAACTCGCTCAACCCACCGCATGGTCACTAACTCGCTTAAACTTGCTAATCGGCGGGATCCAGAGCCAGGGTCTTTGCAAAGCATGCGGGCAGCTAGGCGCGTGCGCAAAACCTTTCGCTGGGTGACCAATCGCAAGGAGGTGCTGAGTGCTACGCGTGCGCAGTAACCCTTCGCTAGCAGTTCTCCCTTCCCCAGCTCTACCAGGCCGGCTTCACTGTCCAATGTCCACCAGGAGCTGGGAGGAGGAGCCTGCGTAGTGTGCGTGTGAAAGGAGGGGGGAACCGGGCCGGGGCCGGTGGTGTTTGACCCGTCTGTTGGTGCGTGAGAAGAAAAGGAAGGAGTTCGGAGTAGCGGTTGCCGAAATGTTCCGGTGTGGAGGCCTTGCGGCGGGTGCTTTCAAGCAGAAACTGGTGTCCTTGGTGCGGACAGTGTGCGTCCGAAGCCCGAGGCAGAGGAACCGTCTCCCAGGTGACTGACTGACCCATCCCGGGCCATCCCCCACCTCAACGTCCAAGGGCCTGGGTGCCATAGGCTCCCTATGCCTCGCAGCGCTCCCCCTGCCCCTCGAAAAACTTACAGTCACTGTCGCATGAATTCCGAATTGGCGGGATACAGACTATGAGTTGCAAGCAGAGGAATTGGCACACACCCGTGCCGACCTGACCTTCAAGAAATTTGAACCCCAGTAGTCGGCTTGAGGCCTTTTCCAGGGAGGGTTTGCTGTTCAGGGATAACAGAACAACTGGGCACCTCATATTGTCCATCACTGCTTCCTTGCCACTCCCACCTCGCTTTTTTTTTAAGCAATGAGGTCATGGGAGACTTTAAACAGGACATTTAGGTCTTAAGCTTAAGTTTCTTCTGTAAACGAGGATATTACATGCTCTGCTTTCCAAATCCCATATGAGATCTATAGATCTGAATGCCCTATGAAACAAATTGCGTAGTACAAGTAAGGAGTCGGTTCACCAGACACCAAGAGAATTGGCTCCTTAATTTGAAATGCCTGGATACTGTAATTCTTGGTGGTCTTTAACTCTGAAAAAAAAAAAAAACGGTTTGCATTTTATTTGCCTTCCAGGAAGTTGTTTCATCAGACTTTATAGCTGGATGGGATTTTGTGGTAAAGTTCAACCCACTCATTTTATGGATAATAAATTGAGGAACAGAGAGGTGAAATTACTTGCTCAAGGTCACATAATTAATAGGCAGAGCTAAGGAAAGTTTGCTGCTCTCTAGGCCCCCCTAATCCTCTTGCTAGAAAATGTGATCCACTCCCTAAAGTTTGACCTCAAAAACTTATTAGGTTCCCTTTCCAGTAATTAGCCCATTGTGCATGAGCTATCTATGTATTTATCTGAATGAATCTGCTTTTATTTTCAAACTATACAACATTATGGGGATAATAATGAATGATCTACTTCTAAGTCAGTAATCTTTGAATGATCATCCCAGGGTATTTGCATGTATAATCTCAGACTTTATCCCTGAGGAAACACCTCCTGGGTACTTTAAAAATAAAAAGTGGAAAATACTTCCCTTGGATTGTTAGAGTCTGTGCAAATGTACATTTGAACAGTCTTTCCATTTGCTGTAAGTCAAAATGTGTACAGATAGGAGTATCTGAGTTATGTCCTAGGACATTCTGCTCTTGAAACTTAAAAACCTCTGCCTCACCTAAAAACCTCTGCCTTAGTGTTTAAAGTAATGCAACATCAATCGATGACATTTGTCTAGGTTTTGTGGATTGAAAGGATGGTGTTGTATATAAATTGTGTAGAAATTTACACAAATTCAGATGACCTGAGAATTTTTATTCATGCTGGCCTTTCTAAAGCTGTGTACTTATTTTGCTTAAGACTCGTCACTTTTACCAGTATTCTGATGTCTAATCAAAAGTTCTCACCAATTAAATATGCATTTGCCAAGTTAAGTTGATTTATTAGACACTTGAAAACTGTTGGCGATATTAGAACTGCTGAAAAATACAGACCCAAGTGGGTTTTTTCCATTGCGCGGCTTCGTTTGAAGGCAGTCTACTGAACAAAATACTATGACTTTCTGACATATCCATCCATCTATTTGCACCCACTTATTCTTTGTCCTTTGGCCATGCACCAGAGTATGACATCACCTGCCTTTAAAAATGGGTGATGGTAGAGTTAGAATTTCAAAAAGAAATTGTGATACTCTCATTGTAGGAATTAACTCTGTTTTGTGGCTTGATTACCAATTGATTTTCATATGATTTCTTTATAACATAGTAACATCTGCTAAATGTTTTTGCAGAGGTGGCAAGAGGCAAGGTTCATACCCTACTTTCCCCTCCTTCCTATCCTCCTCACACACAAGTACTTTGCTAGATTGCTGTCAATCTTTCTTTTCTTTTTTTTGTTTTTATTTTTCTTGTGTTAGCAAACTTTAAGCCTGCCTTGAAATTAACTCATCCACATCTATCACCATTGTTAGTTCATTTCTATTGTATGTTGTCTTTTGCCTTAAAACCACAACAGCTATTTGTTCTACTTTATTTGGATGTCTGCCTCCTTCCAGAAATTAAAGGTAAACTAAGTCACAACTCTATGCTTACATTCAGCACTGATGAGCAGATGGATTAGGTAATAGATATTTTTCTGTCCTGTAATATTTTATTTGTTCACCAAACATTATGTTGCCATGTGATCAAACTGATCACTGACTCTGACCTGAGATTCGAATGTTTGGATATTTTTCTCTATTTGGAATCCTCACTTCTTTAAAGAGGAAATGAACTCCTGGTGGACCAGGTTCCTAGTTTTGTGGATACTGCCAAATGATACTTTTTTGAGGCCTAGATGATGAACTCCCCCAGCTTTTCTGCATTGGCTTTCCAGAAGAAAGCTTTGGCCGTTTCTGTAACCAGTTAATAAGTTAGACTATTTAGAAATTCTGTAACTTTTTGAAGGAGTCCTGCATGTATTAACATTCTTCTAGATCATGTTTCCAATAGTTGTCTTGGTCATATGAATTGAGTGGAGGACAAAAGGATCTGCAGGAGAGACTCCTGGGAATGAGAGTGAAAATGAATAAAAATCTCCAGGATAGAATTTTCTGGACATATAAGTGTTAACATGACCCTGGATATAATTCCTATGATCAAGCACATTTGGGAAATACTGTTTTTCTCTTCTATTCCATAGGCCTAAGTATTAAAGAACCAAGCTGAACAATCCAAGGTTGTTCTTTTGTGATTTGTGTCAAGCTCATTTTCTCATATTTAGAGTAGCAGCAACTTTTCCCCCTCCTAAACTATGTACAGCCTGAGGACAGGGATTATATCCTAACTATTCGTGTGTTCTCAGCATCCTTCACAGTCTCTGGCACATGGTTTATTCTCAGAGACAGAATGCTGGTACTGTGAAGGACTTTGAAGAATAGATTTCTTTTCCTGTCATTTAAGACATATTTTCTTTTGCACCTTTCATCAGAATGGTTCACAATCTTACTATAGTTATCACCACTTTGATTCTTCTAAAATTCCAGGAAGGGTTGATAGGTTTTTTTTTTTTAAAAGAAAAGGCTGGTAAAATTAAATTGGTGTTGGATTCCTTACAAAAAGGCATCTAGCTACAATGGACCCAGTACATAAGTGTGTCCTGCCCTGTGTTTTATTCATGTTGGAAAAAATCAGTTTGATGCTCAGGAGTTGAGTCTCAAGAGCATATAGACTTCTTAACCTCAGTGTGTGGATGTGTTCCGAGAAAGGCCTTCTGGGAGTATGGAAAACCAGAAGGTTATGAAACCTACACAAGTGAGCTTGCTTGTTTAGATATTATTCTAATGGTAGTCTGTGGCGTTCAAGGTCACTGATTTATTATTAAGCAACACTTAAAAATGGGATCTGGCTAAAATGTCTTTCTTTGCAAAGTAGTTTTTTTTAATGTTCAGTTAAAGCACTTGGGAGGCTGATACAGGAGGATTGCAAGTTCGAGGCCAACCTGGGCTACGCAGGGAGACCTCATCTCAAAAACAATAGCAAGAACAAAGTTCAGTCAATATCAATAGACTTATGAAGAATTTCTATTTTGTTCATTCATTTATTCACAAATATTTTTGAGCAAACACCTATGCTGTATCATGCACTGATACATAGAGCAACTTGGTTTAATGGGAATCAATTCCTAAATGTGAGAAAGATGGCTCAACCTGTGTATGTAATAGTTTAACTGCAGAAAATCTGAAACAAGTAAAGTGGTGCAATAATGAGAAGTTAAGGAGTGAGTCAGCTTTTTTGCACTTTAGGAAGTTAAGTGAAAAGGTATGTTTCAGTCATGATGGAAATTTTTCTAAATTTTGAAACTATGAGGAAAAAGATTTGGGAGTCATTTTGTGGATAAAAGAAGACTGGAGTGTAATCCCAGACTCTGGAGGATGAGGTAGGTAAATCGTAAGTTCAAGGCCATTTTAGGCTCCACAGAAAGACCCTGTTTCAAAAAAAAAAAAAAAGGAAAAAAGAAAATTGGAGGGGAAATATAAACATCCATATAATATTTATCTTAGTACCTTTTACAAAGGTAGATTTTGTAGATGTGTAAAGAGTTGGTTTGTTGATAGTGTATTGCATTTATCTTCAAGCAGTAGCTTAAATGCTAACCAATTTAGTTTTTTCATAATTTTTGGTGGTACTGGGGTTTGAACTCAGGGCCTTGTGCTTGCTAGGCAGGCACTCTACCACTTGAGCCATGTCCCCAGCCCTCCACATTTTTACTAGTTCATATTAATTGTACCAATTTAGTTTTTTAAAGTCAATTTACTTTTACATATTTTTTTTTTGCAGTGGAGGATTAAGGTGAAAGCTGCTGAAGCCTCCCCAATCAATGCTTAGTTTTATCACTTTATGAAAAACAAGAAAAAACAGAATATACTCATCAGTATTAAATTAAAACAAAGTTGTTATGATACCTGAATTTAGGATATTCTACAAGGATGAACAGATTTTTTTAAAAACATTTATTTTCTTAAACAAATATGGGCTTGAAAGTAGGGGACAAACTAAATTGGTTAATCTAAGCTTAACCACGTGGAACTTTTTCTTACCAGTTTCATTTTCTAAATTCTGGAGTTACCTGTTTGATGCTTCATCATTTTCAATGGCTTCTGAAAATCAAAGATTGTCCAGATTGAGATAAACTTCATACTTTTATTTTCATGACTTGTTATTTCCAAATATAAACCACATTTCATTTGATGAAGGATTCCAAAGCAGGTAAGAAATAAGAAGAGTAAATAAAAATACATTTCCTTTTCCAAACGTGTAGTACAAAGTCTCATCTATAATTCAGAAACTGAAATAGGACTATCAGGTTTTTGTAACTCATTTGCCAATATAAAGTTTCACCTGTGTTGGAGAGAGGCTACTCATAATCTTTTAATTTTACTTAGTGTAATTGGTCATGGAAGTATGAATATGGTATTTTGGTAATCCCAGCACTGGGGGTGGGGATGACTGAGGCAAGAGGATTATGAGTTTGAGGCCAGTCTAGGCAATATGGTAAGACCCTGTCTTAAAAAAAAGAAAGAGGGGAGGGAGGAAGGAAGGAAGCTAGCAAGCAAATAAAAGAATATTAATGTGTTTGACCCTGGATTTCTGTCCCTTACTGTACCAGGTGTTGCTATGTACTATACATACTATATACTTAAGACCAAATTGTTCTTAGTTCTGAAATACATATCGTCCCAAAGATTTTAGATAGGAGACTGCAGACCTGTATTGGGCTTGTTTTTACTGCTCTGTGCCCTGACACTGTGAAAGCAAAAGGGGAAGTGCCCTGTTTTTCATTTCTACAACTATATATGGAATGCCACTTATCTAGCCCCATTCTATCTTTTAAAGCCAAGTCAGGGCAGGAACATGTCTACCAGCCTCTAGACCTATGGTTCTCAAAGTTGGTATCCCCTCACCCAAGGTCAGCCACCACTTCCAAACTTGTTAGAAATGCTAATTACTGAGGTCCTTCTTAGAGATGCTGAATCAGAAATCCCAGGGTAGAGCCTGGCCAGTTACATTTTAACAAAAACCCTCCAGGGGATTCTGACACACTTCCAAATTGGAGAACCACTACTCCAGATCAGAGTTTGCAAACTGTAGCCACAGGCCAAACCTGATCAGTCATCTCCTTCTGTATGCTCCACAACCTGAGTGGTTTTCTCATCTTTAAGTGGCTTGAAAACAGACTATTTTGTGACATAAAAATTATTTAAAAAAACCTCAGATTTTAGTGTCCATACATAAAATTTTATTGGAACATAGTCAAGTTTATTTGTTTATGTATTGCCAGTGGCTACTTTTATACATCAGCAGAATTAAGTGCTTAGAACAGAGACCAAACAGCCCACAGAGCTAAAAATATTTACTATCTGGTCTTTACTGAAAAAAATTACTGTGCTAGGTCAGTAGTCAACACCATGAGGAATAATCACAGATAGAGTAGGTACTGAGACATTCCTTCATCTGAAAATGTCATCTTCTCTTGGAGAAAGAAATCTATGAAAGTCTTGCATTTCCCTGTGCATGAGTGTTAAGATCATGAGATCATTATGTAGCACTACATAGTTTTCCATCAAAATAACCTTGTATTATTTTAGAGAAGAAAGAGCCAAGTCATTGGTGGCCAGTTTAAATTTTGTAACTTTGGATAATATTTCATAGTGTGAAGTTCTTCAGTTCTTTGGGAGAAATAAATTCATTTAGGAATTTTTTTCCTGTTTTGTTCTGAGATTTAACATTTCTTTTTTCTAGGACACATTACCTTTCACAGAGACTAATCTATGTTCTAGTTAGTGTTTCAGGGTTTTAATTTGAACAAGGTTTGAGTCATTTAGATAACTCCTGAAATGGTCGTCATAAATGGCCCAGGTGGCCTGTCAACTTTGTATACAGTTAGCCATCTGTGTCCATGTGTTCAGCCATTCCTGGATACAGTCAACCTCAGATCAACACATATTTTTAAGTTGCATTTCTAGTAAACATGTACAGGCTTTTTTCTTGTCATTTCCTCTGAACAACACAATGTAAAAACTATTTACATTGTATTTGGCATTATAAGTAATCTAGAGTTGATTTAAAGTATGAAAGGGAATGTATACAAATTATCTGCAAATACCAGCTTTATGTAAGGGACTTGAGCATTTCCTGGAACAAGTTCTCTACAGATGCTGAAGGACAACTGTATCTACTTAATCGACTATCTCTCCATGTTTACTTCATTTATGATGAAGATGTAAATGGAAAGGTATTTCATGAACTGCTCATGTTTTTTCATGAACTTTTCTGGAAGCTGTAAATTTCATCACAGGGCAGCATTAAGTTGCACTCTTAAAAGCCCCAACAACTGTACTGGGCGTGGTGATGGTACACACCTGTAATCTCAGCACTTGGGATGCTGGGCTGCATAGTGAGACACTGTCTCAAAAAAGAAAAAAAAAGAAAGAGAAAAATCTCCAACAACTGAAGACTTTGCAATGAGATATCTGTAGCATTTATATGTACAGTTTTGATTATTTCTTTGTCATTGAACAGTGAACACTATGCAGCTCAATGTGCAGTAAGTCTACTTCTACAATGCATTGACGTCTAATCATAAACATGTATTAACTATTTTTGTATGTGTGTGTCTTCATAAATTGTATTCCTTTAGGCAACTTGTTCCAGCGATGGCGTGTTCCACTAGAACTCCAGATGACAAGACAAATGGCTAGCTCTGGTGCATCAGGGGGCAAAATCGATAATTCTGTGTTAGTCCTTATTGTGGGCTTATCAACAATAGGAGCTGGTGCATATGTAAGTAGAAAAGCAGCTTGTGTAGAGAAGCTGCCAAACAGCTCCCATGGATAGACTCAATACTACTTCTGCTTTAAAACTTTTGCAACTAATTCCCCTTTCTCTTTTTGGAAAAATTTCTAAAAAGCCTTCTTTAGAGTGCATACTGTCTAATATTGTATGAGAGCCAATTGGAGAATGACTGATACTTAATATCACGTTGATTGATCTCCACTCTTTACACTTGTCTTTTTATCCTTTATTTGAAAGCCACTGTATTTCTCAGATTTGACTAACACACAAAATTACAATCATTCTCTTGGATGTGACAACACAGTAACCTATAAATAAAGTCAAAATCCATTGCAGCTCCTTAGCACAATATTTGATTTTGACCCATTTTTCAAAAATTTTATTTTTACCCAGTTTGAGATTGACATTTTAAAAAAACTCAACAGCCTTCAATCAAAGATATTAAACATTTCTAAAAAACTATCTCTGAATCTCACCCATAGACTAAATTATAGAAGCTGGCCTAGTATCTCCAATTTTAGAATGGAGTTTGTGTGAGGTGAGCAATACAGTGTTTAATTGTTACATAGTATTAGCACAATTATATCTCCTTAAATGAACTCTGATCTGCTAGCGACTCACAAAGGAATTATTCTGTGGGGTTTTTTTTTTTAATTTGGCAGGGTTTACTGTGACTAAGCAGATCATTCTAAAGTTGGATCCTGTAAGGTTGAGTGAACCAACTTTGATAACACCTACCAACACCCTTGATTGAAGAAAGCTGTTTGTTTTACTTACTAAGAGCAAATGGTTGGAAGTCATTACAATATTAGTTCATTCTCTTTTTGGTAGTACTGAACTTACCTTTGTTTGTTGATCACTGGGTTAAGAAAGGGGACATGAAAATTATGTGAAGTTACTTATGTCCTCATACCCTGAACTGACTCCCAAATGCACAAGATGAGTAGCCAGTTCTTGCCAGTTGTGAGTCAAATCATACTAAGAAATAGGTGAAATCTGGCTGATAACATACTTGATGAAAGATACTTTCTCCTCCAATCCTGGAGCAGCACCTTTTTTCCTTTTCCTTTTTTAGCACAGAGTAACCAAAAATGCTTCCCTGCCTTTGTAGTTAATGTTTCTTCATTAATACTCAGTGCTTTTTCTATTTCCTTTTGTTTCTTTTCTGGCCTTATCTTTACCTACAGTTGTGCAGTGTCATCACCTAGGATCCCCTTCTAGATCACTAGCGTCTACAGGTGCTTCTGGGAAAGATGGCAGCAGCCTAGTATACTTCTTAATTGTAGGAGCAACAGTCACTGGGGCAGGAGTTTATTATGTAAGATGCTTACACTAAAACATGTTTTGGGGGTAGGGTGGGTGAGACCATGGCACTAATGGAAACTTGATCCAGTAGAATACAGTAAAATATTCACAGCATGTGCTTTCTCTAGGCATTTATTAAAGGGACATTGTCAGTTACTAAAGTCCTCAAATCTCATTCTTCAAACTATTGAAGTCCTACCGGATCAATCTAAAGTCATAAATTTAAGGCCAAATTTTCATCATCCACCTTTTCTTTGAAGCTTTTGCTAATTTCTAACATTTTTTATGGTGCTAAATTATATTGTGCTTTAGTGCTGCATATCTAACAAGACAGTCTCAAAGAGTAAATGTTGAGTAAGCAAATGGTAATAACTTAAACACCATCTATTTTAAACATTTTAGGTAAAATGTAATTTTTGTGTTTTTTGTGAGACAATCAACAAAACTTAACTGTAAAAAGGCATTTTATTGAACGCTTCTGAGGAGGTCCAAAAAAACCATAAAAATTACAGTATTCTCCTGATCCAACTATAACCTCTACTTCAAACTAAATTCATTTGGCAGTGTCCCTTTTACAGTCTCTCATTTGGTCAAACTAGTGACTGAAGTGTTACAAGCTAATACATTCATGTTGATTGCTTTCTTAAATGCCTCTCGTTCATGATTCAGATACTACCCTCAGAGTCTTAACTTTTCCATTTCATGTCTCTCAGCTTTTCCCATCTGTTCCACCCCATTCATTCAAAAATAGATTTAGAATGTGTATTAGATTTGTTTGTAATGATTTAAACCTGTTAAACCTCTGGTTTGTGTTGCTGTACCAGAGTTGGATGGCCTCCACAGAGTTGACCATGCAAATTCTTTTGATGTCAAGCCACAAGACAGTGCCAGTAACATTTGCTTTCTCCCGTTTTAGAAATATCTAAGAAGCACAAGTTCCTCTCAAGCCATTCAGTTAAATGCCTCATTGCTCTCTGTGTTTATCCAACGCTGGTGGTAATAAATCTATTGTATTTTAGTGGCTCCAGGTTAATGATAAGCTTTTGTCTACCTACAACTGTTATCAAACTATTCTGTACACTTTTGTTTCAAGTTTTAAATAGTTGGAAATTTGATATGAAGTGGCTTGTTTTCTCTGAAAACTGGTACTAGTCTCAAGAGAAATGTTAACTTCAAATCAGTGTCCAGATTTGGTGAGATACAGTGACAAATTATTTAGTGTTTGTATTAGTTACTTGGGCTGCCATAACAAAATACCACAGGATGAGTGGTTTAACAGAATTTTATTTTCTCATAGTGCTGAAGGCTGGAAAGTACAGGATCAAGTTCACACAGTGCTTAGTCAGTCTTCTTCCTATGCCCTCACATATTGGGGCAGGATTAGGAGTGGGCTATGTAGTTCTGAAGCTGCTTTCTCTTATAAAGGGATCAGCCCTAACTAAATTGGGTGCCACCCTTATAACTTCATTTAATCTTAATCAGTTTCCAAAAAGCCCAGACTCTACATAGTATCATGTAGAGGTTAGAACTTCATAGTATCATGTTAGGGGTTAGAACTTCAGCATACAAATTTGAGGATTCCGACCTTAATAGTGTTCTTTCATAACTTTTTTTTCTCCTTCTCGTTTAGCTACTTTTTCCCCTAATGCTAGTTATAACCTGCAAATTGATTTCATAGCCAACTAATGGATTATAACCATAGTTAGAGAAACATTTATTTAAACAACAGCTTCTGCTGCTTATATGTAAACATGAACTCCTGATTGGTGTCCATGTGACACTGTCTTTTCCCCTTGCTGGTGTCTTTATCTGGGACCTCAAGGCAAATCCCCTAATCTCAGTTCTCTATTATTTATCTGCAAACACAGCCAAAATAGCCTTTAGAATATTGAGATTGAGCATTTGGGCCCTTTGCCACTGTTCGACTGGTTGAATCATATTGCCTAACTCGGAAAATGACTTGTTTCCTTTTAAATTCCATTAAGTTGAATAAACACCACAGAAGTTGTCTCCATTAATATTTTTCATAAATTTGTAGTATTCTTTAACATAACTTGCATTTTTGTCACTAATTGGAAATCTGTGCAAACTAGGAACATAGAAACCCTTGGGGAAAAGGCAAAACTTTATTTGGTATGTTTGTAAACTTACTTTTATATCAGACCATTGAGCTTAAAAGCTGATATGCACATATATATACCCTCATTTTCACCGTTTCCCTACAAAACCTCAAGCTATTTCTTGCCCTGTTCTTCCCTTCATGTGTAAAGCCATTAGGAGGTATAAATTGGGCTTAGGCCATTTTTGATACCCCTCTTGATATGAACAAGGCCCCAGTTTATTTCTCTGTTCATCAGATTAAACTATCTGCTTTAAGTAAAAGCTCCCCCCCCACCCTTTTGTAGTGCTAGGGATTGAACCCAGGGCCTTGCGAATGCTAAACATGCTATATACCCCTAGCCCAATAGCCCCTTTCTCTTTTTTTTGGCGGGGAGGTACTAGGGATTGAACTCAGGGCCTCTAGCTTGCTAGGCAAGCACACTACTAGTTGAGCCATGTCCCCAGCTCCAAAAGTCTCTTTCTTAATTTCTTAACAGAAATGGTTTTAGGTATGGGTAAATACTGGACTTGTGTATCAGTGCAAAGGTAAAAATAAAAAAAACTTTCTTCCTGAAATTAACGTTAATTGAATTCAGTTTATTTATTTGGTAAATTTAGTAGTTTGAGGAGTGACCATTGTCTTTTAATATGTAGTACTTTCTACACTATTTGTCTCACCTGTTAAATGTTTCCAGGCTCTCAGGCAAGGTCCATGTTCCCCAGTTGCAACATGGCATCTAATGGGCTACTCAGTAAGCGGACCACAGGAGTCTCAAAATATGTTTTATGATACTACCTCTGATTGGCTTTTCTTCTGCAGTTGATTAGTTTGAGATTTCATTTGACATATGGACACTTAAACTCCTGTCTTATTGACCCTGTGGAGTACAAAAGAGCAAAAGTGTTGTGAATAAAGTAATTCTCAATGCCTGGAGGTATGGCTGAAGTGGTAGAGTGCCTGCTTTGCAAGCACAAAGCCCTAGTTCAAAGCCCAGTGCCACCAAAAAAAGTCATTCTCAGGGGCTGAAGACTTGGCTCAAATTATAGGGCTCTTGTCTACCAAGCATGAGGCCCTGAGTTCAAACTCCAGTACCACCAAAAAAAGTCATTCTTAGGGCTGTGCATGTCACTCAAGTGGTAGAGTGCCTGCCTAGCAAATGAAAGGCCCTGAGTTCAAACTCCAAATACCACCAGAAAAAAAGCCATTTTTGCCTACCACTTTTTTAAGTTGCTAGTGGGGCTGGGGAATGTAGCTCAGTGGTAAAGCACTTGCCTAGCATGCATAAGACCATGAGTTTCATCCCCAGTACCTAAATAAATAAATAACCACATAAATATATAAATAAATATTTTAAAATAAATTAAAAGTCACTAATAAACTCTGGTGCTATATGTTATACAACAAAAACTACTCCTAAAGCTAAGATACCCTTCAATTTGAAAGGGCAGAGAAAATAGTATACTGAAATAAAACAGGTGTTTGATCCTTAATAATTATTTAGGGGTAGTATATCTGAGTATGTGAGACTCCTGTCCCATCAGTTTAAGAAAATGACAGACTATTGAAAAATGAATTACTCTAAGGACAGGACACAGGTGACCATGTATCTAAGCATTATTTTGAGTACCTGGCAAATTCTGGAGCATCTACAGGAAAATGTATTTCCCAGCTTCTCCCTAGACTATGTAGATAGTCCAAAAACCCCTTTCTGTAGTTGACATAAAGCCAACTTTCTAGCACTTATTAGTATAAATTTTTTTCTTTACCTATTCCTATAGAATTAAATATGAGGAGAGTTCTTTATAGAGAGCTTCAGAAAACCTGAAACAGGCATATTTTCATCTGCTTTCAAGTGCTCTTTCCATACCAAGTGTGTGTACACCCAATATTTTCTATTTCTTAAAACAACTTTGGGGCTGGGAGTGGAGCTCAGTAGTAGAGCACTTGCCTAGTATGTGTGAGGCTCTAAGTTCACTCCCTAGTACCAGAGGGGAAAAAAAAGAAAGCAAATACTTTGTTTTAGCGATTTTAACAATATAGACAAAAGCTTCTCATTTAATTGAAAGATGATATAGCTTATAGTATGAGGTGTATGATGAAATAAACTTTCTCTGTGTTTGGATTTACAGGCCTATAAGATTATGAAAGATGACCAAAAAAGATATAATGAAAGAATGTCAGGGTTAGGGTTGACACCAGAAGAAAAACAGAGAAGGACCACACCATCTGGTGAGTATTCCCTCAGTCCTCACTATGTATGATTTGAGACTCATGAAGGGAAAGTGATGAACAGTTTGGGTGTTAGGACTTTCAGATATCTTGTAGAAGTGATAATGGCATGAGATTGTAAGCTTCTAGTAACTATGGTATTAACCCAGAACAGGGATCAATTTGTTAAAGAATTTGACTGGTATTTGGGCTTGAGAATAAAATCCAGAGATGATTATGAATGCTTGCTTTTCTTTGTATTAGACTCTTTTTTTTTATTATTCATATGTGCATACAAGGCTTGGGTCATTTCTCCCCCCTGCCCCCACCCCCTCCCTTACCACCCACTCTGCCCCCTCCCTCTCCCCCCGACCCCCTCAATACCCAGCAGAAACTATTTTGCCCTTATTTCTAATTTTGTTGTAGAGAGAGTATAAGCAATAATAGGAATGAACAATGGTTTTTGCTGGTTGAGATAAGGATAGCTATACAGGGAGTTGACTCACATTGATTTCCTGTGCGTGTGTGTTACCTTCTAGGTTAATTCTTCTTGATCTAACCTTTTCTCTAGTTCCTGGTCCCCTTTTCCTATTGGCCTCAGTTGCTTTTAAGGTATCTGCTTTAGTTTCTCTGCATTAAGGGCAACAAATGCTAAGACTCTTAAAAGGCAAACTTGGTGAGGAAAACTACTGGGAAAGAGATTGCAGCCATTTTTTACAATGAGGAAAAAATTTTGGTTGTTTTATTCCCCTTTTGAGTCTTTGGGGTTTTGAGTTGTTAAAAATGTATTTGTTTTCCTGAAGCACATAGATCTAGCAGTCACTTCCTTCCCACATGATTCCCTGGGTTTTTCAGAGAGGAATATTTTAATCCTTTAACAAGTTCCACAACTCTGTGTGGGTGGTTTGGGTTGTTTTCTTCAATAACTCCTCTTCACTCTTAAACATTGTATAATAATCCCCAATTGGGCTCCTGGGTGTTTTTCCTTTAGTGCTAACAAAAGATGAAACTGAACTTGTTATTTTCCTGGTGGTCAGTGGGAAATTAATGGGAAGGGCAGAGGCCTTCTATATATACTTTCCGATATGCTTTAGAAATAACTAAATACTTAAGCTATGTCCTAGTTCCAGTACCAACCTAATGAATGAATGATATTGACTAAATCATCCCCCCCCCTCTTTTTTTGAGGAATTTTTCACTTGTAAAATGAAAAGGATACTTGTTTTTCCTGTCCCATAAGGATGCTGTGAAGTTTTTTTTTTTTCTGTTGGGTTTGATCTGGGTGTTTGTTTGTTGCAGTATTAGAGCTCAAACCCAGAGCCTTGCACATGCCAGAAAAGCACTCTGTCACTAAGCTACATCCCAAGCCCAGCAAGTTTGTTAAGATTAGTGTAGGTTCGGGGTTGGGGATTTAGCTCAGTGGAAGAGCGCTTGCCTGGCAAGTGTAAGGCCCTGAGTTCGGTCCCCAGCACCGAAAAAAAGGAAAAAATAGAAAAAAAAAGCAAAACAAAAAAGACAAAAAAAAAAAAAAAAAAACAAGGCAAGATTAGTGTAGGTTCTATGGTAGCTTTATGTAAAGGGTTGAGATAAGTGCAAAGTGACTTTTTAATAGTGGAAGGAGTCATCAGATCCTTCAGGAAGATTCACTCTGTTTGGTCTGTTCTTACAGCTGTAGAAGGAGAGCCAGTTCCTCAAGTCAGGGTACCAAGTCATGTACCTTTCCTGCTAATTGGTGGAGGCACTGCTGCTTTTGCTGCAGCCAGATCTATCCGGGCTCGGGACCCTGGAGCTAGGGTAAGGTGCATGTTACTTTGCTCGACACAGAGGATATAATGTATAAGCACTTAGCTAGTGTGAACACTTGGATATTTGCCTTTTAAATGACTTAGCTGTGATAAGTATCATTATTTTCGTGTTTAAAGGTACTAATTGTATCTGAAGATCCTGAGCTACCATACATGCGACCTCCTCTTTCAAAAGAACTGTGGTTTTCAGATGATCCAAATGTCACAAAAACACTGCGATTCAGACAGTGGAATGGAAAAGAGAGAAGGTGTGTTTGCTTATGTAAAGTGGACCTGACCAGCAATTTCAACTGGGCACAGGGAGTGGGTTAGGATTTTGCCATTGACCATGTACAACAAATAGGAAGGATGACTTGGTTTTACATGGGAATCCACTATGGTACCTGTTTGGTCTGGCCTAATTAGAGGCAATAGGTTACAAAAGGCATTCTAGATTCTCTCCCAAGATCTACCAACAATTAGCCTCTTAAATACTTATGCTCCTATTTCCAGGACCTATGGTTAAACTTCTTTGATGAAGATCAGTTTGACCTGTGCTGTCACTTCTTTATACTTGCCTGAGCATGTCCTATAAAAGCAAAAGAAACTGTTCAGTGGCACTTTCCTTGACATCCTAGCAGGCATTAAAATTGTGGAGGTAGAGTGAGACCACTGGAAGGAAGAGCCTCTTTATCAGAATGCTTGCACAAAAGACTTGAAGCTACTGGTCCAAAAATATTTTCCTTAAAGGACTCCTTTGTTCTCTCAATTCCAGTACAGTGTTCTTTGGGTTCCAATTTTTTTCTCATTAGTAATCCCTTTGATGCTGAGCTAAATTTTACAAACCTGTTTGCCTCCCTCGCTCCCACGGTCACGTTCCATTTTCAAGCAGGATATAAACTTCTCATTAAGTTAGCCACCCCGTAGTTAGTCTATCATGGTTTATTAGCTGAAGTTTTTTTGAGATGAGTTCTAGTTATGTTTTCCAGGCTGACCTTTTTCTCCTGAGTTCAAGCGATCCTCTTGCCTCAGCCTCCTGAATAGCCGAGGCTACAGACATGTGCTGCCGCATCTTGAGTAACTATTTCAGGCAGAATCATCTAGACACTAGATCTTGTTCCATTGACCAGCACCATTTTGAACAACTCATTTTGGTTGATATGTAGATACTAGGTCCTTGGGTGTCCCTATTATTTTTGCTTTGAAATGATCCTCTGTACCATTAACATTTGAGGCAGGTTAGTTCTTTGTTAATGTTGGGGGCTGTCCTGTGTACTATAGGCTATTTAGCGGCATCCTTGGCTTGTACCCATTACATACCGGTAGCATCCCTATCCAAGTTGTTACAAACCAAAAATGTCTCCAGACATTTCCAGACGTCCCCTGGGTACAGACTTGCACCCACTTGAAAACCACTGACCTAGAATACCTCTATATAAGCAAATTACCACCAAGATTTAGTAAGCAGAGACTTACTCTGGAAAATGATCCTAATTTTTTTTTCAAGATGGACACAATTTTGCTAAAGCTTGGATCCTATAGCAGTTCCAGGTGCTTATAACATTTCTCCCTCTTTTCCATACAGCATATATTTCCAGCCACCTTCTTTCTATGTCTCTGCCCAGGACTTGCCTCACATTGAGAATGGTGGTGTGGCTGTCCTCACTGGAAAGAAGGTAAACTAGTAAACTACGTCCTTAATCAGGTTCTATGTAGATCTGGTAAGTATGGTAATGTGTATTTCTACTACAATTGCTGTCTGCCCTGCTGCTGAGTTCATCAAAGAAGAGCCGAGTCATTTTAGGATTAAAGTGGAGGGGTTGACCTTTGATAGGGACAAGGCTGCTTCTCCTGTAAGTGTTAGGCAGAGAAAGTAGATACAGGTTTGCAAATAAGATGGTAGAGATTATGTGTTAAACGTTCCCTATGTGTAAATAACACACAGGCCCTACCTTCTAGGGGGTAAGAGTACCAGGCAGAAACATGGGCAGATGATCATAACACTTAGAAGGATAAAAAAGAAAGATGCAGTATGTTGTGGGAATTATTGGGAAGAGTGCCCAGTTCAGTAATGGATCCAGGAAAGGATTCCTGGAGGAGAAAATAAGACTGGGAAGTCTTAGGGAATGAAGAGACTTAGACTGCAGAAGAGTGAAGAGCATTCCAGTCAAGCACATTCAAGTAAAAGCAATCAGCATAAGCAAAGGTCCGTTGGTACAGAAAGCATTTTTGGTGCAAGGAAAATAAGCAGGTAAGTACCAATATGGCAGAAAGTTCAAGTTAAGGGGCTGGGAATATAGCTCAAGGATAGCACTTGCCTAGTATGAGTGAGGCCCTGGGTTTGATCCCCAGCACCACCAAAAAAAAGTTAAACTTGAAAATAAATATAAGAAGTTATTTTTTAAAGTTCAAGGTGGAGAGCAGCAAGAGACAAAAGTGAGAAGTTATCCAAGGGCCTGGTTATGGAGGCCTTTGTGTACTGTGTGAAAGAGCTTCAGCTTTGTCTGTACTGGGGAGCTGTTGAGTTTTAGGTAAGGATGTAAACACTTGGACTGAATTTTGAATAATTACTGTTGACTATGACAAGGATGGATTTCAAGGGAATAAGACTACAGGCAGACCTTTTTATTTTGTGGTACTCAGGTTTGCTAGACAGGTACTCTACCACTTGAGCCATTCCACCAGTTTCAGACAGACCGTTTTGAAGGTTATTGTAATAATCCAGGCACAAGATGATGAGGGTTCAAATTAGGATAGTAGTTGTCATAATCACGAAAAAAGTAAGAGCTAAAATTTATATAGTACCTATTCTAATCTTTTTCTCCCCCATGGGACTGGGGTTTGAAATCAGGGCTTCATGCTTGCAAAGCAGACATTCACAAAGCAGATGCTCTACTGCTTGAGCCACACCTCCAGTCCTTTTTTGCTCTGGTTATTTTGAAGATGGGGGGTCTCTCGAACTATTTGCCCCATCTGACCTCAAACCAAGATCCTCCTGATCTCAGCTTCCCAAATAGCTAAGATTACACGCATGAGCCACCAGTGCCTGCTCCTATCTTAATCTTGTAAACACAGTTGTTTTTTGTTTGTTTGTTAGTTTGTTTTTGCGGTATGGGGTTTGAACTCAGGGCCTTCACCTTGAGCCACTCCACCAGCCCTTTTTTGTGGTGGGCTTTTTCAAGATAGGGTTGTGCAAACTGTTTGCGTTGGCTGGCTTTGAACCACACTTCTCCTGATCTCTGTCTCCTAAGTAGCTAGGATTATAAGCGTGAGCCACCGGCACCTGGCTAAACACAGTCTTTAAATGCTTTATGTGCATTATCTCCTTTTATCTTCACAATACTTTTATGATGTATTATTTTTTCCATTTTATTAAGAAAGAAGTTGGAAAAATTTAATAAATAAATGTTAAGGGCTCAAGTGGTAGAGTGCCTGCCTAGTGAGCATGAGATCCTGAGTTCAAACCCCAGTACCACAAAAAATTTAAATAATTTCCTTAAGCTCACACAGCTAATAAGTGATAGAGACAAAATTTGAGCCCAGGCATAATCATTTCAGAGCCCAAGCTCTTAATAATGTATTGCTTCCTGATAGAAAGGTGATGATCTTTGTGGCTCTAGCAGTAGGGGAAAAAGTGACAGAGTGGAGAAGAGACTTGAGGCATGCTTAAGAAGCAAACTTTACAAGGCTTGGAGGTTAATTAAAGGTGAAGATGAGCAGAGAGAGGAGGCAAAGATGACTTTCTAATTTCTAGCTTGTTTATCATAGTGGATTGCAGTGGGTCCCCAACTGAGAAAGATATTGCAAAAGGAAGCACTAGTTTAAGGTGGATATAATAGTTTGGGGTGGGCTTTTTTTTTGGCAGTATTGGGGTTTGAACTCAGGACCTTGCATTTACTAAGCAGGCACTCTACCACTTGAACCATGCCCCCAGCCCTAAAAGTCAGTTTTGGACTGTTAAGTATAAAGTAGACTATCAGTATGAAGGTATCTTCTGGGTAGTTGTATAATTGTGACTCTTGAGAAGGGGCTGGGCTCAGGTAGAGATCTGGGAATCATCTGAGTATATGTAGGAGTTGAATCCATGAGAATTGGTGAGGTCTCCCAGGGAGGAACTTATCTAGTGAAAAGAGGAATAGAACTCTGGAGAGCCCCAACTTTGGGGAGGCAAGTTTAAGGAGAATCCACATTGGAGACTAGGAAGGAACTTACAGAGCAGTATAAGGAAAACGCAGGACAAAAGCCAAGGTCATAGGGACTTTCAAGAAGAAGGAGCATGTGGTCCACAGTTTAAATGAGAAAAAGGAAATGGTGATTGGATAGAAACTTACAGAGGACATAGAATCAAAGGTGGGTCAGGTCTTATTGGGTGGAATTAGAATGTTAATGGGCTGAGGATATAAGACATCGGGAGAGACACGGGATGAGTAGATAATTGATAGGGGGAAGGTTCTGAGAGAGAAAGGAAAGAATGGGAGGTCAGGCACAGAAATAGAAAGGACACCTCATCCCGAAAGCTAGAAGAAAGGAATTGACAGTAAATATGAACAAGTTTTTTTCTGGGAGTTGGGGAGGTGGGAACCTTTATGTGAAGCTGAAGAAGATCACGTCTAATGGCTTCACTTGTTTTCACATAAGACAGGATGTAAGTCTTTGAGTGAGTGAGCAGTGTGGGTGGCAAGTAGTCAGGTTGGATGAAGAGGGAGCTTACCAAGGACAAACTGAGGGAGGCTAAAGAAGCTACTCATCCATCAGAGTTCAGTGTAAATCAGTGCTTCTAGAAAGCTTTACCCCAACCCAACCTGACTTGACGGTGCACCTGTCCTACGTTCTTAGTGCTACTTATGCTTCCCTGACCACTTATATAATGCTTGTTAAATTGTCTGTCTTGTCTATTAAACTCTGAAGGTAAGGAAGATGTCTGTCTTACCATTGTGCCCTAGCACTTAGTGCTGCACCAAACACGTAATAGTACTTGGCAACTATTTTATGAATAGATAATCTCACAGCTGATAAGGAGTGGAGCAGAGTCTAGAAACTAGTCTCTCTAACTGAAAAACTCAAGTTCTTATCATAAGAAGGAGTAGGGGACAAGGGAATTAAGGATGCTGGTAAGAGAACAGTTTGGATGATCTACCATTGGTCCACATTGTTGGAATGGAACAGCCAGCCAAATAAACAGAGAGAAAGTTGAAAGCAAATGTAGAAGAGACTGGGCTGGGGATATGGTTTAGTGGTAGAGCACTTACCTAGCATACACAAGGCCCTGGGTTCAATCCCTAGCACTGCCAAAAAATAAGTAAAAACAAAAACAAAGAAGAGTCAAGAAGGCAGTGAGACTGAGAGAAAGCTACAAGGATGGAAAATTGTAACATAAGGGTGATGTATTTGAGGTAGTAGTTTTGAGTTTGGTGTGTGTGTGTGTTTGTGTGTGTGTGTGTGTGTGTGTGGTGTGTTGAGTAGTAGTTTAGGAGTAACAAAAATCTGGATGTGGTTCAAAGGAAAATAAAGTCCTCAGTGGATAATTAGTAGTGACTCAAAGGTGGCTCAGTAACAGTGATTTGCAGGGATACAGGTTGGTATGGAGATACAAGAATCTGGAAGCAGCAACTTCAGGAAGTGTGGAAAATGCCAACACTCTTCCTGGCCTTATGACATGTGGTTGAAAAGTCTCTATTGTAAGCAATCCTTAACGACTATAAGTTAGAGAAAGCATAATCAAGATGTTGTGCATATAGGAGAATTAACAAAGAAATAAGATTCCAAATAGCTAAATAGACAAAGTTGTCTTTATTCTCCATTTCCACAAATAAGGCAGAACTTTGGGGACTAACTGGCTCTAATGCTGACTGCTTAGGAACTTATGGCCACTTGAAGAAACTGGGTATCAGAAACTGTAGTCCCAGTGACTATTTAGAAATGGTTTCTTTTTCTTTTCTTTCTTTTTTTTTTTTTGTGGTGCCAAAGACTCAGGGTCTCATACTTGCTAGGCAGGCACTCTACCACTTGAGCCACTCTACCAGCCCTATCTTGTATTGGGTGTTTTCGAGATAGGGTCTCCTGAACTCTTTGTCCCTGCTGGCTTCCAATCATAATCCTCCTGATGTCTGCATCCCGAAGCTAGAAATGGTTTCTTAAGGATCACTAGGTCAAAAACTAATTCTTCTCATTGTGCCAACAGCTAATAGGTCCAAAGGCTTTTTTGGTAGGGGTGATGGAAATGTTCTGAAATTAGATAGTGTTGATGGTTGCACATCATTATGAATATACTAAAAACCACTAAATTGCACACCTTAAAATGGTGAATGTTATGTGAATCATATCTCAATACAAATTTCTTCGAAACTAATTCATCTCTACCTCTTTCGAAACCAGGTAGTGCAGCTGGATGTGAGAGGCAATATGGTGAAACTTAATGATGGCTCTCAGATAACCTTTGAAAAGTGCTTGATTGCAACAGGTGAGTACTTTTGGAGATGGTTGTCTTCCCTGCCACAGTAGCTCATTTGAGTTTTAGTCTAGCCTTCTCTATAGAGGGCATCACTGCTTAACCTCAAGAAAACCGTAACCCAGAGGCTCTAAAGTGGCTGCCTTCTCTTGTTACAAATCCTGGCAACATCAGCCCTTCTGGATCACTCTTGCTATTCCTTTTGGTGAAGGCATGAAGTTGCTCAGTGGAAGGATGGCTCACCCCTGTAATCCTAGATACTCAGGAGGCAGAAGTTGGGAGGATCATGGTTCAAGGTCAGTCAGTGCAAAATATTAGTGAGACCCCCACCTCAACCAATAATCTGGGCATGGTAGTGTGTATCTGTCATCCCAACTACTTAGAGTCTTAAATAGGAGCAGTCCAGGCTCACTGGGCAAAAAATGTGAGACCTTATCCGGAAAATAAAAGCAAAAAGGGATGGGAGCATGGTTCAAGTGATAGAGTGACCTGCCTAGCAAGCCTGAGGTCAAAGAAGTTGGCCTTTTTTCTCCTCCCTAGTTCTTACTCTGTGTCCTGAAAGTAATACATCATCATGGCTTTATTGCCAGTTCCAATCTAAAATCAAGAGAGCCAACAAGCTACTGATGAGAGCAGAGTTGCCATGCCAGCTGGTGAACCCTCATGAGAAATTAGACCATAGAAGCAGCAAGTGAAGCCTTCTGGCCAGCTAGGGCTTCTAGAAAGAGACTCAAATCTGCTTCTCAAAGGAAATTGATAAAGAGCCTGCTGTGAGGCCAGCTGAAGGAACATGGAGCCATCCTATCCTCTAGTTATTCTGTGGCACCAGTAGGGAGCACACATGCACCACAGTAGAAGCCGAGAGAGCTCTGCCTGAGGGATTGTTTGGGCTAGCTCCTGCTTGTTGGACTTTTAAAGAGTTCTCCTCCTCTTATTTTCAGGAGGTACTCCACGAAATCTGTCTGCCATTGATAGAGCTGGAGCAGAGGTGAAGAGCAGAACGACACTTTTCAGAAAGGTAATTGTCTTCTTTAGTGTTTTTGTTGCGTTGTTTTGAAGAGGTAATACAATCTTGTTGCCCCAAGTGCCCACTGGGGAATTGAGAGGTCCAAGTTCTATTTATGGCTCTTTACAGACTTGTTATCTAGCCTTGAACAAGTCACTTCCTCTCTCTGCACCTCAAATACCTCACTCAAGGGTTTTATGCTCCTAGGAGAAAAATACAGTTGCTGTTTTTATTGCTTGCTATAGTTGCTTTCTGACTGCCCTTCCACAGGTTTTTTTTTTTTTTTTTGATGCATTTGATTCACTGGAACTCCTTATATATAGCATCTTGGCATTTTTCATTGTAAGTGTTGTGTGGAGACTTAGGAGAAATGTCAAGAGTACCCAAGTAGGGGAGAGGAGGTAGGGAAATGGTGAAGGAGGGTGAATATGGTGGAAATACTGTGTATACATGTATGTAAATGGAAAAAGACCTGTTGGAACTATTCCAGGAAGGCGGGGTGGGGGGGGGATGAAGGAGAATGGTGGAGGGGGTGAGTTCAAGTACGATATATTTGAAATATTGTAAGAACTTTTGTAAATGCCACAATGTACCCCCACTCACCACAATAAAAATAAAGAGTACCCAAGTAAAAAAGAAAGGAGGTGAATTTGCTTCTTAACACCATACTTTGCTTATAAAAACTGCTGTTAAGGATATTTGTTGCAGTTTGTACTGTCCTTTAAGTTCTTGATAGAAGAAGGTTTGTCATCCTTGGCACTATTGACACATTGGACTGAATAACTGTTTATGTAGAAGACTGTCCCGTGCTTTGTAGGATGTTGGCAGTGTCCCTGGCCTTTATCCACTAAATGCCAGGAGCACCTCCTAGTCCTGACAACCAAAAATGTCTCCAGACACTGCCATATGTCCCCCTGGAGAAGTAGGGATGGAACAAAACTGCCTCCAGTTGACAACCACTGTTGCTAGAAGGAATGTTACAATGGAGAAAGAAATTCATATTAATAACATAGAGGCTATAATTGAGCCACTAATACAAGATTTTTGTGCAAATTACTGTTGTGAAAGATTTAGAGGAAAATATTTCCTACCATTATTATCTTATGCCCCTTTGGGAAATCAGTGGATTAAAGTGGTGTGATCCTGCAGATTGGAGACTTTCGAGCTTTGGAGAAGATCTCACGGGAAGTCAAGTCGATTACAATTATTGGCGGGGGCTTCCTTGGGAGTGAACTGGCCTGTGCTCTTGGCAGAAAAGGTGAGTATTGAGGAGCGACCTCGAATTTATTTTTCTAGTTTTATATCACATGTATCTTGGGAGATGTCACAAATTCCAGAGATGCATTAGCCAGGAGAAGTAGAAAGAGTTCAATTAAGGTTTATAGAGTGAAGAGCTTAGCACTGAGATTAGTCCTGATGAGGATCCCTCAGTGACTGAGAAGCTGTCGTCTGAGCAAAGTAACAGTAGGGCTTTCTTTCCTGTCCTTCAGTTTGCCAGTCCTCTTCAGAAGTAGGGCTGGCAGAGTGGCTCATGCGGTAAGAGCACCTGCCTAGCAAGCATGAGGCCCTAAGTTCAAACCCCAGAGCTGCCCAAAAAAAAAAAAAAGAAAAGACCTTCACACCAATTTCAGCTGGGTGCCAGTGACTCATAGCTACTCAGGAAGCAGAGATCAGGAACATTGCAGTTCAAAGCCAGCCTGGGGCTGCAAAGTGGCTCAAGTGATAGAATGCCTGCCTAGCAAGCATGAGGTAGTGAGTTCAAACCCCCATACCAGAAAAAAAAATCACCCTGTCAAAGCCAACCTGTACAAATAGTTCAAGAGACCCTATCAAAAATACCTATCACAAAAAAGGGCTAATGGATTGACTCAAGGTGTAGGCCCTGATTTCAAACCCCATTACCACAAAAAAAGAAAGAAAATATTAAGAGAAATAGTTATTAAGATGACAGTGGCAGGGCAGACTACAGAACTGTGTGTATTTTTGAACTGTTACCCCTGTAAAAAGCCAAATACTTCCTTCAGGCACATGGTGGTTCCCATCTTGACAGTTCTGTGAGTTCCAGTTTGAGTGTTTCTTGGCCACCTTGGTTCTTAATGTTGTTTTTCAGCCATGTAAACTCAGGGAATCTTCTCAGGAACATGTTTCCTATTCAGAGGTTGCAAAGCCCTATAAGTCTCAGGTGACCATGTGGATGGAAGTGCACAGAGTTGACAGTTGGTAACTTAATCCGAGGAAAGCAGTTCTGGCACCTGTTGTCTTTGCCTTATGAATGAACTCAAGCACCAAGGACATTGCATCCCAGTGTCCCACAGGCAGGAACTCTGGCCTGGTAGCAGTTTTGCCCTGTATCTAGTAATGTCTGCCTACTACTCCTTTATTTTCCTTCCTGTCCTCCTAAGATTGTCTTTCACCTTTTGCTATGACTGCTCCCTTTTTTTTCAGCTCAAGCCTTGGGAACAGAAGTGATTCAACTCTTCCCTGAGAAGGGAAATATGGGAAAGATCCTCCCTGAATACCTCAGCAACTGGACCATGGAAAAAGTCAGACGAGGTAAAGAAACTATTTCTATATGCTGCCACTCTGTTTCCTTTGACAGTAACTGAGGGTAAAGTTAGCTTTTGGGGAGCTCCCTTAATATAAGTCCTATCACCTGGAAGATGAAGTGTTTTGCCATTCCCCTGTCAGCCAAGTTTACAGGCTTTCAGATTCTAATTAATGCACCACATTCCCAGAAGTGCTAAAAATGGACTATGGTTAATACAGTGAGTGAATTTGATCAAAGTACATTATATACATATATGGAAATATCACAATGAAACCCCTTGGTATAATTAATACATGCTAATTAAAAATGGACTGTGAGTGTAGGTTCTTATGGCTCTCTAAGGCTGCGTGCATACTGAGGATGGCTGATTTTAGTATATGGGAGGCCTATAGTCAGCCTCCCTGCTTTTCATGAAGGTGCCAGGCTTATGTGCTCAGCCTTGGATCTCATTTGTCTTCACAGAGGGGGTGAAGGTGATGCCCAGTGCGATTGTGCAATCAGTTGGAGTTAGTGGTGGCAAATTACTCATCAAACTGAAAGACGGCAGGAAGGTAAGGAGAGGAAGACAGATTACCAGAAGGTTTGCCAGACCTCCCCTCCCTTTTCCTCATTCTCACTCCTTCATTTGACACCAGTGGATTGCATTTTCTTGGCAGCCACCATTAACCTGTCATAATTTTCTGAATTAACTGTCTCTCCATTAAAACAAAGGATGATGAGAGCCAGAGAAGGTACCTGTGAACTGCTTTCCCGTAGTCCCTTTCTATTTGTCACAGAGTTTTGAGTCCTTGGTAGAGTGACAGATTTCTGTTCAGATGATGTGATGTGGGGAGGAGGAATTGAGGGGCCTTATGGAGTAGAATTTAAAATCTATTTACTTGAGCTAAGTTAACCCATAGGTTTTTTAAAACCCAATTTCTTTGTGTGTGTGTGTGTGTGTGTGTATGTGTGTGTGTGTGGTTTTAGGGATATAACCCAGGGCCTTGCACATGCTAGGCAAGTGCTCCACCACTGAGCCACACCCACAGGCCCCTGATAGAAGGAATCTGGATTCCTGGGCTTTTGAGGAAATTAATTTCTTTTTAAAGCCCTGATTCTTAATGGCATGATATGCAATTGTTATGTCAGTAGGCACAGGGGGAAACTGGTAACTGACTGAATTTCTTTTTTTGCCTCAGGTAGAAACTGACCATATAGTGGCAGCTGTGGGTCTGGAGCCCAATGTTGAGTTGGCCAAGACTGGTGGGCTGGAAATAGACTCAGATTTTGGTGGCTTCCGGGTAAATGCAGAACTACAAGCACGTTCTAACATCTGGGTGGTAAGTGTGCTACAGCATGACCAGGCATGATTTGTTGTCCACAGCCTGGGGGCAGGTCTGGCAGGTGGTGTATTAAAGCTCATTGACAACTCAACCAAATAGGGTCAAAGTGTTTGGACACTGAGGAGAGAAAATAGAAACTTGTGAACTGCTTGAATTAGAAGAACAAGTTTGGCCTCGTCTGCAAGTTAGTGGAAGATGAGAAGAGCAGTATGTATGCCTACAGGAATAGAACTCTTCACTTCTGCTATTGGCAACAGCCATGGCATAACCCCTGGTGGGCATGTGCACAGCTTTCAACTGATCTACTGTTCTGTAGCTGAAATGTGAGTCCAGGGAATGGAGGACGTAGCAATTTTCTAACATCGTCCTTGGAAAGGAAAATCACTGTTCATTTTCCTCAAGTACTATTTTTAGCTGTTTTTAAAAACATGACGCAAACAAGACTATAGTATGTAGGAACCATGAAGTAATTTCCCCATTGCTAGGTTGTTAAAAATGTATTGTGTTTGATTATGGATGCTGTGACTAAGGACCTAGGAGCCTTACATTTTTTCCCCTTCAAAGATGGCTAGTTTTGTTAGAGATAAAATGTACTGGATTTTTAAAACCTGTTATAAAAAGTAGTATGTGCTCACCAGGTGCTGGTGGCTCACACCTGTAATCCTAGCTACTCAGGAGGCAGAGAACAGGAGGATCATGGTTCTAAGCCAGCCCTGGCAAATAGTTTTATAAGACCCTGCCTCGAAAACACCCATCACAAAAAAGAGCTGATGGAGTGGCTCAAGGTGTAGGCCCTGAGTTCAAACCCCAATGCTGCAAAAAAAAGTAATATGTACTCAGTGAAAAAGATACAGACAAGAAGGAGGAAGAGGTATAGTCACATGCAACAACCATGAATGTTTTAGTGTATTTCCTTCCTTTTGTTTTCTTGCACATAAGTTTGTTTCTTTGTTCTACGTGGTTGTGGTAAGCATACTATATATAAATATCTTATTCTGCTCTTTTTCACTTATCATCATAAATGCAAGCATTGTCCATGTTTCATCAGACTCTGCAAACAGTCTAATGACTGTATAATATTCCATTAAGTGGACTTTATAGTTTACTTTGCCATTGTTCACGTGTTGAATTTTTAGGTTGCTCTGGGGGGAGTCTGAGTAGCCATAAAAATGAATGAGGTTTAGAGAACACAAATACCACATCCTGCATGAAGCTGGCCCTTTTCAACCCCAGCTAGGGGTTCTCCTCTGGCTGAAATACTTAGCTTGTTGAATCTATCCCTCTCCTAATACACATTACTTGTTTACATTGTACTGTAGTTATGAACAGTACTGCATCTTCCTGTACTAGTTTCTACTCCTCACAGACAAAGCCCATGCCAGTTTCATCTCAGCAACTCAGACAGCATTTGTACATAATACTCTATAAACATTTGTTGAATGAATACTGAATGATGAAAAAATCCTTATCTTAGGAAAGATTTCTAGGTGAGAAGCAGTCACATATAATAACTGATTCCCACATATAGAAGAGTATTCTGAGTTGGACATGGGAGTCCACACCTATAATCCCAACACTCAAGAGACTGAGGCAGGAGGATAGCAAGTTTGAGGCTAGCCTCAGCTACATAGCAAGGCCCTCATGTCAAAAACAACAAAAGGAATATTCTGCCGGGTGCCAGTGGCTCATGCCTATAGTCCTAGCTACTCAGGAGGCAGAGATCAGGAGGATTGAGGTTTGAAGCTAGCCCGGACAAATAGTTTGAGACACCCTAACTCAAAACAAACAAACAAATAAACATAAAAAAAGGGCTGGTGGAGTGGCTCAAGGTGTAGGCCCTGAGTTCAAACCCTAGTACCACAAAAAAGGAGTATTCTGCAAATCATAGTTATGAAATAGCTTGTCTGCTAAGGACAGAATGACCAGAAACAGGTATACATGAACTGAAGCAAAGGAAATTTTTGGATGTATAGGACAGTTTCTTTTAAAAAAATAAAATCTCAATGTTTTTGGTAATTTAGGTATCATTCTTGCCTGTAGGTGGAAAACATTAGTTAGTTAATGTTGCAAGGGTTCTTGAGGCCCCAAAAGTTTATACTGTCTTTAATTTGCTTTTTTTAAAAAAAAAAAGTCATATGTTCACATTATATATTTGTTTCCAAAGGCAGGAGATGCTGCATGCTTCTATGACATAAAGTTGGGTAGGAGGCGAGTAGAGCACCATGATCACGCTGTTGTGAGTGGAAGACTGGCTGGAGAAAATATGACTGGAGCTGCTAAGCCATACTGGCATCAGTCAATGTTCTGGTAATAGTTCTGTGCCTTGGGGACTCAATTGGTTCGAACTCAGTATTAATAAGATCATAACACAGAGTTATCATTTGGTTTCCTTTTGGGCCAATTAGCTTCATATAGATAGGAAAAAATTCCATCTAATGTCCATACATTCTACCTCAAAGTGACCATTGGGTAAAAGTATCCTGTTTGGCATAATTTATATGAGGTGAATGGATGGAGATGGCGCCAGCACTTCTGGCAAAATAACTCAAAGTTTGAGCTCTAGTAGGTAGTGTAAAAGTGCATTGTTAGGAATAGGAAGCAGTGTATTTTAATTTATTCTTTACTGGTCACCCCTAATGAGCTCAACATTTGGGAAGAAAAAAAAGACAGCCCACTTAAAAAGTAACAGTATCGCAATTCAAAGTTAGGTACATAAGGCAATTCTTTGGATAGAGCAAGGTTAGCCACCTGGGCCTCCGTAACTTAGTGAGACCCTGTGTCACAGTAAACATAAAAAAAAGCTGGAGATATAGCTCAGTGATAGAGCGCTTGCACAATTATCAGTTCAAACCAAAGAACAGATTACAAAGAATCATTGTAGACTCTTCCCTGAAGACACCATTCCAATGAGATGCCATGGCCAAGAAGGTAAAATGTAGAGCAGCAGATACACAACAGCTAGAGAATATCCTAGATTATTACCAAAAACCATGGCAATGATATGTCTGTCCCTCAAATATTCTGTGAAGCTCCTGGCATATTAAGAAGGTATGACAATGACAGAAATATCCAAGAAGAGCAAATAAATTAAAAGTGGATAGAGGTGCCTTTTTAGAGAAAGCATTCCAGACTTGAAAAGTGAAGGCTAAGGGATAATACTATAGGTTAATGAAATCACAAAACATCTCAAACTCCACAAAATGGAGCACTCTTTAAAGTTTCAAAAAGGCAGCTTTAAGATGAGTTAAAGGAAGACAGTGAATAGCAAAGGTGGGAACCTACCCCACCCCAAATGTGACATGGGATTAAAACATGAAGAAAGTTAATGAGTTTAGATCATTATATGGCTATATGATATGTACAGTAGCTTCTTAAAGAAAAATAAAGGTTGTTTGAAATAATACTGCTTTCTCGTGATTATCCCTAGATGTCCTTGTGGCAGCAGATCACTTTGGCATTTCTCTTGTTATTACACATCCTGAGTTTTTGGTTAGCATAAGCATGTAGTGTCATGGAGACTAAATGTGCTACCATGTCATCCCTTGACAGAACCTATCCTCTTCTCTCTCCTTTCGTAGGAGTGATTTGGGCCCTGATGTTGGCTATGAAGCTATTGGTCTTGTGGACAGTAGTTTGCCCACAGTTGGTGTTTTTGCAAAAGCAACTGCACGAGACAACCCAAAATCTGCCACAGAGCAGTCAGGTAAGGAAGTCCAACTACTTCTCTTAGAAGAGTTTTGAGAAGCAGTGGTGAGTTCTCCTAAACAAGGGGATTCTATATGGGCCACAGGGAGCTGGCAGTGAAAGCCTCTCTTCATATTGTGCTTTTAAAGAAACCAAACCCAGAGTCTTTACTCTCCCACAGTCTGAGATCTGGCAAAATCAGGTGTCCTGGTCAAAGCACAGACTCAAATACTGTGGGTATCCATCCTAGATGGTGGGCTGTGGCCAGCTCAATGACATTTTTGTTTAGCTTGTCTCTGGGGCCTGGGAAGATCTAGGTGATTAAGCAAACCTGAGCTTTTTAGGGGTTTCCTTTCCTTTTTTATTTCCTGCTTCATGCTAATCTCAAGGACTGGGTATGAGAACCTCAGCTTAGGCCCTGCTGTCTTCCATGGGCCCTGGGCAGTGAAGCACTGGGCTGAGGAGTTGTTAAGCTGCCTCTGATTCCAGTTGTGACATCTGGAAGCCAGGTTTGCTTTAGATGGGAGGCACGTCTATGGAATTAGGCTTCCCTTCCACGCACATCTCTTTCATTAACTCCTCAGCCTTATTCCATGACCTTCGCTCAAGTTATTTAACCTCTGTGTCTTTTTACCAGAGGTATTTCAAGGGCAAGTTGCTGTTTGAGGAGAAAGCAAGAAATTATATGGATGTATAGACCCTTTTCTCAAGTAATTTTAGTGTATGCCATACTCCTTAATTCTTTTTTGTTTGTTTGTTTGTTTTTGTGGTACTGGGGATGGAACCTAAGACCTTGTGCATGCTAGGCAAGCACTGTATCACTGAGCTACACCTCCAGCCTATACACCTTCATTCTGATCTCTCCTAGTAAGTGGATCCAGGACAGAGACCCAAGAACTTACCAAGTCCAGGTCACTCCTCTATCAACTTGGCAGTATTGTCTAGAGCCTAGTGGTTCTCAGAAGACAAGGTGCCCCTTTCCACATTGCCATTCACTTCCTTCTCTAGGAAGAAATACCCTACCATGGTTTTCCATGCCTTCTGCTTTGGTTATAATGTCTGTCTAGCAGCTCTGTCCAATAGAACTTTCTGTTGTGATGGAAATGTTCTATCTCTACTGTGTTCAGGACATTAGCCACTAGCCACATGTGTCTGTTAAGCACTTGAAACATGGCAAAGGCTCGGGCTATAGTCTAGCATCTGCAAAGTTCTATCCCTAGCACCACAAAAAAGAGGGTGATGAAATAGCCAGGTGACTCATGCCTGTAATTCTAGCTACTTAGGAGGCTGGAATCAGGAAGATCAAGGTTTAAGGCCAGCTGGGGCACATAGTTTGTGAGACCCTGTCTCCAGAATAACTAGAGCAAAATGTACTGGAGGTATGGCTTATGAAGTAAAGTGCCTGCTTTGCGAGCATGAAACTTTGAGTTCAAACCCTAGTCCTGCTCAAAAAGTGGGGAGGAATAAAATAAAAAGAAAGAAGGGAAACATGGCAAGTGTAAATAACATATTGAATTCTATGTTTTTTTTAATTTGAAGTAATTTTCATTTAATTCACTTTTTTTTTTGTTTTTGGCAGCACTGGGGTTTGAACTCAGGGCCTCACGCTTGCTAGACAGATGCTCTGCCAGCCCAGTAATTTTCATTTTAATAGTTATATGACTCTATAGCTCTCAAATGTTTCTCAGAGGACATGAGCAAGCCTTTTACAGTTTGAAGAAATATAAAAACCAGGAAATATCCATAGCTTAAATTTAAAATGAGGTAACAAGGGAGGGAAGTTCAAGGTCAGACTGAGTAGTGCCCAGGAGCTGGCAAGGAAGAGCTTCCTTTTGGCTTTGTCAGTAGAGAGGGGCTGGACAAGGCCAGCATGCACTGAGGGACATTAAAAAGAATCATCTAGAAGCAGCTTGAAACCATTCTCAAAAGACACTTGCCTTCTAGAATTTCCCAAGCTTGAGTAACTGAAGTTTGCACTTTTGTGTGTTTTTTTGTTGGGTGTTGGGGCACTGGCTACAGGGACTGGTATCCGCTCAGAGAGTGAGACAGAGTCGGAGGCCTCCGAAATCACTATTCCTCCCAGCACCCCTGCAACCCCACAGGCCCCTGTGGATGGGGAGGACTATGGCAAAGGCGTCATCTTCTACCTCAGGGACAAAGTGGTTGTGGGGATTGTGCTATGGAACGTCTTTAACCGAATGCCAATTGCAAGGAAGGTAGGTACTTGTCAGAGCCCTTAGAGGAAGTTGAGAAGTACATGTTGGAAAACACTCTTAGGACTTCATAAGATGTTCTGAAATACATTGTCCACCCAGGTCAGATTGTGCTTAAGCAGAACAAAGACTTAGCCTGGGTTCAGGAACATTTCTTTTTTAACTTGGGACGTCGTGGGATGGCCTGGGAGTTGGCAAGTTTCTCATATGGACTTAGGAAGCTGTTCCCACAACTCCCTTCCAATATGTGCTGGGGACTGGCCCAGGCAGCCCCATTGTGTGAGCCAGGCATGGGTGTACATGGAGTGAGTTAGGGACCCATTGTTACTCTCTGCCTCAGATCATTAAGGATGGTGAACAGCATGAAGATCTCAATGAAGTAGCCAAACTCTTCAACATTCACGAAGATTAAAGCTCCACGGTGGAATAGACAAGCGCTTCTCCATGCCTGACAGCAGTTTGGATGGGTAAAGGAGCATTTTTTTATTCAGTGAACTTTCTCTTCATGTATGAGTGTGAATGATTGAGTTCTTTGTGAATATTTTCAACAATGTAGGCAAATTCTTAATGTTCACATCATGAAATAAAATGATTCTTCTAAATTAAGTTCTGTTCTCTTTTAAAGAGGGCAGATGAGTGGAGGAAAGCTGTATATATCAGACAGCAAGTAAACTGCAGATACTACCAAGTGTGTGGATTTTTTTCCCAGCCTGTATTCCCTGCTCCATACTCTAAACTCCTGTCAACTCCCTGATTTCGTGCACCTCCATGTCTCTCTGTCCTTAACACTTGACTGTCTCCTCTTCTTTAGGGAAGTTTGCTATCCCTATTGACGACTTTCCAGGGCTGGGGGTATGGCTCAAATGGTAGAGTACTTACCTAGAAAATGCAAGGCCCTGAGTTCAAACCCCTGTACCACACACACACAAAAAAAAAACAAATCTAGCCAGGGGTATGTAACTCAGTGGTAGACTAATGTGTGCTTAGCATGTGTGGGGCCCTGATTCAATCCTCAGCACCAACAAATAAATAAATCAATAAATATTAAAAATAATAAAATCCTATTTCAATTGAGAAGAGATTTTTTACTGCTTTTACGGGTCCTATTATGAGTTTTTCTGTAAAGAGAAAATTATGGCTTGAATTTAAAAAATACTGATTTTGAGCAAATGAAGTTGTAGCTACAACCAAATCCCTTCTGAACAGTGGGAAAACAAGCCAAGTCGCTACTGTAAGAATTACTGCCCTACAACAGGTTCTTGTTATGTTGACACAGGTTCTGTGGACCATGATGTATGTCATACCCCAACTCATATGTAGAAACTCATCTAGTATCCTATGAGGTAGGAATTATTAAGTAGCAATAATTGCTGCTTACAAATATGGGAGCAAGACATTTAAATCCCTGAAGTGTTTAAAAAATCGTTTTCAAAAGATCAAACTGTCATTTGTCTTGTTTTAGTGGTATGTGAATTCAGTCTAATTCTTTGACAGCTGTTAACTTTTCATGGTATATCATTGCAATTCAGTTAATTAAAATTAAGTGCTCTATTCATCTAATTAGTGTTCATTGCCTACTATGAGCCAGATAGATGCCATAATTGGAAGATGTATAAAACATGGACATTATTTTTAAGGAACTGTAGGTGTGAGTGAAGAATGCAGGCCACATAGATGTAGAAGTACGATAAAATATGTCCACAGAAATACACACCAAGTACTGTGGATATGCCAAGAATGGAGAGATCAACCAGAGTGAGCATCCATCCGTAGTCAACCACTCTGCTAGATCACTTCCTAAAGCATCATTTGGTCCACATCTCCCCTGTTTAAGAATGTGCAGTAACTACCTGTCGCCAACATATTGAGTCCAAAGTCTCCCGTAGCACTCCATGATCTCAATGCACCCTGCCTGTCTGACCTTCTTTCCCATGATTTTTAATATGCACACATACACACGCACACACCCCTCCGATTTATTGCCACCTTTAAACGTTTTGTCATTCCCTTCACACATGGAACACCATTCCCCCTTCCGTTTTACCTTACAAATCCTACTTGTCTTTCAGAGCTCAAATCAAGCCTCATCGTGACATGGTACCAGTTGGACTAGTGTCCATTTCTCCCATTTCTGAGCTCCAATTGTACTTATTACCTTTGAACTTAGTTCTTTTAAAATTTTTTATTAGCATGTATTAATTGTACATTTTAGGATAGAGAACCCTAAAATATGTGTTATTTCTATATATGCATACAGCATGCACTGATCAAATCTAATCTCCCTTTTTCCATACTCCCTCACCCTTCCCAAGTAATCACTATTCTGCTTACAGGTTGGCTTTTTTTAGCTTTCACATATAAGAGAGAGCATTGTAATTGTTCTTTTAAAAATTATTTCAAATTAATTTTTATAACATAAAACATAAAAATTGTATATACTTACAGGATATCATGTGATGTTTTGATTATGTATACTTTGTGTAGTGTTCAAATAAGGGTAAACATCTCTTTTTTTTTGGGTGCTGAAAATGGAACCCAAGATCTCTTGCTACCACTGAGCTACACTCCCAGCCCATATCTATTGTTCTTTAAGTCATTCTAAACAAATTGTACGCTATCCCAGAACAGGAACTGGTTTTTTTTCTCCATTCAGGATGGGGACCACTTGCCACACCCCTCAAAACCCTGCCAGAGCGCTAAACAAGTCCCTGATTGATTGGTTAGATGATGCTAGATAACAGGATTGACTGTGAAAACGAGCCTCTGTCTTGTAGCCTCTGGTCTCTGTAATTTATGTTGTTTATGGAAGGACATTCAGACCCCCATCACGTCACCCACTGCCACAACTTGCCACTTACCCAGGATACATTTAATCTGCCTAGGCCACGGAAGATCACAGGGTCTGATTTCTGACTCCACAGACAAGCAGTGCCAGATGAGGTTTGGCCCTCGGTAGGAGCTCTGTGATTAACTGGGCCACACCACAGTACAGGACAGGGCTAGTCACGCCCTGGGAAGAAGAGTCCAGGCTTTGCCAAAATGCCAAGTGTTTGGAACCCACCCACTTCAACCCTGCCTTCCCTTGCCATTTCACAAAAGACGTCAGGTGGTACCTTGGCACCACTTAGTGATGGCACTAGCCTTTGCCTGGCTACCTTTAAGGCATGATAGGAGATGTGCTGATATTTTAAAGCTGGAGAAATAGAACTGAGAGAAGGAAGTTTGTTTGATTGGAAAAGGGTCAGATTATGCCTCTGAGACAAAGATGAGGTCAACATATGTGATTTTTTTTTCTGTTCTAATCAACAAGGCCTGTTTTGGAGACAGGAGGCTTATAACAGAAAGGGGTGGAGTGGGGGTGCACAGTGACCTACTGCAGGCTACTTCCTTGAAGGAAAACCAGCAGCTCCTCTAGAGACCCATTTATACAATGAACTCTCCCCTCCCTTCCACTGCTACCCCTTCCCTTTCCCGCTTCTCTCAAGTTTGGCTTCTGTAGTATCCCTTCTGTCTCTCCTTCCCTGACTCCACCTAAAACCGGGTACCCTTGCTGCCCTAAAGTTTGTTGGGACTCAATCCTAGTGCCTTGTTTTCTGTGGGGAGGAAGTCCTGTGGGCCCAGAAAAGAAGTAGGCCTGCCTCTGGCCTCCTTCCCATCTTATCAGGGAATTCCTGGCGGGCACAGACACACGTACACACACACACACCAAAAAAAAAAAAAAAAAACAGACACACAGCCCAAGCCAGTGATGACATCCCCCTGCCTGGCTGGTTGTACACATGGGTGTGACTGGGTCAGAGTACAGGGAGGGTCTAAATGTTTACATAGTGGACTGCCAAGCCCTGGTTGGAAAACAGAGATTGTCTCAAAATGGATACTTTGAGAAAGAAAGGTAGCCCCTTGACATCCAAAAGCTGACCTGGTACTATTGGCAAGGCCTTGGTGTGGCTGCCACTCACAGCTAGGCTTGGGTGTCCTTTTGGGCATAGACAGATTCACAGGCCATTGGCCTCACACAAGGCCACTGTGTGACCATGATGAGTCCAGACAAAAACGAGACCACTCCATAATCATGTGTGAATGCAGACAAAAACATGAACATTGCCCAAACCACAAAAATGACCAAATACCTCCCAGCCTGGCTAATCTGAGTGACTGCTCCTTCTTTACCAGTCATAGCTTTAGCCTTGCTCTAGTATGCCCTCCTATCGGATAACATTTGTTTAGCAAGGTACCCAATCCGGTCCTAGGAGTACCCTCTGCTTCCTGACAGCATCCAATCACAGAGCAAAACTCAGCTTCCTTAAATCCTCCACCAATTTCCCCAACGCAACGGGAATCCTATAACAAGTCTTTTCTACCCCGGCTTCCTGAGACTCCTCTGTGGTTCCCCATGGTGTGCCTTCTCTCTTGCCACAGTGAATAATAAATGCAACTTGTTCAACCACAAGAGTATTCTGGTGGTCTTTGGCTGGAGGACACTGGCAATTGGAGACAAAAAGCAAAAATCTCTCCTGGAGGCTCATTACCAGGCAGAGACCTGAGGAAATTTTTTCCTAGTCCTATCTTTTCTTTAAGATCCTACCTAAGTACTCACTTCAGTACTAAAATTGGAACAATACAGAGATTAGCATGGCTTATAAATTTGTGAAGTGTTCTTATATTTTTGCTTTTGTAGAGGTTCTGGGCAGTCTTTGTCTGCTACCTCCTGCAGAGTAGCCGAAATGGCTATGAAATGATGGAAAGGGTCTGGTCTCATCAGCCTCTTCATCTAGGGGAACAGAGTAGTGTCCTATAGGTTTTTCAACTAAATGGATTAGTTTTTTAGACCCCCTCCCAAAAAGACCTTACCTAGTACCAGTGGAGCCTCCAAGACCCACATCTCAGTTGTGGAAAGCCCAGGAGTCATCTCTGGTCAGCAGATAGAGGTACCTGGCCTCCCAGGCATGTTCTCACCCAGGATGTCTTGGCATTTGCAGGACAACCCAGAGATACTGCTTGGGAAATACTTAATGTGGGTGCTGAATTTAGAAATATGTGCATAAGTATATTCATGTATGTAACATTTGTTAACAAACATTTTCTGAGAACTGCATATCATGGTGCTGTGCTAGACCCTGGAGGTAAAGAGATGAGTAAAAGCCTTCAATGGCTTTTTAAACTAGTGGCAGACACAGACAAGCCAATGAGCACTATCAGTGCAACATAAGTACTGGGAATATGATTTGTGAGTTCCAAATGGAACTTTATTGCCTCCCAGGATGCTTTCTTGTCCTCCTATCTGTTCTAGGTTTTTCTTTCACTGGGAAGACCATGGTTCTTCCCATTCTCAGATTGTATCTTCTCTGTCATCCCTAGGAAGAGAGCATGGACATAGAAGATGTAGCTGACAGTCCTTTTGTCCGGTGTGATTACTCATCTCTCTTCACTTTTCCTCAGGCCATTCATTCTCCCTCCTTCCTCTTGGAACCTCTACAGTCTTCCCCCCACCCCCCGCCCTAGTTTTCCTTTTCCTTATGTTTCTTCCTCAGGTTTCAATAAGTGCTCTCTTGCCCATAAGTTCTCTTCTGAAGCAGTGGAGCACAGTAAAAAGAGCACTCTTGTGGCTTTGAGTCTGTTTTGCCACCAACTACATTGTATGGCCTTGGGCATCCAATTTTCTAGGCCTCAGCTTCCACATCTGTAGCAAAGAGAATAGACTAGATCATCTTTCGACCTGCAGTCCTAACCTGTGTATGGAAAAGTCTTGGTGCTTCATCTGTGCATGGCCTCAGTCACCTGTCATCTCTAAGGTCTAGCTAGAGCAGATGTTAATGGAGTCTAAAGCCTTTGGCAAGTAACTCCCCACCATAGCTCTATTGCCCCTTTGACTCAACTAGATTTACAGGTTTGTTGCTTCATTTTTAATTTTATTTTTTCTGCTTATGGTTTATGATTCTTTGACCTAGAAAATTACATCTGGACCTAGGACACCTGGAAATTGCACCCTGCTTTATTTCCCCTCTATGGAGAGCTTGACAGCCTCAAAAGTGGGTTCCGTGTGACGTACCATCCTTCTTCCGCCCCTAAAGTTTGCCTCCAAACCCAGACTTTCTCCTGGGAAAGTTTTACAGTGCAATTATTCTCAGCCATTATCCTACTATATGCATTCCTACCCAGCCATTTAATAGCTCCCAATCCTCAGCAAACACACCCTGCAGAGCTAGTGAGTGGACAGCCACCATAACCCAGGGCAGCTCTCAACTTGATGCCAAAACAGGAACTCAGAAAACCTCCCTCATGCCACATAAGCCTAAAGCCCCACCCTTACACCACCCCCTTGCTCTTTGTCCATGGCCATTTCCACATTGTGGCCTTGGCAAAGCCATGCCCTGAAGTGCAGTGACAAGTGAGCCAGGAAGCCTGCAAATTTCTGTGCTGGACTGCTACCATATAGATGAAAGGAAATTGCATACAGGGCAAGAATGACACTCCAGTCCACTATTTGCTCTGTGAGAAAAGGATGCTTAAGGACCATGCCCCTCAGGAAGGAAAGGGCAGGTTTATGTTTCCAAGGCCAGCAGAGCTCGTGCTTAAAGTCTTCCCTGGTCTGGGCCTAAGACCATCAGCCACTTTGTTGAAACAACTATTCCAAGCAACCAGTGTGGGATTCCAGTCTCCCACCCCCATGATGAGATAAGACAATCCTCTCTCTCCTTCCGCCATTCTCAAACTAGTGACACATAGAGTTGGAGCGAAAGCCACCTCAAAGTCGCCCCCACACCAATCTGAAGTGGTCCAGTGCCAAGTTCCAGGAGGAAAAGCCACAGTGACTTGTCAGGCAATCAGCTTGATTTAATGGAGGGGTCCAGGACAATTGTCCCCTTGGTGACACAAGCCTTCATGAACCCCCACCACCACCACCACACATACACACACAGCAAGCCCTGTTCACTGGAACAGGAGGCTCCAAAGAAGAGACTTCAGCTTCCAGGTGAACTCCCCAGTTAGTGTGGAGGCCCAGAGGCAGGAAGGGATTGCCATCAGCCTTCCCCTCAACAGAAAGAGGTGGCTTCTTCTCATAGGAGGTGGCTGTTTGAAAAGGGATACCTTAGTGGGCCTTTGCCCAAAGTTGCAACATGCAGTTCTCTCCTGGGCATTCCCTGTGCGCCTCAAAACAGCGCAGAGTGGCAGGGCTGGAATAGAGGCACATAGGTCCCCAAGGGCACTGCCTGACACTTCTTTCCCAGCTGCCCCACCGAATCCTTCCACTGGAGCTCAGAGCCGCCCTTGCTCGCTCGCCTGTGGGACAAGAGGGGGAGGAAGGGTTGGACAGGAGCAGGAAAGAAGAAATTGAGGGGAAGTTTCAAGGGGTGTGCCGACCAGGGCGGAGGATTCTCGTTCTCATGAGTCAGCGGATAGGGCCCAGTGTGACTTCACTGCTTCCCGAGAAGAGGCGCCCTGGGGCAGGAGGCCGCTCGCTCACAGTGCAGCAGCAGGAGTGGGAAGGTTGGAGCACTGGTTGTCCTCGCCTGACAGGGCGCGGAGCAGGGCTCGGGGCTGTGCTAAGCTGGAAAGGCCACTTGAGGGTTGGGGCGGCGAGGGGAGGCCGTGCGCCAGCGGGGAAAGCTCGGGACAGAGGAGCCACCTCTCCTGGGGCGCCAGTTCGCGCAGCAGATGCTGCTGCGCCACCGCGCGCGTTCCGCCTGTAGGTGGCGCTGCAGAGACGCCCTCGCGCGCTAGGTGCGGGGTGGGGCCGGGGGAGGGGGGGAGGATGTCGGCCGCACTGGGGCTTCTGGGTTGGGGAGGCGCGCACGGCGAGAAAGGAGGTGGCAAGTAAAAACGAGAGGGGTCGCCAGGGCCCCCGCTGCCACTTGGGCTGGCTGTTCGGACTAGAGGAGGCCAGGCTCCCATCCGAGTGGCAGGAGAGTCAGGAGAGCTGCCCAGTAGTGCGAGCGCCCCAGGCGAAGGGCTAGTTCCTACACGTTTTTTTTTGTTTTTTTTTCCGTAGTCCCTCGGGCCACCGCCCAGGCCCCGCAGAACTCCGGGCGACTCTAAACTTTAGCAAAGGGATTGCGGTTTCAGGGCCTCTGCAATCTGGGGATGGTGCTCTTGACCCGCGGGCAATAGAATGGAAACTTTGAGTCGCGTCTCAGGCGCTGGGGGTGGGTTTCCCTGAACAGCCACTCTCTAGCCGGGCTCCCTAGAGACCCAGAACGCATCTCCAGCCCAGGGTTACAGACTGTGGCCAGGGCTGGGGCAGCAGTCTGGAACCAGGGCTTTGCCTAGATGAGGGTTAGGGGCTCAGCCCGAGGCTGAATCTAGGACAACAGGAGTTTCATGCTCGTCAATCCGGTCTTCTGCAGCTAGCTACATAAGAAAAAAGAGCTAAGCGGCCCATTTGGGGTTCAAACTTGGCAATCCTGTCTCCCTAGATAGAGCTTTGTGTCCTAACTCCTTGTAAGTGCTGGGCTCTACAAGTCATGATGCTGCATTGGACCTCCCATAGTAGTTCATGGTTGTGTGGTGACTGTTTAAGTTAACAAATTGAGAATATCAGAGCCCCAAAATAGCCTGTGGCCAGACACCTTCGAGCTGAGTGGGAACAACAGTTGCGGGGCACCAACCTCTTCCTTTTCAAAGGCTAGAGTGGCCATTTCTATGATACAGCTTTACAGATAAAATACGGGCAGAGCGAGCCCAAAAATGAAAGTCCTAGTGTTCTGGGTGCCTCTTCTCCCCTGTCAGTCCTGTCCAACTCTCCTGCTTTCAGGGTGTCCAAAGCCATATGAGAAAGTTATCTAAAGATTTTCCATAAAGAAGAGGAAAAGGGAAAAAATGCAAAGGATCCTAAACGTTCCCAGGTTTCATTGTGTGCCAGGAGAAATACCGTCTGTCTCCTGCCCAGACCTCAGAACCCGGGCCTCTTTCCTACAGGCGGTGCCCAGCTATTCCTGGAAACCCCTCCTTTCTAGCAGCCCCCTCCCCAAAGTGTCTCCTCCCAGAGTACAACTGAGGAAAAGGATCAAATGGGCAAAGCTTGATGCTGTCTGCCCCCAACCTGACCTGCAGTCTTCAGCCTGTGCCCTCCGATGCCACTTGCTGGCTTCTCCCTGAGTTGGGAACTCTCCCCTCCAGCCTGGCCCTGTGCCCCACTAGGTGACTGGGAGAAGATCTGATATACTAATTTGTGTTAATGGGCACTAATGGGGGTCACGTGCTAGCCTAGCTTCACTACCTCAACCCCAAGTTCAGGCTTCAAGGATGGGAATTTCAGGCTGACTAATCTCCACTACTGGCTGGAGGGGGTGGGGAGTGGGAAGAATCGAAGGCCCAGGACCATCCCATGGTGCTGGTGCATTTGTTCAAGCTGCTGCCTCGGTTTCAGTTTCATCCTTGGCTGACACTTTCCTCCCACAGTGGAATTGCTTTGGTTTGCCTCCAGCCCCTCTCCCCTCCCCTCCTACCCCTCTTTTGGACTGCTAACTTCCCTCAGTCAGCCCTTCACTTCGTGAGGGGAGAGATGGGAAGATAATTTGGCAGCAATGAGGAAAAAATGTACACGTAGTCACCCTCAGACACACAGGCTCACATACCATACTGCCTTGCAGACACACACGCATGCACGCCCTTCACAAACACACATGCAAACACATGGGGACTCGACCTTCATATCCAAGGCTGGAGTGCATGTGCATGGATGCACTCAAACACACACACACCCATACACACACACAACCAGCCATGGTGACACCCTCACTCATAGCCAGGAGACCCACACAGACGCACACACAGGCAGGCAAGGCCCTAGAAGAGACTCACACCACACACACACAGATTTCCAGGTACACTCACACTCCTTCACACAAACCAGCAGCAGCAGCTGAGTTGGATGACTTCCTCAAAAGAGGGCTGGAAAGTTTGTTTGCTGCCAGAGAAGGGGCCTAGACATTCCGTGAAATGACTCATACTGCACCTTTATAGACATTAAATGTTGCATTAAACAACAACAACAACTCTCAACCCCTGACGTGGGGCCAGGGTGGGAAAACTGAGGAGCGGCTGCCTTCCCATTGGGCCTCTGCTGTGCTTCTGGCTAGCAAATGTCTCTGGCTTGTCCTGGATTACCTGAGGGACACAGCAAAACTGAGGGAATAGAATCATCAACCTCCTGGTGCAACCCTCAGCCTGGGCTCGCCCCTGGCAGAAGGTAAAGTGGGTTCTGATCAGCGCCCCTCACAGCCTCTTCCCCAACCCCCGCCCCCATCACCAGGCCTGGATGTCTGGGAACAAGTCCTGTGCCCCCATTGTGGTGGTCCAGTCTGAGCCTCCTGATCTCGCCTCCTATTCAAGTGCCTTCCCCAACTTTGCTAGGTCTGTCCTTACTGCAGCATCAGTGCACAACTCCAGGGGGCAACATTCACCTTATAAAATATGTAAAGCCTTATATTGTGACTGGAACCCTCTCCCCTTCATCTGAGGAAGGAGCACCAACTTGATGGCTGCTTGTGTCCCTGTCCCCCAGAACACTCAAAGAAATCACTTGGTGCCCCTCTGGCAAAACTTCCATTTGCTGACGTCCTGGTCCACTGGCACTGGGTTGTGGCAGGCCAGTCAAGACCAGGACCCCTCTTCGCTCTAAAGACACATCAGAAGCCAAAAGGATGGCACAAGATAGGCACTAGGCCTGCAGATGTTGAGGCACAAGGAGTCAACTCTGGCTCCCCTGGACAGTGTCCCCAAATCCTTGGCTGCCCGGAGTAGGTATGTGTTACTCTGCGCTGGCCTCAGGGACATTTTCAGGCTGAGCTCTGGCACCAAGATAGGGGCTGGGGACCAGTGGAACTAGAGACTGTGGGAGAAGGAGTGAGGGGGGCTTCATTTGCTGAACTTTACCTGAGGCCATTTCTTCTTTATTTTTTTTCCCCTCAAATGAGCCACAGGCTTGGGTCTCTCCCAGTTCCTACCTCCCAAATCTCCCTTCATCCCAGAGGGACAACTGAAGGGGACTCAAAGTGTTTCCCAAACCCCAGCCCTGCTCATGGATATAAGTATAGCAGGGACAGATCTTCCCAACAGCCACCGTGCCCAAGATTGACATACTGAGTGCCAGCTCTGGGCCAGCAACCCCTTCTGTCAGGCTGTCACCCTCCCTCCAGGCTTCCCCTTGAGCTGCTGTCCAGCCCATCAAGAAGTAAGACCCAGTTCCTCCAGAAGTTTTGTAGGGCTCTCATGGTACCAGGGCCTGTCTGGAGGATAAATGTAAAACTCTCCACTTTAACCATTGAAAACTGAGTGGGGTAGGGGGACCAAGTGACTTTCTAAGAGCCCCAGTCAGGCATTCTCCCTAACCAAGGGAGATGGCTGGCTACCAGCTTCATCTCCTCATCCACCTGCCTGCTTTAGCCTGGGTTCACCTTCACCCCCAAGATGGGCCAGGGCAGCAAGCTTTCAGCCTGTCATCTGGGAAAGAGAACTTGGTGTAATCTATCCCAGGGAGCTTGATTTTGCAGCTACTCTATGAGCTTTTTAGAACAAATACTGTTTATGCTGACCAGCCACAATCTGGGACTTCCAGATTTCTGTCTGTTGTTCAGATTACTTAGGCCTGCTCGTGGAAACCCAACAAATACAAACATGTGGTTACTGAGCACAACTGAAGAATGAAGACTGTCTTTGTAGAAGGGTAACAGGGGGCTTCTCAGCTTTAAAGAGGGGAGGATTCCTGCTTTTGAATATACTTCTTCCAAAAGCCTGATTGATCAGCAACTTTTCTAGCATGTGTCTGTGGTGGAAAGTCAGGGCCACAGAAGCTGTGGCATTGTGGTATTTTCTTCTGGCCACAGGCAGAATAGAATTTGTTGAGGCCAAGTGTTAAGTGAAGGGGGAAGCAACCAGCCATCTTGTCTCCAAAGAACCTGGGGTGATTTGCAGAAGAACATGGGCTATCAGGTCCTGCTTGAAAAGGGGGACAGAGGGCTCAGAAAGCTGTCAATGTGGAAGGACAAATGGAATGCACCAGAGGGGAGGTGATCCCTATACAGACTGTTGGCAGCCGGTAGTCCTTTACCTCTTAGCAGGATCTCGGTTCTGAGGCCTGAGAGTAGCCAGTCAGGGTTGGAGAGCTGGGGTACAGCAAGGAAGGAAAGAGGTTGTGAGTGCACTGCTGGATGGTGCTGCCTGGGCATCTTCAGGCAATACGAGAAGGGGAAATTCCTGCCAAGTCAGGGAATGAGCCATTGACAGAGACAGTGTGGCTGTCATCAGGAGATTGGTGATTTCAGCCTGGCTGGCCCCACCTGGCTGGGGCTCACCCATTGGGGTAAGTGGAACATGGGGAGTCAGGTGGAGAGGGACTGACAGGTCTGGAAGCAGCAAGGTCATGGGGAAAGGCAGCCAGGAAGGTCGTTCAGGTGGCTCATGGCTCCCCAAGGTAAAGTTGCATAAGATTTTCATCACAAGGGTGGGGGTTGCTTTGACAGCAACTCCTAGTGGCTGGGGAAGGGACTTATGGGATTCCCACAGTCTGTGGGCTGCAGGTCACTGGCAGTCAATAAAGCCAGTCACCATGAGTGGTCTGCAGTACTGACCACTCTCTTGCTCTTCCCAAGAAGAAGACCTTGCCTCATTAGGCTTCAGCCTTGGTCTAAACCACATACACTCGCAGAGACCCACCATTACTCTTCAGTAGCATCTGTCTTGGCCCTGTCACATTTTTCTCCCAAGAGCTGGGTTGAGAAAACAAAATGAGGGTAAAGATGATTCTGAAGACAGCTAACATTTATCCAGGGCTTACTAGGTACCAGATACTGCCATAGATGTATAGTTACCCCAGTCCTCACCACAGCCTTGTGCAGGAGGTTCTCATCAGCCTCAGTTTTATTTATTTATGTATTTATTTGCAGTACTGGGGCTTGAACTCAGAACCTCGCACTTGCTAGGCAGGGGCTCTACCACTTGAGCTGCTCCACCAATCTCTTTTTGTGTTGGGTATTTTTGAGATAGGATCTTGAGAATGATTTGCCTGGGCTGGCTTCCAACTGAGATCCTTATGATCTCTACCTTCTGAGTAGCTAGGATTACAGGCATGACCCACTGGCGCCCAACTTATCCTCAATTTTTAAACAGGAAAGTGAGGCTCCCAGAGTTTAAAATGACTTGCCCAAAGTCACACGCTGGTAAATGGTGCTGCTAGAATAAGAACCCAGATCTGTCTGACAACTACTCTTAGAAAAATGGGAACGTGTGTGTGTGTGTGTGTGTGTGTGTGTGTGTGTGTGTGTGTCTGTCCATTAGTGCATATTGAGGGTGTCTGGGATCTATCACAAACTTAAAGAGCAGAGCCTCATGGGCAAGAAGCAGGCAGAGAACTGTGTGTCTCCAGGATCTGGAATCCCCCAAGGAAAGTGTACCCACCTGTAAAAGAAAAAGAAATGAGAGCTTGTTCTGGTATTTGTTTCGGTGACTTGACTATAAGTAGCCAGGAGGTCTCAGGGGCCAGTGCCTCAGTCCAACCACTAGATCTTTCCCTGTTAACCTTTAATCTACAGCTGCCTTTGCTGCTGTCATCCCTCAGTCCTGCACCAGGGATCATCTTTGCCAAGGCAGATACTGGTGGCTGAAACAGTCCTTGAACCAACCGCGGGCCCTTTGGCCACCCCTCACCCTTCAGAGGGCCCTCCTCTCCTGGGGCCCCTTCAGCTGCTTTCTGCCAAGTAGGCCTAGCTGGGGCACTCCTCATGTAGAGCTGTAAAGAGTGGCAAGTTCCACTAGACTTACTTTCAGAGTTTCCTAGCTGTAGGACCAGGTGGGGGCTGGTATACATGCTGAAGCAGGTCAGAGAAGGCGCAAAGGAGAGATGGAATGGGCACCTCAAATTGACCACCTGGGCTTTAGAATAGAGAAGAGGGGGCATGGGCTTTCTCCCCAGCATCCCAACTCTGGCTGCCTTTGCACCTGCTGTGTCAGCCCCTCTCCCTCCCTGGTTCCCAGATTCCTGTCTGCCAGGGCTTGCCCCCAGAAGCCTAGGTTCCTCTTCCCCAGAAGTCCTGAAACTCTTCAGTCACTGCAACTGCACTCTGTTTGGCTCCCCCGCTTCAGTGGGGCTTGACATATTGTTCCCAAATTTGACTGTCTGGACATCTCCTGGCCTCATCCACTGCTAGGCTCCCTGGACCGCCCACAGAAGGCGCTTGGTAATGTGGACTGAGGGCCCGGGGCCAAAGGCAAGGAGCGAATGTGGCTGGACGCAGCCTTCCTGAGTTCTCGGGGAAGGGATTTCTCCGCGGGACATTGTGTGGGGCCTCCCGTCTTGAGCGTCCGGTTAGTGTTGAGGGACCCTGGGCCCGCCGATGGTGAGCAGAGCAGGGGGGCGCTGGCCAGGGCCCTGCAGGAGCTGTGCGCTCGCTGTCCCCCGGGGGAGAACGAACCGCGAGGGGGAAGAAGAGGCCGCGCGGGTCCCTGGCACGGCTCCCCCTGCCGTGCTGGCGACCGCGGCGGGGCCGGGGGTGGAGGGGCGCTGTTTCCACCGAGATGCCTTGTCCCTCCCTCGCTCCCTCCTCCACCCCGCCCGCCCGCGGTCCCTCCCGTCGGTCCCTCCCTCCGGCTCTTCCCTCCCTCCCGCCCTGCCTCCTTCGCGCCCGCCCCAGCCGCCGCCTGCGGGGACGTGTGTCTCTAGTGCAATTTCCCCTTTCGTTCGGGTGTCTCAGTGCAGGTCTCCGCTGGCTCGCGCCCCCTCCCCGGGCGCCTCCGCCACCCCTTTCCTCGGCTCGGCCGGGCCCGGTCCTTCCCCGAGTCCACCCAGGTCCCCCCAGCGCTCACCCCACCCCCCGACTCGTTTTATCAGGGGCGCCGCCGTCTCACCTGGTATTTGCATCTCGCCCTCCAACTTGGCCATTGGCGGCGCGACGTGTGGGAGAGCCCTGCGCCTCGCCCGCCCGGACCAGCCTGCCCCAGCGCCGAGGTGAGTCACGGGCGCGGGGCGGCGGGGGCAGGCGGGCAGGGAGGAAAGAGGGAGGGAAGGAGGAGGGGAACCGCGGCCCCGGCGGCCGCGGGGACCGACCCGGGAGCCGCGCTCAACTTCCACTTCTCCTTTCCCCGGCGCTGAGCTCCAGGCGCCACTTGGCCGGCGCGGCTTCCGAGGGGAGAAGACAGGCTGGCGAGGGTGGGGACCCGCGCCTCGGCCCCTGGAACGGGGAGGGGACCGAGCCTGGCCCATAAATCTCTCGGCCTCAGGTACGTCGATGGCTTCGGTTCTTCGAGGCTTCAGAGACCTCGAAAAGTTTGCCTGAGGTCGGGATCAGGGGCGCCGCGGCCCTGGAGTGGGGACAGGGGCCCGTGGAAGGGTGAGAGAGCCTCGGCTTGTGGAGTGCCGCCCTTGCCTCGCTTCGCTGCGTGTACGCTGGGGAACCCGGGCTCCTGATCCCCGGCTAAAAGTGGAATCGTTTTCCTAAGTCGGGGTGGGGGACCGGTTCTCCTGCGCCCCGGGCAGCCTGGGTTCCGTGGAGGGGCCAATCGTGACATCAGGCCCCCCAAAGCTCAGCGCTAGAGGGCAGGAGGTGGGGCGGACTGTGGCGAGGCTGCTAGCAAGATCCCGCCGCCCCTAGGGCTTCTGGGGCCAGGAGCGGTAGGGTCACACAGAGGCACGCACGTAAACCTATGACTTGGAGAATTCGATTGCCAAAATAGAGACCTCTTGGCAGGGGCTGGAGTTTCCGCGTGAGCCAGCCCCAGCCTTCCCGCTCTCCTCGGTTCTCCCGCCTCTCTGTTCCCTCCCCTACTACCACGGAGAGGACTAAGCAGCTGCCCAGTGTGGGGGTTCCCTAACGCCAGCGTCTTGCTTTAGAGGTTTGGGGGGACTACCGGAGGCGTCAACCACTTTATGAAGTCCTGGTCCCTCCAGGACATCCTGGCTAACTCTGCTGCCCTTTCGTCCGAACTGTGCCTGGGATGTGGCCTTCCTGACCAGAGTCACCTCCTGACCCCTTGGCACCTTGGCTCAGCCAGGTTCTCCCTGGTGCTCCCACCACTACCACACCCCAGCTGAAGGATTTGATGGCCCTTTGATTCCTGCCCCTCATCCCTCTGCCCAAGACAGGGGCCTGTCTGGTCCTGCAGCTTCTTCTGGTTAATGTTTGACAGTTCATTGTAGCTAATCATTTTAATTAGCTCTTAAAGTGGGGAGGAACAGTTAACCTTGGACTTCTCGATTTTGGCCTGGTGGGGCCTCAAATGGGAGGAGTGCTGGGGAGGTGGGGAGGTAGGAGCGGAAGTGAGGTCACCACCTCAGGGCCTGAGCCACCACTGCTGGCCTCAACAGCTGGTGGGCACGCCCATTGGAGACTCAACCTCTGCGAGCTGACCCCTGGCCTGAATGCCAGGTTGGAGGAAGGTGAAGGCAACCTATGTAGTTGTCCCCTTTGGGGACACAGGGCCCTTTGACACTAAAAATGCCTGAGGAACACGTATGCCCAGCAAGAATGTCAATCCCTCCTTGCAGTTTACAACTGGGATTTTCCCGATTATAAAGTGTTTCCTCCACCATTAATTCAGTGTACCCAGTGCAGGAACAGTCTAGCAGGAGCTACATGGAGGCATGTGAAGGTTGTCAGGGAAGACCTGGCGCTGGTATGGGCGAGGGGCTGCCTTGCATGTGTTTGTCTCTGGAGCTGTGTTCAAAGCACAGGAGCTCTTGTTGTTGTTGGGGAGGGGGGGCATGAAGCAGGCTCCACGTTGCCACCCTCACCCAGCCTCTTACTGTGAGCCGAAGGAGTGGCCTGTTTGCAACTATGTCTGGCATTCCTCCCTCTGCTGCACTGTGTTTGCTCCGTGGTTACTCAGGAACTGGCGCCCACCCCTGGACAAGCCAGGGGCCCCAAATCCACCCTCCCTCACCTAGTACTAAGTGGTGGCACAGTGGCTTAGGTCTCCTCTGCCATATATTAGGATCCAAAACTGAGGATGCTGTGGTCTGTATGTTATGGGCCTAATTGATAGCATATTTGAAATGCCCCTAAATTGTGTGAAATTCAGGAGTTTTTTTTTTTTCAGGAGAGGCCCAATAGCCACAGGCTGAAGATGTTGTTTTCCAGGGAACTCTCTGCTCCTGGACTTGACTTTGGTCCTCTCCATAACAGCACCATCCCCAACTTTCCCATTTTACCTCCAATCCCTAGAGCCAGCTTGTCTGAGTTGAAATTCCAGTTTTGTCATTTACTAGCCACGTGCCCCCAGTCAACTCTATGCCTCAGTTTCCTTATCTGGCAAAGGAGACCTACCTCATAAAGTAAGGGTGATGACCAAATACATTAATACATATAAACTGCTTATGAGAACAGTGTGTGGCACACAGTAGGTAGGAACTGGCATTATGACATTGTCTAATGCAGAGCCTAACACTCAGATTCAACTTAGCAAGCATTTTGCTGAGAACCTGTCCCAGAACTGGGCCCCATCAAAGTGGCAGTGAGGAAAATATAGATGTGAAGAAGGCACAAGCTGCCTTCCACAATTGTGTGCACCTTTCTATATGGGCTGGAGTTGGGGGATGTAAGAGGGGCCAGAGAGATTGGATAAGTCACTCATATAAATAACCATAATTTAAAGACAGGCGCAAATCCCTGAGCCACTGTGGGTAGCCAGGCACCCCAGACTGGAGGTTTCTCCTGGCTTGGAGAACCTGGCTGGGTTCTGGACTGGTTACTGCCTGCTGCCCCCTGCCCCGTCCCCCACCCACCACCCCCGACTGCCCTATGGTTTGGGTGAATGAGAGGGAAAGCAAGACCAGTCCCTGCATGGGCTACAGGTGGCTAGCATTCAGGGTGATTTATTGGGCATCAGGCCATGATGGCATTACACACTCAAGTCCCCCTAGAGTGGCAGGGCTCATGCCTGGCATGCTCCCTTCATGTCCTTGGGGTTCTCTGCTAAATTGGGAAGGTCCGTGGGCAGTCTTCTGTCCTCAAGCCTGGGCCTGACCCCAACTTAGCTTGGTTTTCACTCCTGTTTTTCTAAGCTACAAAGAGGTTTCTGGCGTCACTGCCAATTTATTCCCCTTGTGGTTCTCAGACTGAAAACTACTTCTGCAGGGGAGGAAGGAAACACATGCAAGGTACCCAGAATCCCATCGGCGTTTTCCTAGGGGTCAGGGGCTTTTCTCATCAACACCAACCTGCCTGCAAATATCTAGCTGCTGAGCCTCGTGTGTTCTGTAATAGCGGCTGCACTGCTAATGCCCTGTAGCTCAGGGCCCAGTGCTGGTTGCCAAGAAACTGCTGGTCGGGGTGCTTATGAGGGTTCTGACCTCATAGGGGCTGCTGAGTTTCAATCCAACAGACATTTATTAACACCTACTGTGTGCCCAACCTGTGCTATGAGCTGTAAGGAGGTGATGGGGCAGAGAGGACTGAGACATTGAACACAATCAGAGGCGAGGACAAGCAGCCAGGCCAGGGGCTGGTCAGGTGCTAATTGTGCTCCTTGGAGCAGAGGCCAGCTCAGCCAGGACTCTGAGGTCAGCAGCAGCTGGAGGAGGGAGGGAAGGCTTTGTGCAAGATACGGGCGGGCAAGGCTAGACCTTGAAAGGGGGCGGGGGTAGAGAGGGGGAGACTTGGCTCGGCAGAAAAGGGAGAAAAGATGCCTTTCTCTCTATTCCCCGGCTACGGACTGACCTTCATAGCCTGGATAATTGTTTGGTAAATGTATGTCACATAAAAGAACAGGTCAGTGAGTGTGGGTGGCTCGATGTAGACCCCAATCTCCAATCTCACCGATCTCCACGTTAGGAGATACAAAGTGACTGGGGCCCGGACAGTGAGCTCAGCATGCATTGATAAGACACAAAGGGTGGCCAGGCTTCCCTGCCACCCAAGCTGAGAGAATTTTATTCTGAACCACTCTTCCCCACTCCCCCTGACACACACAGGTCATGGCGGGGGAGGGGAGGAGAGCGAAGACACCAAATCGATGGGAAGACTGACATGCCACAAGTGTTCACAGGAGCAGGAAATTGCCTGGGTCCCACCTTTCCCCCAGGGTTTTGAGATTTCTATGAAACACATGAGGGAGGAGAGAGATTTCCATAATTTGCTCCCTTCTCCTGCTGCCAGCCAGAAACTGGAAAGTCTAGAGAGCCCCACATGTTTCAGGCCAGACCAGCAAGGACTACTATATATGTGTTCTGCTGCTTTTGTGTCCCCCACATCTGGGTGGGAAGGGGGCCTTGGCTCCTGTTGGGTTTATTTGGTTAAAAACACCCAAACACCCCCCACCATCACCACCATCGCCACCCCCACACACACACCCATCAATTTTCCTTGCACTGTCCTCTTGCCTTGCCCCAACCCAGCACATTTCAACACCTAAGGGACATGCCAGAGTGCCCTGACTTCTTGGCTGGGAAATTGTGTCCTAAGGTGAGTTTCTTGGCAGTGACCCAGCCTGCCAGGTCAGTGAGTGTGAGTGAAAAGGAGGCGCAGGCAGCAGGGACAGGTGTTTCGTTCAGGATGGTCTGCAAGGGAAAGTGCCAGAACATTACTCAAAGAAGCTAACCAGAAGTGAGAGGTTAAAGTAGCTTGCCCAGGTTGAGCAAGCTGTGCCTTGGGTTCCCACCTTCTGGATGAGCCATTTTGTTGTCCCAATGTGGGCAGTTTCTGCCTCTCAGTCCACCTGTCCTTCCTAAAGCTTCCTGTCCTTTTCCAGTCTGACCCAAAATCCTTCCCAAGAAGTGTTTGGTCTAGAGGAGAAAGAACACAATCTCTCTGCTTTCACATCCTAGACCTGCCACTCACCTGCTATGGTGATTATGGATTAGTTAACTGAGATGATGCATTTGAAGCTCGATGCCAGCACCCCGTAAGTGTTTGCTGGTATTATTATTATTAATTATCATTATTATTATCGTGGTGGTGGCGACTGATGTTGTTATCATTTCTCCTCCACAATCCCCTGATTTTGCCAGGCTCCTGGGATCAACCACTTCTCTGGCAGTGTTGGCAGGGTATGCCACACTCGTTCCTAAAACCAAGAGGGAGATTTTGCAGGTTTTTCTGATAATATTTTGTTAATTCTGCCATCACGCAGGATAAGTAGGGGCTGAGAAAGGGTGTGTGTGTGTGATACGTGGAGTCTTTCTGAGCAGCAGGCAGTACTGTAGTGAGGAGTGGAGCTCAGGTCTTCAGTATTTGCCTTAACACTACTATATCTCTCCCTTCATCATTTTCACCATTTGCTGCAGAAATCACAGGAGGTTTATTCCTGTGAGAGAAGGCCTAACGTTCTACCCCAGGGGACTGTTTAGCCACCATCAGTTTGTTGTTAATTGCCCTCCTGAGAGTAGAATTCTGAGAGCCAACTGGCTGACCACTACTGTCCCCGCCCCCCTCTGCTGGCTGCACTAGGTGATGGGCATCTGCTGGATCAATGTCCAGACGTCTTTGGTTGGGCTGGGGCACTGCCTTTGGGACGAACTTTCAGGGGCTGGGGACCCTTTTCTAAAGGCCTCTCAGAAAGTGACTTGGAAGTTCCATCTGCTGTTGACCAGACTGGGTTTGCTTGAGGAGCCTGAGACCACCCACAAGGATAAATTGGACTATCCAGGGACCACCCCTGAGCTCAGCACTCCACTCAGTCCCTTGGTCTCCGGCCATCAGGTTAGGACAGCTAGGCATTGAGGAATGGGAGGGTGGGCAATTAGTCTTAACCTCCCCAAATTCCTGATGACCAGATAACAGGGAGGTACACTGAGGAGATAACCTGTCTTTTTCCCATAATGCCTCCAGGATAACAGAAGCGAGTTCAGCTGTGCTGAGTCTGTGAGAACCCATGTGCAGAAAGCACCTGCCTTACTAGGTGACCACTTTCTAGGCGCCACACTGATCCCAAAAACAAAAACAACAAAAAAAAAAAACACAACACAACAGGCCCAGCCCCGGCTTAGAGGCTCTAAACCCCATTCTGAGGCTGTGGTGACACACTCACTCTTAGCTCCCGTAGCGGGCGGGCGGGAGCTGACTTGCCAGGCAGCCCACAGCACTTAATATTTGTAGATTGCGCGATGAGAGGCCTGATGAATGACTTGTCTAGAGAAAGGTCATTCTCCTTCCTCAGCTTCACTGGGAAGACTTCCTGGAGGTGAGAAGGAAGACGG